>NW_026606603.1:935000-1377500 GCF_029890125.1 Rhinichthys klamathensis goyatoka
AAATACTATTACTTTGATAAAGTACCGGTCAAGTAAAGTAGACTAATCTCAAGTAAAAGTAAAAAGTAGCTCATTTAAAATGTACTCAGAGTAAAAGTCGCTGAGTTACTTGTTTAACAGCAGGGGTGGGGGACTCTCCTGTGTAGGGTTGTATGAGAGTTTCACAGAAAATATCACGGTTTATGGTATTAAACAATTATTAAATATATATGAACTGCATTATTAAATTATGGTTATTATTATCATCAGTTAAAAAGACAGTTAAATAAATTAAACATTTGTTCAATAAAACAAATCTAATCAACTAATTTCAATAATTGATTATGAATTAGATTAACAACTTATTTTTTATCATTAATAACTTATTAAAATGTTCAAAAATAATTGAGTTCTATGAAATGTTTTTTATTCAGATTTTTTTAATTTTATGATTTAATACAAATATATTTTCAAAAACGGTGGTAATCAAATAAAAGTTTAGCAAACGTTTAAATCCTTTTATTTTTTTGGCAAAGTGCTGCAAAACAGATTTAGTCAATCAAACCATGGACAAACAATATATATATATATATAGGCTATATATATATATATATATATATATATATATATATATATTCCTTAAATAATGTTTAAATAAATTGTAGTATTATTGTTGGTGTTTAAACACTGCTTCCTCTTTAAAAAAGGGGAGGAGACCGCAAGAAACTCTGGGTTTACAGAGGAAAACCTGCTCCCGACCAGGTTAGGTTCAAAGAGTAAATTACCATGGTAACTGACTCTGAGTATGAGTTACCTCTCTTTCAGAAACTGGCTTGACTTACTCTGCTTTCTCAGGTTTGACATACCTCCCATTCTGAAACGGAAAACTCAGAGTTTCCCTCATTTCAGGGTTAACATACTCAGAGTTTTCACTTAACCTCCTTTCTGAAACGGGCCCCTGGTATATAGCTGTTTACCTGATACACACGTTAACATGCCAATGAACATTCACCCAAACACTGACTATAAAATAATACTTTCACAGATAGTCTCTTTACCCTTAGCGTGTGTTTTAGGTGGAATTTTTAATGTGTTTCAAGATTCAGATGGACGAGAATAATAAGCCAAATATCAGTAAAATGTGCGAATCAGTCAGATCGAAATAAATTGACGAGGCAACCTTTGAATTGTTTTGACAACCAGCTCTACTGAGCAAGAAGATCGTGAGTCACGTGATCACAAAAAATATATAAACAATTATTTTTATATTTAGCCTACCCTATATTAAAATATTTAATACAAAATACTAAGTCTTACTCTAACATGATCCTTATATCAACAGAAATATAGAAGGCATCTTTGCCATTTTATATAGCCTTTATTTTTATGTACGAGGAAAAAAAGAAAAAGAAAGAAAATATAGCCTGTATTAAATAATATGTAGGCTATTAAGAAATATTAGAAATATAATCGGGATAGTTAAGATATAATTCGAGATGTTCACACAAGGACCTAAATTATTATAATATCAATATATTATAAATTAGTAAATAAATACATAATATATCAATATACTAATATTAATATAACTATAAAATGGAAGGTATCTGATTCAAGATGTTCACATATTTACTTTATTCATTTATAATACATTATTATTTATCCTCAATTAGCATTTGTATTTTAAATGTATATTTTATTTATTTATGTAATATTTACTTGCTACTTTCTCTTTCAGTTCAGATGCTGTGGGTGCAACATGGGTTGTGTAGTTTCACTTTCTTTTTCGCCTACATCTCCCAGCGTCTCCCGAAAATCACTCGGTTCCTTTTATTTTCGTAAATGTGTCGTAATGCCTTAAGAAACTGCACATTTACCTGCTTCACGCGCTCGTGATCACCTGGGATTATAAAGTATATTCAGCCCTGGACGCGTGTGCTCGTGTATGCAACTGAACCAGAAACAGCTTCAACTTTGCTTTGCATTGAAATCAAAAGCAAATCCAGTAAATCCAGTCCATCAGGAGCATTTAGCTGGAGTGCAGGGATGGTAAGGAAACTCGAGCTGCAGATATAGTGTGATATATATTGGGATTGTGTTGGAGTGGATCATCATGGAGCTCCGGGCGGCATCAGCGGGCGCTCAACAGCAGCTGGCCGGTGACAGGACGCACGAGTCCCGCATGGACGAGTACCTGCGCTCGCTGGGCTTTTACCGCAAAAAGATCGCCAAGGACGGGTCATGTCTGTTCAGGGCCGTGGCAGAGCAGGTCAGAAGACTGATACTAATATTAACAACCCCAATTTTTAATGTGTTACGATTTTAATTTTTATAAAGACAGCCAACAAATTCAAATACACTTAAAACGTCCCTAATACGCCTTAAATGTGTGTCACCGAGTGCTTAAAATGTCACTCAAAGTAACTGAAGTAAAACTTACTTCCCTGTTTTCATAGCACTTGTGAACTAAATGTCACGGTTTGTAGTTTCTACGGTTTGTCAAAATCACCTTTTAGTTTATGTGAAGCTAATTAGCTTTAGCACACTAGCAGTTTATGCTAACATGCACTAATAATAATAACAACATGGGTGTGGTTTATTTCTGCTTAAATACTATTAAATGCTTCATATTTAAATGATTACTTTTTTAATCTCTAAAAGTTATGATTTAAGTATCTAAACTATAATCATTAAAGTTTCATATTATCGGTTGTCGTCTTGATTTTGCTTAAATTCCCACGAAGTTTGATATGAATGATTTATTAAATATTAATTTTATTAAGATATTGTACAGGTTCGTAAATCCCTGCAGGACACAATTTATTAAACAATCATTACCTGATCAGGTGCCTTACTATACTAATTTCCTTATTCTTATTAAATGTAAACATACATATTCATTCATATTCGAAGTTATTAGGCCTATGTAGTTTCAGATGTTTTATTTAGCCTAACCGTATAAAATATTGATTATTTGTTAGATGAACTTAAGGATATGTCTCGAGATTGTAATATTACTGTTATTCATATTTAATTATTAATGATTTTAATACATTCAAATTATATAATGGACTCAATGATACAGTTGAGATAAAGTATTGCTGAATCATCACTTATGAAGTTTGCATTTTGTATTCTGAATGATAAACCTGATATTCCAGGTTGTGACAACTGAATGAAGTGTAATAAACGGAATGTTTATGACTCCGGCCGACATATATTTTTCAGTATAGATATACAGACTGACAGGTGTGTGTGTGTGTGCGTGTGTGTGTGCGTGTGCGTGTGTCTCTCTGTGTGTGTGTGTCTCTGTGTGTGTGTGTGTGTGTGTGTTTGATTGACAGGTGTTGAAGTGCCAGGGTTTACACACAAAAGTGCGTGCGGCCTGTGTGAATTATCTGAAACAGAACAGATCTAACTATGAGCTGGTGAGACTAAAAATACATTTTATATTCATATATTTACTTTTTACATTACATTATGAACACATCAGAAGTGTCAGTTGACCTCTGACCTGTTGTATTAAACTTGTCTTTGTTCTTTCTCAATGTGTGTGGTAGTTTATCGAAGGCGATTTTGAGAAATACCTGGAGAATTTACGGGATCCTCAGGTAACAACTAAACTTTGTACATTCAGGCAGACGCTCTTATAGTGCTTTAGCTTTAGTTTCTTATAAAGCATTGGTTGTGATGATTTCACAGACTCTTTTAATGTTAAAATGTAGACATTTCTAACACTCTTTCTCTTTATTCCTCCATCCGTTTAGAGCTGGGTTGGACAGGTGGAGATCACCGTTCTGGCTGAGCTCTATAAGTGAGAATATTACATTTACTTATGTATTTTAACTGCATATTTTCAGGCATGAACTGTGATGATGTCTTGTTCACT
This sequence comes from Rhinichthys klamathensis goyatoka, assembly GCF_029890125.1. Lineage (NCBI taxonomy): Eukaryota > Metazoa > Chordata > Actinopteri > Cypriniformes > Leuciscidae > Rhinichthys > Rhinichthys klamathensis. Next base: position 938,869 of record NW_026606603.1, read on the forward strand.
GACAGGGAATGGCCAGTTGTGCATTATGCTCATTTGCTCAAAATGGGATTTATAAAATGTCTAATTTGACAATGATTCGGTTTTCTTGTTGCTATAAATGATGATCCTGGAGGGAAAAGTGTTTGTATGTAAATCACAGCAGTGCAAAATGCATCATATGATGAACAAGATTATCAATGCATGAATTAAAGGAATGCAAGATTTCTGATATAGTTTTCCATGCATCATTTTTTTTTAAATGACATTCCAGCATATGGGGTGAAACAAATCATATAAAACAATCAAATAGGTCACAGTAACATGAATTTCTCTTAAAGTGCCTCAATTATGCCATTTTAAATGTTCATAATTTTGTTTTGGAGTCTTCTGCAAACGGTTTACTTGCATCCAAGGTTAAAAACACTTTAATTTTCTCGAAATATACATTGCAGCATCAGCTCTTTTCTTAAAGAGTCTGAAAACGTTTTGATAAAAGTTTCGGTACCCTAAACCAGTCTTTCCAAGGGATACTCTGCTCTGATTGGTCAAATGGCCCAGTCTGTTGTGATTGGTCTACTCTGCTCTGATTGGTCAGATGACTCAGTCTGTTGTGATTGGTCTACTCTGCTCTGATTGGTCAGACGGCTCAGTCTGTTGTGATTGGTCTACTCTGCTCTGATTGGTCAGACGGCTCAGTCTGTTATGATTGGTCTGCTCTGCTCTGATTGGTCAGATAACCCAGTCTGTTGTGATTAGTCTACTCTGCTCTGATTGGTCAGATGACTCAGTCTGTTGTGATTGGTCTACTCTGCTCTGATTGGTCAGATGGCTCAGTCTGTTATGATTGGTCTGCTCTGCTCTGATTGGTCAGATAACCCAGTCTGTTGTGATTAGTCTACTCTGCTCTGATTGGTCAGATGACTCAGTCTGTTGTGATTGGTCTACTCTGCTCTGATTGGTCAGACGGCTCAGTCTGTTATGATTGGTCTACTCTGCTCTGATTGGTCAGATGACTCAGTCTGTTATGATTGGTTTACTCTGCTCTGATTGGTCAGATGGCCCATTCTGTTGTGATTGGTCTACTCTGCTCTGATTGGTCAGATGGCCCAGTCTGTTCGTTGTGCAACTATGCAAATTTGTTACAACCCTAGTGAGATAGAGCAGGAAGTAAGACTGGAATTACTCACGACTTGTTTCAGCAGTCTCTATTTATCTGCACTTTGAGCTTTGAAACTTTGCAGAACTTTTACATTCACAAGCAGCTTTATTACACACTGCATGAAAGGAAATATCAGAAAAAGCAAAATAAGGGCACTTTAACTCCAGTGTCTTTACTTCCATTGGTATCCACCGCAATGCGGCTCATTTGCATAATCAATTCTCAACTTTGTTGCATTGTTCGACAACCTTACATTGCATTGAAATCAAATGATTTCTGTTCACATAATATTGCTGTCAGTCTGACTCTGAACTCTGCTTTAGTGTAACAACAATAGCGGCTTTACTTTTAATATCAAAAGATTAGTGTGTTTTTTTTATATTAACAAAGTCTAAACTGTTGGTTTACTATCTCTGATGGTGTAATGTTTATTTCTTCCAGGCATGATTTCATTATTTTCCAGGTGCCTGATCAACCACCCGTTAACATCACAGAGAATGGCTTTCCTGATAAGGTGCAGACTTGCATTCATGCAAGATTATTTAAAAAAATAAATTATCGCCGTAACACTGAAATAAATCTCTCTCTCTCTCTCTCTCTCTCTCTCTCTCTCTCTCTCTCTCTCTCTCTCTCTCTCTCTCTCTCTCTCTCTCTCTCTCTCTCTCTCTCTCTCTCTCTCTCTCTCTCTCTCTCTCTCTCTCTCTCTCTCTCTCAGGTGCGACTGTGCTTCCTCAATGGAAACCATTATGACAGTGTTTACCCACAATCTTTTGAGAAAAGTGCTGCTGTTTGTCAGTGTGAGTGCGAGTGCTTCTTCTTTATTCAGTGAATTAATGCTGCGACATGCCTTCAGTATCCGAACCGAACCGTTTCTCCATCTCTAGCGATCCTGTACGAGCTGCTGTATGATCGCGTGTGTGGCATCGAGCGTGGCGTTTTAGGGTCGTGTATGAAAGGAGGAAGAGGACGAGAAAAACTCGACTCGGAAGAATGCAAGAGCAGTGAAGAGTCTGACCTGGAGGAAGACGAGTTCTGGTACGTATTCGCATGTTTGCATGAGACTTTTTTTTCTTTTTTCGCAGTATCATTTGGGCAATGTGATTATAGTTTTTGAAGTTTTTAATGAGCGGATGATGACACGTTGGACTGGTATTGGCATATCTTAATCTATAGGCTTATAATATATCATTTTATATATATATATATATATATAATTTGATATATCAAAAGTTTTGGATCGGTATGATTTTTAATGTTTTAAAAAAGAATGCACCAAGGCTGCATTTATTTGATTGAAAATACAAAAAAATATAGTAATATTGTGAAATATTATTGCAATTTAAATCAGCTGTTTTCTATGTGAATATATAGTAAAGTGTAATTTATTCCTGTGATCAAAGCTGTATTTCAGCATCATTACTCCAGTCTTCAGGGTCACATGATCCTTCAGAAATCACTCTAATATGATGATCTGATGCTCAAGAAACATTTCTGATTATTATCAATGTTGAAAACAGTTATTTACATTTTTATTTCAGGATTTTTTGATGAATAGAAAGTTCAAAAGAACAGTATTTTTCTGAAATAGAAAGCTTTTGTCCAGTCCCCTATTTTTTTTTATGTGAATTTGGTGAAACCGCATTAAAAACACTGAATGGAAACTCCATGATGTGTATAAATTAAAAAAATGTGCCTAAAAAACGAATGTGGATAATTTTTTATCCGATGCACATAAACTACGATGGAAACACATTTACCGAAAAATTCCCTCGATGCGCAACAAAAACTGACGTGACTTTCCCTCAAACAGAGGATGTGATTGGATAACTGGACTAACCAGTGGACCAATCACATCACAGCATCTCAGATGTTGGTTTAGTCATCCTGAAACGCCTGAGTCATTAAAGTTATCTGGTTTAATTCCCTCCAGAAGCGACTCACACGATTGCGTTCACAAACACCAGCATCCGAGCGTTTATTGCATTTCCTCATTTATGATGGAGGTTAAAAGAGCCACAGTTTCCTCTTTTTATTACAGATATTTTGCGCCAATTTCCCAGAAAGTGACGATTTTGTTCCCTTGAACACATGGGGTGGAAACAGTGCTTTATTTGCAAATGTTTTATGCAATATTCCAATTTTGTGCATTAGTTAAATTATCAGCTTTGGATAGAAATACAGCTATTGTTTTATGATCCAGTCATTTCCAATGCATGAAATCAAGTCCTGCCCTACATTATGATCTGCTTCACTTGGAAATATGTATCAACAGAGGTTAAATACATAGCAAATACAATTTTTATAACTAGTTTTATTAAAAATGTTGGTGTGTGTGTATTTGGTCTTATTAGGTCCAGTGAAAGCGGAGAAAAGATGACCAGTGTGATGAACGTCAGACCGCCGAGGGTGATTTGCTCTCTCTTGAAGATTGAAATATCAGTATTTTTTGAAGACACTCTGACTTTGTATGATGAAATATTGTGGTGACGGGTCTATCTGTGCTTCAGGGTCGTGGGAGGGGCCAGTCTCGAGGAAGGGGGCGTGGCCTCCTGTCCGCTAAGGCACAAAAGTCCCTAAACCCCGCCCTCTACAGGAACGTGGAGTATGATGTGTGGCTCCGCTCTAAACGAAGTACATTAGCTTTTTTCATTACTGTTTTGAAATAAAGTAAGTATCTTGATTGAATAACTTATATTAATATTTTTAATAACTATGTGTGTGTTTAGTTCAACAGCAGCGAGATTTCTGCATTGCCGCAGGAATGCAATACGCTATTGGAGACAAGTGCAAGGTTAGCAGCGTGTGTGTGTTGATGTTTTTATACTTTTTATTTTTTAGTTGCATTTGATTATTACATGTACACTCCATTTAAAAGTTTGGAGTGGGGATCAAAAACTGATCGACTGATCACTGATCGAAAGTACAGTGAAAATTGTGAAATATTATTACAATTTAAAATAACTGTTTTCTATGTGAATATATAGTGAAATGTAATTTATTCCTGTGATCAAAGCTGTATTTTCAGCATCATTACTCCAGTCTTCAGTGTCACATGATCCTTCAGAAATCACTCTAATATGATGATCTGATGCTCAAGGAACATTTATGATTATTATCAGTGTTGAAAACAGTTAATAATGCTGATACATTTTCTTTTTCATGATTCTTTGATGAGTGGAAAGTTCAAAAGAACAACATTTATTTGAAATAGAATCTTTTGTAATATTATAAATGTCTTTAGTGTCAATTTTGATCAGTTTAATGCATCCTTGCTAAATAAACATAAAAAAAACACGTCTTACTGACCCAAAAGTTTTGAACAGTAGTCTATGTATATGCTGTTATTTATTTCCCTATTTTTGTTTTTATTAATTCGATTTTTAAAAAAAGTGGTTTTACTATATATTTTTGTGCGTTTTCATTGTTATTTGTATTTTTTTTAACTTAGTCACTTCACGTTTTTTGTTTAAAACACGCATTTTACGCATGAAGTGCATATCTACACATCAAATGTAGATCATCTTCAGAGCTGTCTTGATTGGGTTCCTCTGTCTTCCTCAGGTGCAGCTGAGTGGCAGTAATCGCTTCTATAACGCTTACGTTCAGGAAGTCAGTCCTGACAATGGGCCAGTCACTGTGTTCATTGAGGAACTCAACAGACCGTACGTGTTTTATTTATCTCTATATATGTGTGAAGATATGGAAGCTTGTTTCCGCCACTGAATTAAAATAAATAAATAAATAATTGCGACTTTTTATCTCACAATTGCGAGATATGAAGTCAGAATTGTGAGAAATAAAGTCGCAATTCTGAGAAATAGTCGCAATTGTGAGATTTAAAGTCGCAATTCTAAGAAATAGTCGCAATTCTGAGAAATAAAGTCGCAATTCTGAGAAATAAAGTCGCAATTCTGAGAAATAGTCGCAATTCTGAGATTTAAAGTCGCAATTCTGAGAAATACAGTCGCAATTCTGAGAAATAAAGTCCCAATTGCGAGATTTAAAGTCGCAATTGTGAGATTTAAAGTCGCAATTGTGAGATTTAAAGTCGCAATTGTGAGATTTAAAGTCGCAATTGTGAGAAATAGTCGCAATTGTGAGAAATAAAGTCGCAATTCTGAGAAATAAAGTCGCAATTCTGAGAAATAAAGTCGCAATTCTGAGAAATAGTCGCAATTCTGAGAAATAAAGTCGCAATTCTGAGAAATAAAGTCGCAATTCTGAGAGATAAAGTCGCAATTCTGAGAAATACAGTCGCGATTCTGAGAAATAAAGCCGTGATTCTGAGAAATAAAGTCCCAATTGCGAGATATAAAGTCACAATTCTGAGAAATAAAGTCGCAATTCTGAGAAATAAGGTCGCAATTCTGAGAAATAAAGTCGCAATTCTGAGAAATAGTCGCAATTCTGAGATTTAAAGTCGCAATTCTGAGAAATACAGTCGCAATTCTGAGAAATAAAGTCCCAATTGCGAGATATAAAGTCGCAATTCTGGGAAATAAAGTCGCAATTGTGAGATTTAAAGTCGCAATTGTGAGATTTAAAGTCGCAATTGTGAGATTTAAAGTCGCAATTCTGAGAAATAAAGTCGCAATTCTGAGAAATAGTCGCAATTCTGAGAAATAAAGTCGCAATTCTGAGAAATAAAGTCGCAATTCTGAGAGATAAAGTCGCAATTCTGAGAAATACAGTCGCAATTCTGAGAAATAAAGCCGTGATTCTGAGAAATAAAGTCCCAATTGCGAGATATAAAGTCACAATTCTGAGAAATAAAGTCGCAATTCTGAGAAATAAGGTCGCAATTCTGAGATTTAGTCTCAATTCTGAGAAATACAGTCTCAATTCTGAGAAATAAAGCCGCGATTCTGAGAAATAAAGTCGCAATTCTGAGAAATAATGTCGCAATTCTGAGAAATAGTCGCAATTCTGAGAAATAAAGTCGCAATTCTGAGAAATAATGTCGCAATTCTGAGAAATAATGTCGCAATTCTGAGAAATAAAGTCGAAATTGCGAGAAAAAAAGAGAGAAGTGAGACTTTTTATCTCACAATTCTGAGAAATAGTCGCAATTCTGAGAAATAAAGTCGCAATTCTGAGAAATAATGTCGCAATTCTGAGAAATAATGTCGCAATTTTGAGAAATAAAGTCGAAATTGCGAGAAAAAAAGACAGAAGTGAGACTTTTTATCTCACAATTCTGACTTTACAACACGCAATTTCGACTTTATATCAATCAATTCTGACTTTACATCGCGCAATTGTCCTTTACATCACAATTACCTTTTTTATTTTTCATTCTGTGGCGCAAACAAGCTTCCATAAAGGTGTTTTCAGAGACTTCTGGGTAAGTACAGTAGTATTCAAATCCATACATTGTCGAAGTCTTGAGTCTGACTGATGTTGTTGTTAGCATTATTACATCTTTAGTCTTCAGTGTCACATGATCCTTCAGAAATCAGTCTAATATGCGGATTTGATGCTCAAAGAAATTCATAGTTGAAAACAGTTGTGTACAATTTTTTTTCAGGATTTTTTTAATGAAAACGAAGTTGAAAAGAACAGCTTTTATTTGAAATAGAATCTTTTGTAACATTATAAATGTCATTACTCTAACTTTTGATCAATTTAATACATCCTTGATAAATAAAAGTATTGATTTCTTTTATTTTTTCCCCCAAAAAATAAAATTAAAAATTCTTACTGACCCCAAACTTTTAAACGGTAGTGTAAAAGTGACAAAAGCTTCAGATAAATGCTGTTCTTTTAAACTTTCTATTCATCAAAGAAAAATGTTTCAACATTGATAATAATCGTAAATGTTTCTTGAGCATCAGATCATCATATTAGAGTGATTTCTGAAGGGTCATGTGACACTGAAGACTGGAGTAATGATGCTGAAAATACAGCTTTGATCACAGGAATAAATTACACTTTACTATATATTCACATAGAAAACAGTTGATTTACATTCTAATAATATTTCCCAATATTACTGTTTTTTTTTGTATTTTTAATCAAATAAATGCATGGTGAGCAGAAGAAACGGCAGTGTATGTGTATATATGTATATACTGTATATAAATTGCTCTTTGTATCGATATAAAATTATTTTTAAGTTAGTCAAATTATTATTATTTTTTATTTCCATTAACCAACAGGTAATACCATGATAAAAATTCCTTAAAAGAAAGAAAACATCTTTAAGACAAAAACAAATGGTTTTACTCTTAGCCCTAATATAACAATATACAATATTAAACTATTAATCACCTTGTGTTTGTGTGTTTAGACAAACTGTGCCGTTGTTGAGTTTGCGTCTTCCATCTGAAGAGCCTCAGTCATGGCAGACGGTGTCAGACAAGAGCAAAAGACACAGCGTACCGAACAACGGCGCGCCGGCGCCCTCCGGTACGATCTCTCCAGGTCAAAAACACACTTCAATGGCATCAACTCACACACACACTCACTGTCTGGGTTTCTCAATGCAGAATGGGAGAGCAGAGGAGGTCGGAGGTCAAATAAAGCCCCGCTTCAGTCAGCGTCCAGTGGTCGAGTTCATAAGCAACACTCCTGGCCTCCGCAAGCCCTCCCGGAGGAGCCCGCTGGGGGACGCAACAAGTTCAGGTGCGCTTCACTGGCCTGTAGTTACAAATATCACACATTTTCATTTTACGCCTGCATTTTGTGTCTCATTTTCAGTGTTGGGGAAAGTTACTTTTAAAAAGTAATGCATTACAATATTGCGTTACTCCCAAAAAAAGTAACTAATTGCATTACTTAAAGGGCTTTTGCACCAGGAACTTAGTTATAGGAGAACTAATGGTTCCCATTGGAACGTTTTCCTGGTTGCGTTCGCAGCGCCAGTAGGATCTCTGAAGTGACGTGAGCCGCGCTTGTCTTTGTGACTTTTATTTTGACGGCGCTGAGAACGACTGGACACACAGTGCTCGTATTCTCCGTGTTCATTCGTTTACATCTAACAGTCCTGTCTAATACGGTGTGAGATTGAACTGTTATACATAGAAAGTAGACAGTAATGAAGAGTTACTAGCGTACGGCGTGTGGTTGATGTCCAGTGTTGCAGAGCAGAAATACATAATCATGTTTCTCTCGGTCTCCTCATAGTTGTGTTGGAGTTTCTCCTCAGAGTAAAGATTAAGAGGCTCATCTATCACTGTTGTACATGTTCATATAGTTAGTTTCTGAGTAAATATAATGGCTATAATCTGTGTGTGTACACAGCCTTTTTAAATGGCGGGTGCTGGTGTTTCGCGTGCGTTCGGCCAATCAGCGAACACTAACGGCACTGTAGTTCCTATAGCGCTGGCTTAGACCGACTCTGAAGTAGGAGTAAATTAGTTCCTCCAAATAAAGGGGTTCCAGAGCTAAAATCGTTCCTAGTTCCTGCGGTGCGAACACGCCAAAATCCAGAAACTTCTGCCAATAGTTCAAGGAACTATGAAAAGGTTACTTTTTATGAAAAGTAATACGTTAGGTTACTTTTGCATTACTTTTTCTCACTTGGGCTGGTCTTGCTTTTTTGATTTTTATTAACAACAAAAAAAAGTTCAGCATCAAAGACATTGGTTAATAAAGTGAGATTAAATACATAAAGTATATTTGTGTAATTTAATATAGTTAATTATAAAAGTTTTGCGTAAAATTCTAAAATGGCATTTTACTGTTTTTAATCATTTTGAGGAATACTGAATACTGTTTTCGTGCAAGTGAGATGAGCAAACATGTTCACATTTAGACTAGAACTACAATAATCAGCATGTATAAACAGCACACACACACACACACACCACACACACGACAACACACACACACACACAGCACACACACACAGCGCACACACAGCGCACACATACACACACACACACAACACACAGCACACACACACACACCACCTCCTCACTTTATTTCTCTCAACATGAGGACAGGAGAGCTGTCGGTCAATAAATGTGAAAAACTAGCGTTAGTTATTTGAAAAAGTAACTTCGATATTTTGTTGTAAATTGAAAAAGTATTTATTTATTTAGTTTATTTATATAGGGACAGTACAAAAAAACATGAATCCAGTTGAAAACTGGAAAATATGTATTGCACATCGAGAAAATAGCATAAGCTAATTTGCGTCTCGGGTCCCTAGAAATGCTTTTCTAAAAAAAAAACTAATCTTGGAATAAAGCCCATACAGCATGTCATTTATACACATACAAATACAAACCTAAATGACCTGTACCTATTTTAAGGATGCTCCCAACCCTTGCATGAATAACTAATTAAAACAAACATTTATTAAATTTAAATATGCGTGCAGTTCTGGTTTAGTAATGCGTTACTTAACTAGTTACTTGAAAAAGTAATCTGATTACGTTATTCAAGTTACTTGTAACGATACCCCCAACACTGCTCATTTTGTGCAGAAAGAGGCTTCGAAAGACACTTGATTTGTGTAAAATTCTTGCTGGTGTGTGTTTGCAGACGGTCTGATCAGCGCAGCAGTCCTGTGTGTGTTCTTCCAGAGGAGGAAGAGGAGAGCGTCGTGCTGGAGCTTCTTCACAAAGACGAGCACAACTTCCCCTCGTTAGGAACAAGCCCTCAAACGGTGCAGCCCTTGCAAACACATTTACCTTCTATACAGGTGAAACTCGAAAAATTCGAATATCGTGAAAAAGTTATAATATTGATGATTATGTCTTACAAGCTTATGAAAACCCCAAATTCTAAATCTCAGAAAATTACAATATTACATGAAATCAATAAAAAAAGGATTTTAAATACAGAAATGTCGCCCCTCTGAAAAGTATAATCATGCATATAGTTATATATACTAAATATATTAGATTCACCTATTTATTTAAATTACTGAAATATACGAACTTTTGCACGATATTCGAATTTTCCGAGTTTCACCTGTGAAGCATGATATTCAGGTAGAAATAATATTATTATGATGAGATTATTGCTATGGTTTTATTGTTTTTTTCTACACCCCATGGCCATGGTTATGCCAAAAGGGAAAAACATAGTCGTTGGGGAAAATAAACATTTTTATTTAAAACAACAATAAAAACAAACATTTCTACTAGTGCTGTCAAATTGATTAATCGTATCTAACATAAAAGTTTGTGTTTATATAATATATGTGCGTGAGTGTGTATATATACTCATGTATGCATATATACTGTATATATATATATATATATATATATATACATACATATATACACACATATATATATTATATAAAAACAAGCTTTTATGTTAGATGCGATTAATTGATTTGACAGCACTATCCTTAACACAACTTTTCTTAATAATATGCATTCGCAAATAGAGACATTTATTAAGAAAGATTATTAGGGTCATATTTCATTCACCCTGATTTTATCTCTCAAACGTTTTTCATATTAAATATACGCTTTATTTAATAGATATTGTTTCAATGCAGCTTTACAGTAATAAGAAAATTACAGAATCAATTGCAAACTTCATCAAATCTAAATTAAGATTAAAGAAGCTCTTATAGTGCCTTTATTCAGCTCAGGTCAGTTCAGTACTTTAGTACTCCTGTACAGTACATGTGTAAAGTACCTGACCTAATGACAAAGATACAACTCCATATATTTGTGCTATAATAGTTTCCTCTGAATTTAGGCCACTGCTGGTGAGGTCGTAAAGAAAGGAGGGGAAAGGAAAGGCTCTCGGAAGAAGGAACAGAAGGAGTGTGTTTCAGAGACAGGTGAAGCTCCGCCCCTTTATATACAGGTTTTACAAAATTGCCATGCTGAAGAAATTATAGCCTTCTAAATGATACAGATTCTAAATATACATTATTAAGAAGCAAGTATGTCAAGGTAGGCTTCTTTATAATGTAAATATACACATAAGCTTAAACATACAGCACAATAGACAGTCCCTTTAAAAAAAATATTGCATTGCCTTGATATTGCTAACATGGCTGATCATATTTTTATTTATAAATGGAATTATTATCCTGAAGTTTATTTTGGTTTTCGGCTATCAGAAACATCCCAGAGGCCTGTACAGAGACAGAAGAGTGCCACTGAAGACAAACCTGGGGTGAGTTGCATTGAGGCATTTACGTGGATAACAGCTGATTCAGGACTATTTATTATGGCTTTGTTTAAACTGTTGACAGGTGCTCCCAATTTGCACACTTAATTGCATACCAATTTGCATTACTCTGTTCTGTTTTGTAGAATAAATTGTGGGGGGCATCAGGCTCTGATGCTGAATGACAAAATAACCTTATAAAATTCATACACTACAAAGTTGAGTATATAATATAAGTGCGTAGTGCGTCATTTGGTACTCAACTTATGTCTTAGAGATAACCAAGTATACTAGAAAGTGTTGTAATCACCTTATCCAGGTGTATAGCAACAAAACAATCAATATATCCTGTCCCTTCCATGTTAATCTAATTTCTTTGTCCTTACAAGTTGCTGGTTTATATTGTGTTCTAGATAAGGGTTTCTGAGGAACCAGTGCAGAGATCTTCTCCAACAATAAAAGAGAAATTACAAGAGAAACCCATGGCTGTCTCTCCAACTCCACATCCTGCTGTTATCTTCTCTGGCCCCAAAACAGTCCCATCTTCATCTCAGACTTCATCTGCTACTGCCCCTGGTCTTGATAAATCCTCTCTTGAGGCAAAGACCCCTATTCAGCCAAAGAATAGCCATCCTCGAAGCCCTTACAACAGTCAGTTGGTGTCCACTTTAGCCCCTTCACAGCCCATATCAGTGGCAGCAGTCTCAGTTCCCACCCTTGCATCTATTCAATCTGCCCCTGCATTGAAACCGACCCAACCCTCATTGCAAACTACCCCAGTGCTCCCCACATCTGAGCATATTACCCACCCCAATCAAGCACCATCTCAGATCAACTTGGTTGCATCTCCGATCACCCCTGTTCAAGTACCTCCTGCTATCCCAACTCGAGTTACTCTGGCATCTTGTGGCTCAATCCCAGATGCCCCTGTTGAATCCACCCCGTCCATTCAAACCACTTTTATTTCCAATCAACCCCTCTTACCTGCCTCTGCAATACCTGTTGCTGGCCAAGCTCCGGCAGCTGCCCGTATACTAGATGCCCCAGAACCGCCTTCTACCACCCTTCCCATTGATGGAAGAAGTGGTCCACCAATTGCCCAACAGACTGTAGATCCTCATACCACTATAACTCCCAAAGCTTATGCCCCCTCCATCTCCCCTTCCTCTGGTCCTGCCCATGCTCCACTTCCAGACTTACCTCAGTCACCATGCAATGCATCAGATCCACAACCCTGTGAAACATCGGCCATACCTTCCTCTGGTAAGTTTTGTCTGATTAAGACTTAAGGTCCTTGCACACTGAGTCCGAAATTTCCATAGACTGTGGAAAAGTATGGACGTAGTGTCTGTGACGTCACCTGTAGGTTTCTGAAGAGGATTTTTGAGGCACAAAGTGGGCTGTCACCATCTTGGTGTTGTGATTAACCGAAAATGGGCAAAGAGGCGGGATTAGCTGAGGTGACGTGACTCTAGCAGACAAACGGCTAGTAGTGACAGCAGCGGCAATCCACCTGTCACTCAAGTGGGCACGCCCATAATTATGCTGAACTTTAAGGCGTAATATAATTTAAACGAATGAGTTATACAAAAATTCACCCCCCTCATAGTTGTCATGAAGGGCAAAACTAGCTATATAGACCAAAACCACTTTTTGCACTAGGCTGTAAACATATTTTTATCTGCTGTAAATTTGGGAAATTTAACATGGGGGGTCTGTAGGATTTACTCTCTTTTGCAGCTTGTCTTTAGTGGCCAGTCTATGAATTGCAGTTTAAGTGGGTTCAAGAGAGAGACCGGAAGGTTGCCGCTTGTTTTTTTGTATTCGGCATCCTAAAAATTCGTCACGCACAGAAACCTTGCACACTGAGTTACATATCGCAAAACAATACAAAATTGAGTCTTCAAGGAGTGAGGATGATTTTGTTGTCCTCTCTCTTCTTAAAAAGAGGAAAAGAAAGGAAATATCGGGTCCATCCATCCAATCCTGAGAATGTGTAGAGAGGAAGGAGAGTCCCTCCTCATCAAGGAGCTGCAGGATTATCCCGAGCGATTCAAAGTTTACTTCAGGATTTCAGGACAATTGATCTTGAACAGTTCTGAAATTGGCCCTTCACTTGTACGGTGGCTCTGAATTCTCAAAATGCCTGCTACGTATGCGAAAAACGCAGAAAATTTTACCCGATCCAAATTTTTTTATGACGGACGAAAGTTTCGGAGGCAGTGTGTAAACGTGATTGACATTTAGACATGACATTACTTGAAATGCATAGAGTAAATCTGGTTACAAATGTTGACTTCCTAGTATAATCAACCGAGTTCTCACAGAGCATCTCTTGTCCGCCAGGTGTAGCCCCTGCTCCTGACCACCCATCCCAACCCCAACAAATGCCCTATCCTCATCACCAATGGTCTCAGCTCCTCCAGGACCCAGTTTATCCAGGATTCCCCCTGAACGAGAAGGGAGAGGTGGAACCACTGCCTCCCTTTTCCCTCTCCCAAAAAGGAGAAGACCTTCCACAAGGTAATGAAAACCCCAAAGATCTGATATATACCTGTAAAAGCCATTGAATTGACTACAATATCCTCTCAGTAGCCCATTATTCAGGACTAAATGCCATTTTTTAATCTTAGAAATTAGATTTTTAATCTTAGTAATGTTTTTTTTGTTATATTTCAGATATCAATGTCCTCAGGTTCTTCTTCAACCTCGGTGTCAAGGTACACTTCTTCTTTGCATTTGTTGCTTCTTTAATGACTTTAATGGCTATCACTATTTCTGGAATTACATAGAAGTTTATTCACATACTCCCAATTTCCTCAGGCATACTCTCAGCCAATGTTTCCTCCCATCATTTATCTGGGTCCACTTAACCAAGCCTATCAGATGCAACTCAGAGGTCCTCCTCCTCCTCCTCCTGACTCTCCCGCAAATCCCACAATGACTTCATGGCAACCAGAAAACCCTTCTCCTCCTCAGAATTTGAGCTCAATCCCTGACTCCTCATTGGAGAGTCATGCTCCCGTTGCACCGGTACCAGTTAGTAGCGGTCCTGTTGGTCCCATAGAGATGGGAGGGTACAATAACCATCATCCTCAATCCCTTCCGATGCAGGTCCCACCAAGAATACCAATGCCCTGGTCAACTTCTTCTGGCCAAAGTGCCTATTCTGGGAATTACCCAGCTTCCCCTCAAATGCAGTTTTCAGCGCAACCCTGTGCACCTCATGGGAATCAGATGTATTCGCCTTCATCTGTTGGGTACCATCATATCCCGCCTCAATCGATGCCTCATGAAGCCTTAAACCATGTTCCTCATGGTCGGATGGATGTCTTGCCATTTGTTCCTTCCACATTGGATAGAGGTCAAGAAAATGGCCAGCGATCTATGAATATGAGCCCCCAGTATGGGTCCATGCATAAGATCCCTGGCTTCCCAGGAACCCAACCTCAGTTGAGTAGTGTTGATTACAAACCGGTCGATATTCCCGTTTCAATGGCCACAATGCAACCTCCACACTATCCTGGAGCTTGTTCTGTGATACAACCTTTCCAGCTTGGCCAAATGCAAGGAGACATGACGGGATTGACCTCTCTAGGTAATGGGAACTTAGGAAGAGTCTACGCAAAGAACCTCCACGCTGGACAATTTGCTGAAGATCATTCCCGCCTCCTCCACGCATATTCTCCCGATGACAATTGGTCAGTTGAAGAGATGGAGATTCCCAATGTGGATCTCAGAATTGCCCATTCGTTCTATAGCCAGTCCTATAGAGGTGGAGGAAGACGTGGCCAAGAAGATAGAGGTGGATATCGAGGTCGGAGTCACCGTGGACGGAAAGATTACTCTAGTCGGGGTAGACCGGATGACCAGTCGTCCTATAGACATTATGGGAGACGAGGTGCAGGGCCAAGGGTCGGGCAGTTGCCATATCAGTGATGCTTAAATGCTGGATATACACTTGTTTTTGGTTTACAATGATGTCAGATACACAAAATCTGTTTGAATTTTTGGGTGGCTTTTGGTACATTATTGATTAGTAATATATCCAATGTTTTTAATTGTTTTTCTGTCTTTTCCCCCACAAACATTCTTGTTTAAAATTAAAGCAACTCGGTTTCATGTTTGGATTTTCACAATGTTTGTTTGCATAGATGTTGTAATAAAATCGAATAAATAATCGATTTTTTTTGTTTTCTTGTTGAGCAGAATGCACTTCCCCTACATGCACACTAAAAGGGAAAAAATTTAGATCATACCATTATATTGGTTTGAATGTATAAATGTTTCAGATCTATGTGAATTTGATTATTATAGTTTTCCTTTCCAATCTTTTTTTTAATTTAAAGTTATATGTCAAGAATGTTCTACATCTTTTAGCGTGTTTTTTTTTAGACTGTCTTGAGATTTTTCCTGAAAAGCTTGCAAGATTCAGAGCGTATAATGGTGTAGCATCTCACCTGACATAGAAAAGTGCCTTTTTGTCGTGTTTTACTTGTGTATTTTTGGGGGGGATTTCAACAACATTGTTTTCCTTTGACGAAATCTTTATCGTGCACTCCCAACCTCTTCCAGATGAACGTTAATGCCTCTAAATAAATTGCATTTCTGATCCAAAGATGTTTTAACACCGAATAAACAAATAAATGCCTAATATCTTTCTCGGTTGTCGTCTTTCCATTTATCAGTTGCAATTCCCTCCAAGATTTTTTTTTTTTTTTAATGTGACCAGATTTAATTATATTCCTGTCAGTTTTAGTGTGTTCTCTAAGTAAGGTTTATTGAAGGAACTTCCATTTGCATTATCAAAACAAATGAAGTACAAATTTGTTTTTGATATCAAGTAAAAGCCAAAGAACATCCTTCTCTTTTGTAATCTTTACATCAAGTTAGGTTTTAGTTGCAACTTGACACTTTTTGACAATGAAATGACTGGGAAGGAAATGTCCCAATAAACATGAATTCACCCTATGTGGTTTTGACACCAAATCAAATCTTCAAATTCAAAGATTTTTTTTTTTTGAGTTATGATTTCATAACCTTGACACCAAATCAAATTTTCAAATTCAAATACCTTTTTTTTTTTAGTTGTAATTTTTCCATTTGAAGTCAGTTTTTAGTTGCAATTCCTTTAAAAAAGGTGAAGTAAATATAGTTTTGACACCCAATAAACAACAAATACAAGCCAAAGAACATCTTTCTCGGTTGTGGTCTTTCCATTTAAAGTCAGTTTATTCGTAAACAATCTCACTGCACAGACGTGTCACCCAATATTACGGAGACATCAGATTTTGTTTAGCTGGTTTTAATTTCAGCTTCAGTTGCATCTTCACATGACTGCTGAACTCAAAAGCCAAATCTTGTTGAAATCTGGTTAATATGATGCAACACATCGTGTAACATGATTAAAATATTTTATTCAAAATATACAGTTGCATGTTTGCCGTGTGTTAAGCCGTTCACACCACTTTATGACCAGAAATAACTTCAGTTATGTTGATGATAACAGTAATTCACCCAGAAACATACATATTTTCCAGGTTTCATGTCCTCTCCTCTCTCTGGCGAAGATTTCACAAGCTTGGCTTTCATCTCGCAGGTCTTGTCATGTTGTCGTTTGTTGAATCGCACCAATGGCCGAGAGGAGAGAGCAGAAGTGTGTGTTTGAAATGGAGCCGCTGGGCAGTGTGACGGCGGTGGTAATTCAGTCAAACATGTAAGTCCGCAGTGCCAGCGTTTGCCGGTTTGATGTCATACTGAGCGGATCTTCAGTCGTCCAGGAAGAAGTAGTTTCCACTCTTCTTTTGTTCCACATCCTTAAAAACGATAACAGAAAAAGGGGTTTTAATAAACTGGTACAAAGACACAAGACTAAGGACCTTCAAGGTTGTGATGAGCGCTTTCAAAAACACGCTTTGTGAAGCTTCGAAACCTTTGCGTTTAAAGGGGTGGTTCAGGATTTTGGACATCGGGCCTCATTTCCAAGTTAGCCTGGGTGTTATTTATCAATGGAGAAAAATTTTCATCCAGTCGTTCCAGTTGCATAGTTCGCCGGTGCTAGGCTAGCAAGAGTCAACAGTAACTGCTAGCCTGCCATTATAAACAGTTTTACCCACTCCACAGTACACCAAAAGCTAATACATTATAACGCCAGACTATCGATGTAAATGTCTGTTGAGAGAATAATGTTAGAAATCAAACTACTCTTGCATCTCAATGATCACATTACATTTACAGGAACTAGTTTCTCAGCAGCGGCGGTTGCTCCGGTTAGTAGTACTGCGCCGAAGAGTAAACACAGAACAGAAACTCTCTCTCTCTCTCTCTCTCTCTCTCTCTCTCTAGCCTAGGTAACTACATATCCCTCCGCCGCTGCTGTAGACTGCTAATAAATACAGGGAACAAAGTATAACTATTGCAATGCGATGAAAGGGTAGTTTGATTTCTAACATTATTCTCTCAACAGACATTTACATCGATAGTCTGGCGTTATAATGTATGTGCTTTTGGTGTACTGTGGAGTGGGTAAAACTGTTTATAATGGCAGGCTAGCAGTTACCGTTCACTTGCGCTAGCCTAGCACCAGCGAAGCGACTGGATGAAAATGGAGCGACTGGATGAAAATGTCTCCACTGATAAATAACACCCAGCCTCACTTGGAAATGAGGACTGATGTCCACAATCCTGAACCACCCCTTTAAGTTAGTTTTGAAGCATTAATACTAATATTACAGCGAAACATTAAAAAAATCTGTACTGGGGTTTAAAAGACTATTTATTAATATTATTGACTGCATTGACACTATCAAATAAAATAAAACAAACTGAATTGAACTTGATTGAACACAGTTACTGAACTGACTTGAATAATGTCTTCTGTGTTTTTAAAGCAGCATTTCAATTTGTTTGCATCATTATGTTCATTTTTATTACTGTGAAGCTTCTGAAACAATCTGTATTGTATCTATAGAAATAAAGCTGACTTCACTACTTGATTGAATTGCCATCAACACTTGATAATGAAGTAACAGTTTAATTTTGGGTTAAATGTAATCCAAAGGAAAACCATCCGCCAGTTTAAGCGATAAAGTGTCGTTTCGAAATGCACGTTTACCTTAATGGAATTGAGTTTGTTAATTCTTGGTCTGAAGTTGTTTGGGTCTCTCCTGAACGTGATCCCTAGCTGAGATAAAAACTTGTTCATGCCGGCCAACAGGTTCTGTGGACTGAGGAGAAACATTTCAACATGGACATTAGTTGCAGAATCACTAACACGTTCACAGAGCATGCAATATTTGATTCATTTGGAAAATGTATTTTCTATCCATAGAAAATGTTTTGGTAACACTTTACTCAAATCCACAATAAAAAGTATTTATTGTGCATTAATTATGCCTTGTAATGTACGATCTAATGAATAGTTATGATACCTTATAATACTTATTTACTGGTGCACCTTTAGAAAGTATAACGCATTACATCACATGACAAAACCCATTTCAGATGTAACAAGGAATCTGCTAATATTATAATGCATATTAATTTTGGTCATAATAATTTATTAAAATATATAATGCATCACAATGTACATTATGAACACCTGTAATGCATTACACATAAAACAGGGTTTGTACAGATACTGTAGAAATAAATTCCAGGACTACAATCAGAGATCGCACTTATCAAACAATATATCTTTAATATTTTTTGAGGATTTTTTAAACTCAAATTACAGATATAAGGTATCAAAAATACAACTTACAACGAATTTAATTTATAATGGGTATTATTGTTCAATTAATAATATTTTATATTATAATGTTGGCGTACTTCGTATCGAGATGTAGCCTGGTAATACCAGACTCTGCTACTTCACTTTGCTTCGTACACAGAGTCTGGGATAGCATAATAGAGAAGTGTTTTCTCTCTCGCTAGGGGGCGCGTACTGAAGTTTAAAATCATTGGTTACCCGTAAGCCAATCAGATAAGTTTGTTTATGACGTATGTTATGCGCCGACACAGCCGCATCGAACCACAGACATCATGCATCGAACTCAAATCTATGATCGAACTTCCACTGTAAACACTTGATGATGCGAGCGAAATACCCGAGTGAACATGGCTGTAAACGACTTTTTTGATCTGTGAGTGATGTAATAGAATGACTGCTGCGCTTGAGAGGGCACAAACGAGCAGAGAGAGAGAGAGAGAGAGAGAGAGCCCCGGCCGCGCGCGCGCACTCCCACGTCTACAAACAACACGAGCGCTGTCTTGCTCTCTCTCCCTCGCGCATATTCATAAAAATCAATCGACAAGATAGTAAGAGGTCGGAAGACCGCGGTTTCACGTGGAGCATTTGGAGATTTTTAGAGATTATAGACTCTAGGAACAACATCTCAATGAACAACATCTCAACTATAAAGGCCTGTCTCATATAAGTTAGACGCCTATCTCAAGTACAAGCCGGTGCAGTTCGACGATTTGGGCAAATAAAAGCCCGGGCTATTATTTGAAGTTTTACGGTATTTAAGACCTGGAAAAGAAAAGAGACACTGACCTGTCAAAAGGCTCCCCAGTTTTTCGCTGACGATCAGTAATAGTTGATAAATTAAACTTTTCCCAAAGGGAGTAGGGCCACAACATCACCTCCATTCAAAATGTTTAATACACACTCTTCGTGTTCGGGCTTCAGTTTGCTAATGCCGGGAATATTCTCCACAACAGAGCGAATTGCATCCGCGTCTCCACATCAGCGGTCGTTTTCGATTTCCCTGACCTAATCTTAAACACGGCGCTTACCGACTACGTCACGGCTTTCAGCCCGCCCTCTGTTCGTTGATTGGCCAGGCTGTTTTCAGGCCGGTGGAAAACAGAAAGATAGGCTGCTATCTCAGACTGACTACAGGAGCGAAATGAAATTAGCGGAAGTAGGAAGTCTGACGTAGTCAGGCTAATCGAGATGATGTCTGATGGGTTAATTTTGCGTGAATTTTTTTTGTGTTTTTTCAACAACAAAAAAATAATTTCATATATTTTGTATTTAAATAAGTCGAGCACTTTTCAAGCACCTCTTGGTAAATATGGCTGTTTTCCAGGACTTAAATTCCAAATTCGAGTCAAATTCAAGTACTTTAAGCACCTTGTACAAAACCGGTTTCAATTTATGGCGCGTCAAGCAAAGGAATCCCCAATTACAAACACATTATCGATGCAGGCGCAGTACGTACGCATTGGCGTTGGTGCTTCTGGAGGGAATCCCGTCGAAGACAATGACTCGGTCCGCCAGATACGTGGCCATGATGAAGTCGTGCTCCACCACGAATGCCGTCTTTTTGGCGTGAAGGATGAATCTGCCAGGCAATGAAAGACACGGAGGAGAGAGTGAGGTGACGAAAGAAAGGGTAAAAGATGTGAAATTACTTAATACCTTTAAACACTCCACACCCCCAAAGGACATATGTGACCCTGGACCACTAAACCAGTCATAAGTCGCTCGGGTAGATTTGTGGCAATAGCCAACAAAACACTGTATGGGTCAAAATTTTTTATGCCAAAAATCATTAGGATATTAAGTAAAGATCATGATCCATGAAGATATTTTGTACATTTCCTACCGTACATATATTTAAAAAATGTATGTTTGTGAGTGGATGCAGCATAATCGCGAACATAAATGCACAACTTTAAAGGTCATTTTTTCAATATTTCAATTTTTTTGCACCCTCAGATTTCAGATTTTTAAATAGTTGTATCTCGGCCAAATATTGTCCTGTTATAACAAAACAGGTTTAAGGTTTTTTTACCCATAAAAAAAAAGAGGTTTTGTGGTCCAGGGTCACATATATTTCAAATTATAAGGTCTTCCTTTTTTTGTCTCGTCTATTCTTAAATTGTTGTTTATCTGTGTTTTTTTGGTCGATATGTGTATTTTGTAAAATTTCTGTATACATAAAAAAAAAAAAAAAAAAAAAAAAAGGAAAGACGAATAAATGAAAATAAGCATAAACCACATAAAATGAGAAAATCAGCAGTATGTTACCGTTTGATGACTCTGGCGGCCATCAGACGCTGCTCAGAGTCCAGATATGCCGAGGGCTCGTCGATCAGATACACATCCGCAGGCTTTCCTAAACACAGCGCGAGAGCGACCCGCTGGAGCTCACCACCAGACAGATTCTGGACCTGCACACACACCAGTGTGACCTGTCAATATGTGCTGTGTAGGCATTGGGAACTAACACTTAAAACATTTTTTTTTTTTTTTTTTTAAATCAGTCATTGCTGAAATAAAATAAAATACAAATATTAGATTAAAAACTTCAACATGGAAAAAAAACCTTTCAAAAGACAAAAAATTTGAAGTACACACACACATATATATTTGTAAATATAAAGCAAAAAAATTGTCATTCAAATAGAAAATTTAAATGTATATTTTAATTGTTAGTAATCTTATGTGGTTTTGTTGTGCATATATATATATATATATATGCACAACAAAACCACATAAGATTACTAACAATTAAAATATACATTTAAATTGTATATATATATATATATATATATATGTTAGGGGTGGAGCCGAACCCGAATACGGTATTCGGAAAGGCACAAATAACGTATTTTTTTACGAATACTTATTTCGAACAAATACTTTAAAAATATTTGTATTCGGGAACAAGAAAAACTTTATATCAAAAAGCTGCGTTTCCTCGTGAGACCGCACTGCAGTGCATGCCCGTTAGAGTGAGTGTGTGACGTTCAGGAAGAGGTGACTGACACAGGCTGCTCCACCAGGGTTCCTGCACACTTTTGAAAGTCAAATTTAAGGCTTTTTAAGACCTTTTTAAGACCTTAAGAAATCAAAATTAATACCGTACATTAGGGCTGTGCAGTATTGACAAAAATATATCTTGATATTTTCAACGTTTTGTTGATAATAATTAGATGATATTTTCCTGATTGTGTTTTTGTGCTGGTGCCATGGCTGGTTTAGGTCTGTTGTTGACAGCTGACTCACGAAGATATTCATATTTTTCATATTCTATGCAGTGGTCAGTTCACAGCAGTGACAGAAATTAATATTTTAATTAAGGGGCAATATTTGCCACCTTAAATTGATTTTTTCAGGGGCATTTTCACCTATATATGGACATTTTTTCTAAACTTATTTAGAGTTATGCATCACCTTTAATGTCAAATACTATCATTCAAATTACATTATACAGTAATTATACAATAATACTTAATTATATAATAATCATACAGTACCACTGTTACCAGTCAAATTAAATCATTCAATCAAAATCCATCTTTGCAGTGCAGAGGTGACAGAAGCGGCATCAGAAGTGGCATTAATATATTTACACTCCATTTACAACTGCATAAATAAAGCTATGAGATATATAGCCTATTTTTAAATCAATATTCAATATTTAAATATGAAATGATTTCTAATTTTAACATTTTATTTAAAGGGTACTTTAAATATGAAACCGCAGCGGCAAATCACTGTTGTGAGTAAGTGAGTTGAGGGAGTCATTCATTCAACCGATTCGTTCAAACGGCTGATTCATTCGGGAAAGAAGCAAGTGATTCGTTCAAAACGCGGATTTCAGTCAAGAAATCATCGCTGTCGGTTGCATTGAGACTCTGCTACTGTTTCATTTTGAAATTATAGTCGGCGAAATAAAGGGAAAACAAACAATATTGACAATATTGTGTCTAAAAAGTAACTCAATGTTAACTTATTGTTAATTTAACTTTTGTATAACATAAATATCACACTTGGAATTGTGCACGGGAAAACGGCACTCTTTCTGATGTGATATTCTAATATAAGAACATAATATGATATAAATATAAGACAAAAACTAATTTGGGGACATAACAGTTACACTGCACACATCACGCAGTGAAAGCACGAGAGAAATGCGATGTCAGCTCGCAGTGCCTCGTAGATTGTTAAAACAATGATTACAATATCATAATAGACAATACACATCGCACACCATACGCACATAAAGAATGAACTTACAACTGAACTGACATTTACCACCTCTCTTCTCCTTCTCTCCTCTCGCGTGCAGGAGACAGTTATGCTGCCGCGACTCGCGAGTGACGCGAAATGTCACGTGAATTAGCAAATCCACAAAGATAGAATAATAAATAAATAAAAATACGTACGCTAATTAGATAGTTTTAATTTGGAAAGCTTTTAGATATGTCTAAGTCAAAGTGTCATCTAAAATTTAAGACCTTTCATAAGTAAAAATAAGACTTTATAAGACTTTTTATGGTCTTAAATTTTAAAAATCTAATTTAAGACTTTTTAAGACTTTTTAAGGATCCGCGGGAACCCTGTCCACACAGCAACAGAGAGGGCTCGGCTGAGCGAAAAACACTTAACTGCATCACTATTTTTGTTGAATAGATTTTTGTACCTTAACTGGGTTCCGGAGGCAGTTTATAACTTTCGGGAAGCGATTGACGCGGCGCGGGACTAGATCTGATGGCCGAGCGCGGGCGCGGGCGGTAATGCACTCACTCTGTGTGTGCGGGTTGCGGGAGAATAAAACGATTCGCGGGACTCCCGCAAACTAGAAATATCTATGAATAAAACATATAAAGACTAATAGATTTGTATTCATCTGTTGCAGAAAAGTAACAAGAACAACTAAAACAAAATAGAAACGATTTACAGGCCAGAGTTTCTATTCATAACATGTTTGCAGCGTTGAGCGATGTAGCCAATCACAGACATATGTGTTGATTTCTGGAACGCAATGGCCAATCAGAAGCATTTAAGATAGACTCCCCTCACCGCTCAAAACGGACTTTTTGTTCAGTGCTGAATTATGTATGCTGGTACATCCTCTAATTATAAGTTAACAAACAAAGTGTGGATATTATGAAAGATTCATTGATAATAACAGAGATGTGTGAGATCGCGATGAACTGTCAGCTTTTTAGGGATTATTAAGGGAGCGCACTTTGAGCGCATTCAGTCATGCCAGACCATGCACGCAGTAGCTGCTTGCTTTTATGTTAAATTAACAGTGGTTTGTGTGTTAATGCTTTAATAAAAAATAATTTATCATAGGGTAGGGTCAGGTTTTGTTTACATCCATTTTATTTATTGTTTTTGATATTTATTCAAGTGCTTTTTTTGTTAACAGAGACTGAGAGTCCATTGCTTTTATTGTTTTTGGTTGTTTTGTTCATTTATTGTGGATATTTAAAATGTTTTCCATTTTCAGTGTTAAATAGTCTTTAGAAATAAAAGTTTTTTGATCTTTGAAAAGGTGTAGGCCTACCTGCATTATTATGCCATTATCATTATTTTAGATGTAAATGGTCTCAGAACGACAATATTCTTTCTTGGTCCTCCACCAGCCAAAAAAACTTGCTCAAGTTCTGTGTGGAAGCATTTTATTATATCATATTGTTATTATCTTTTCAATGACGTTCCTTGTTACATGTTCATTGCTGGATTTATGGAAAAACATCAACCAATTTTGCATATCCATAATTATTATAATGGATATAATTAAAGAATACTAAGTATTCTTAGTATAAATATATAATGTAAGTCTTACACTATAACGTAAATTAGAAGTGTAACGCAAAAAAAAGTATTTTTACGCCTATTTGGAATTTTACTCGAATACAAATACAAATACCGGCTGCTTTGCACACCCCTAATATATATATAAATATGCACAACAAAACCACATAAGATTACTAACAATTAAAATATACATTTAAATTGTATATATATATATATATATATATATATACACACACACACATATACACACACACACATCCTCACATAAAAAAAAAATATATATAAATAATAATTTCCCAACATATACATTGTCAGTTATTTTTATAATTTTGTTGCTTTGAATAAAAACTACACAATGGACTCAAAAAAAAAAAGAAAAAAAAAAATCGAACAAAAATTGTAATCCAAATTGAAAATTTTCTTTTTAGCAATATTGTTATGTGCTTTTGTTGTGTGTGTGCACATATATACATACACACACACACGTCAATCTTTGGGTAGACTGAAACTCGAGTCGATTGAGTTTTCTAGACCAGCTAGGTAGACGCGCTACTTCAGATCGTTTAGGTTGTTGCTCCAAGCAACTTAAAAGTAAACATTAAATACATGTACATACAGGATACTTCGAATATATCAAAGAATGCAAAGTGGCGATACAATATTTTGGCTGCATCCTGAATAATAAGCTGGTTTACTCACGTCTTGGTCGATGATGCTTTCGATCTGCATGGGCTTCATGACGTCAGTGACGAACTGAGGGTGTGTGTACGCGTCTCTGATCTTATCGTGCAGCAGGGCTCGCACGCTGCCCTGAAACACACACACACACACACACACACACACACACACACACACACACACACACACACACACACACAGAGAGTGAGGATTCCTGCAGTTTGACCGATAGTTTACAGCCCAACACTCACAATGTTCAAACTCACTTTAAATTTGGGGCTGATCTTCTGTGGTTTGTAGCTGACGTTCAGGATGGGCACATCACCTGAGAAACACAACACACACTCTCACACCACTAAAAGGCATCTAAAAATGTGTGTTTGCATGTATAAATCAGCCTGTTTGTGTGTCGATTTGATATTCCTGTGGGATGAAAATTCCCAAATGTCCCAAAAAAGAAAAAGTAATCATATATACATGTGTATTTAAGCTACATTAGACTCTAATAATTATTATTTGCATTAATAATAGAATTTAAAAAAAATCGTTGACGCCACGACAGATGCTCTGGCTATTTTAATGGCAAGTAACAGAAATACTATAAAATGAAACTTTAAACACTATATAAGGCTTTTAAAAACAATTTGCTTTGAATAAAAACTCTAAAATGTAATTCTGTTAAAAAATTATTAAAAAAGAAAAGTTAGCGAAATAATTTCACAATAGACCTTAAACCAGCAGAGTTTAAAAATATGTTTAAGAGATGCTGGACTGATATTCAAGATTCATTTTTCCTAAAATATTTTGAAACTAAATTGGATTAACTTGATTTAAAAAATATATATATATAATACAATCTAGTACAAATATTAAAAACCAATAAAATAAATTTAGTAAAAAAAAAAGGTTTAAAATGAATAATCTCATTTCCGATGAGCTGAAATATGCTGAATATTAATGTTCACCTCCGGCATCTGGTTTGAGTCCTCCTGCAAGCATTCTGATGAACGTGGTTTTCCCAGTTCCTGAAACAGGAAAAACTTGTTTAGTGGAAAATAATGCAATCACAATAATCACGTCCTTTAAAGGTGCTCTACGCAGGATTCAATAATAATAATAATAAAGTATTGATTTGTGTGTGTTTGTGTCTCCAGAGCCTGTATTTTGCTAAATGAATAAATGTAAATGTATTTTGGGATGTCTCTGGGATGCAACCTTTGGCTAGCGGGTGTGTCCTGCTAAAGATGGCTAAAGTCATGTAAATTCTTTCATATACACAAAAAAGGGTATTTATGCATGATAAACAATTAGGACTGTCACGATTCCAATTTCCCCGCGTCGAGTAACCAGCAAAATACACACATTTCACAGACGAGAATCCATGAACCGCATTATTAGAGCGTTTTCTAAGGCTGCACGATGTATTAAAACCATTTAAAAACCATACATGGTGAGTTCACAAATGCGGCGATTTAATTAATTAAATATATGACCTGTGTTTAATATACAGGTGAAACTCGAAAAATTTGAATATTGTGCAAAAGTTCATGTATTTCAGTACTTCAAACTAAAAGGTGAAACTAATATATTTAGTATATATAACTATATTCATATGCATTATTATAGGCCTCAGAGGGCCGACATTTCTCTATTTCAAATTCTTTTTTTATTGATTTCATGTAATATTCTAATTTTCTGAGATTTTGAATTTGTGGTTTTCATAAGCTGTAAGACATAATCATCAAAATTATAACTTTTGCACGATATTCAAATTTTTCTAAAATAATTGATAAACTAAAATTGTACATGTGTTCAATTAATAATTACATAAATATTATCTAAATTTTACAAAATTATTAATTCTAAATAAGTGTTACTAAAAGCCAGACGATTTTGTCTTTAAAAATCACTTGCCGTGTAGTGACGTTTAATTTGGAGTAGAAACATGTGGAGTGACTTTATCCGTTGCTCACAGCTGATTGGTCCAATTTCGGTTTGAGATCTCTGGAACATCACCTGACCCAGACCAGGTTACTATGGCGATGAACACGGCTAAAAGCCAAACCACTTTCATGGTGCCTAAAACCCATGGCTAGCGCAAACTAAACTGAAACATAGCTTGCTAGCAACTTAACCGGCTTCATGGTACCGGCCCCAGGCGAGCGCTTCTGAATGTTGTTTACTAACAGTGACTGAAAATCCTGCATAGTTGCACAGACGTCTCCTCTCACCGTTCTCTCCGAGCATGACCATGATCTCGGAGTCGGTGAACTCTCCTTCAGTGATGGTGAGCGAGAACTCTCCCATGCACTTCTTCATGTTGGGATACTGGTAACGGCACATCTTCTTCACCTCCTCCTCAGCCGCCGTCTCAGCCACCTTGAACACCAGAGACGTCTCTCTAAAGCGCAGGTTCTCCGTCGGCACGAAGCCATCCAGGAAAATATTGATTCCTGAAATTAAAAGAAGAGGAGAATATTATAGCAGGGTTCCCACTAGGGCTGGGTATTGACACAAATTTCACGATTCGATGCAATATTGATTATGTTGGATATCAGGTACAATACATGGCAAATTTTCTCAAGGAAAACAAGTCTCTTAACTAATGCTGTAAACTATGGGAGTCAGTTGTAGCCAATAGGCTTCATTAGCCTACTATAATATTGGCAATTATATACTGATTTGTATACAAACACTTAAATTACACTATTTTTATATATAGACATTTAAATGGTGGCTGTCATAAAAACTTGCCAGATTATTTCAAACATGGACGTAAATAGAAATCTGAGACTTTTTTCATATCAATAGTAACAAAGCACAAAGATTATTGCGATTTATTGGATGGGATGAGCGCTACAATGCTCCATTCATTCATCAACTGAAAACAGGATGACTAGCCTAATCGATTCTTGGGATTTAAGAATCGATATCGGTTCGTAAAAATGAGAATCGATTAAAATCGAGAAATCGATATTTTTTTACCCAGCCCTAGTTCCCACACTTCGCTTAACTTCAAATTCAAGGACCTTTCAAGGACTTTTCAGGTCCAATACCCTCAAATTCAAGGACTTATTGTGGGGACACATTTCCAGTGAGAGCAAGGCTACATCACGTTACCTTTTAAGATACATTGTTACAGTTTTGCGCGTGTGAACGCCATGGCAACGTACAACACAAAGTACCTCACGCGGGAAACACTTGACGCAACGCGTAAATGCGCGTAACTAACGTAAATCAAGCTAGCTAGTATGCACAGGCAGCAAAGTGTTGACAAAATAACACATTAGTGGACTGGAGGGAATAATATTCTTGCACAAAATAAATTCAAGCACTGTCAAGGACCTGTATTTATTTTCAAAAACATTTTTTTTTTTTTTCACAAAATTAAGCATTTCAAGGACCCGTGGGAACCCGTTATAGTCAAAATATAAAATTTCCTATAATTTATGACACAACTCGCATAATTCACCTGCTATATTGGCAAATGTACACGATTTTTCATATCAACAGAAAAATAACCTGCTTCTCTCGAGACTACCTGTTTCAGAGAACAGTTACTGATATGCTAAAGCCCACCCACACAATGATTTGATTGGTTACAAGGTTGTTTGTGACGTCAGAAACACCAGCGATTTCAAACCGTGTTTTTGAGACTGTCTTTGGTTCACTGCAGTTTTAAGCAGAAAATACTCAGCAATGCTGTCGACTTATGCTTTAAGACAAACCATGTGCAAATTCATATTAATAACACCACATAGACGTATAAACAACATTAAAAGCTTGATTTTCACCACAGGGGGACTTTAGGACTTTAATAACCTCAAATTTGATAAAACTAAATGTAAGACTTTAAAGAGCCACAGGGACCCTTTCAAAACACACACACCTGAGCATCACATGCATGTTTCGAGAGGCTCGTACCTTCTCGCACGCTGAAGGGCATGGTCACCACACCATAAGCGCTGGGAACGCCATACAGACAGCAGATGAAGTCCGACAGGTAATCCAACACACTCAAGTCGTGCTCCACCACAATGATGTACCTACACAGACAGAGCAATGTGAGGTTCAGGGTTTAGTAAAGAGAGGAACTATGATTGTGCTTCCTCAACATTAAAGGATTAGTTCACTTCAGAATAAAAATTTCCTGATAATTTACTCTCCCCCACGTCATCCAAGATGTTCATGTCTTTCTTCAGTCAAACAGAAATTAAGGTTTTTGAGGAAAACATTCCAGGATGTTTCTCCATATAATGGACTTCAATGGGGTCCAACGGGTCGAAGGTCCAGATGTGAGTTTCAGTGCAGCTTCAAAGTCTCGATACGATCCAGCCGAGGAATAAGAGTCTGATCTAGACAAACCATCCGCCATTTTATACACAAAATAAACATTTATATACTTTTTAACCACTAATGCTCATCTTGCGCTAGCTGTGATGCGCCACACATTATGTAATCACGTTGAAAGGTCAAGTGGGACATAGGCGGAAGAACAGACCTAGTGTTTACAAAGCGAAAGTCAAACGCCCTTTACAAATAAATAAATAAATGAGGTAAAACAACAATTTCGGGCGAATTTTAAAGTTAAAGGAGAAAATGAGATTGAGTTTTTCGCCCTATCCTACATTTTGAACCGGAACACGCGTGACCTTTGACTGTGATTACGTGCAAGACGAGCATTACCGGTAGTTGTTAAAAAGTATATACATGTTTTTTTTTTTTTTGTAAATGGCCGCTGGTTTGTCTAGATCAGACTCTTATTCCTCGGCTGGATCGTATCGAGACTTTGAAGCTGCACTGAAACTCACATCTGGACCTTCGACCCGTTGGACCCCATTGAAGTCACTATATGGAGAAACATCCTGGAGTGTTTTCCTCAAAAACCTTCATTTCTGTTTGACTGAAGAAAGAAAGACATGAACATCTTGGATGACGCGGGGTTGAGTAAATGATCAGGAAATTGTAATTCTGAAGTGAACTTCTCTTCTAAAGGACTGAGACTCACCGGTCTGGAGAAATAAGGGAGCGGATCGTGATGGCGGCTCTCAGCCTCTGTTTCACATCTAGATAACTGGACGGCTCGTCGAACATGAAACTACAGGGAGAGAAGACACATTAATACCAGTGTTATTGTTAACCAAAACTATTAAAATGTGTTTTCATTGATTGAAATAAAGGTGAAAAAAGAATACGATATTTAATGAAAAACTTGAACTTAAAAATGCTGCCTTTGCAACTACCTGAAAATATAACAATTATAATTTTTTTTTTTTTTTTAATCTAATAAAACTGGCATAACAGCACAAAACAAAATTACTAAAACTGATTACTAAAATGAAAATTTAATATATAAAAATCATAGCCAATTTAAAATATTACAACAATATATATGTCAGCATTAAACGTATCTTTTTAAGTGTATAGCACAGCAGTGTTATTTAAATATTTATATTCCATTATAGTTTTATTAATTTGATTTAATTTAATATATTTTCAGTTTTCATTTTAGCAATTTTGTCATTTATTTGTTTTTAATTTCACTATTTAGGTTTGTTTTATTTATATTTCAGTTTTAGTTCATTTATTTCCAGTTAGTAAAACTTATGTCAGTTAGTTTCCAATTTTCATTTTGTTTTTAATCTAACATTTATATTCTATATCATGTCGGTTTTATTTTTAAAATAACAAATGTTCTTAAAGGGGTGGTTGATTATGATTTCACTTTTCTAACTTTAGTTAAAGGTGCCTTGTGTAAAAAAATCAATTCAAAATCCACATATTCCATACCAGATGGGGGCAGTATACCTCCAGAAAGTTGGCCTACTCTAGTCTGTTTTTTAGTTTCGGGTTGTTAATCTTCTAAAACCGTCAAACCGTCCGCTTTGTCCCGCCAAAGCCTATTTTGATCGGTGAGTGATGTAGAATATAATGACTGCTGTGCTTGACAGGGCTTATAACGAGCAGAGAGAGAGAGAGAGCGCCCCGGCCGCGCGCGCGCACTCTCACGTCTTCAAACAACACGAGCGCAGTCCTCCTGCTCTCTCTCTCCCTCGCGCATACTAATCAAATCAATTGACACGATCGTAAGACCGCAGTTAATTTGGAGATTTTTAGAGATTAGAGACTTAATGAACAACATCTCAACACTAAATTATAAAGGCCGGTCTCATATAGACGCGATTGACATCAGGTTCAAGTACGCCCACAAGCCGTGCGAGTTATTCGTGTATTGGAGTTTGGCTGGTGGTTATGTTGCCCGCATACCGCCTCCCATGGCCGAAACTGGTATTACGACACCAGTCGGGCCGGGGCTAGTAATTTAGCATGCTAATTCAGGTTTATATCTCGGCAGCACTATAACTTGTCATTTTTTTAATGACATCATTGCATTTATTTCTTCTCATTCTTTTGATACCAGGGTTCCTGCACACTTTTGAAAGTCAAATTTAAGGCTTTTTAAGACCTTTTTAAGACCTGAAGAAATCAAAATTAATACCGTACATTAGGGCTGTGCAGTATTGACAAAAATATATCTTGATATTTTCAACGTTTTGTTGATAATAATTAGATGATATTTTACTGATTGTGTTTTTGTGCTGGTGCCATGGCTGGTTTAGGTCTGTTGTTGACAGCTGACTCACGAAGATATTAATGTTTTTCATATTCTATGCAGTGGTCAGTTCACAGCAGTGACAGAAATTAATATTTTAATTAAGGGGCAATATTTGCCACCTTAAATTGATTTTTTCAGGGGCATTTTCACCTATATATGGAAATTTTTTCTAAACTTATTTAGAGTTATGCATCACCTTTAATGTCAAATACTATCATTCAAATTAAATTATACAGTAATTATACAATAATACTTAATTATATAATAATCATACAGTACCACTGTTACAGTCAAATTAAATCATTTAATCAAAATCCATCTTTGCAGTGCAGAGGTGACAGAAGCGGCATCAGAAGTGGCATTAATTTATTTACACTCCATTTACAACTGCATAAATAAAGCTATGAGATATATATTTTTAAATCAATATTCAATATTTAAATATGAAAGGATTTCTAATTTTAACATTTTATTTAAAAAGTACTTTAAATATGAAACCGCAGCGGCAAATCACTGTCTTAATAAGTGAGTTGAGGGAGTCATTCATTCAACCGATTCGTTCAAACGGCTGATTCATTCGGGAAAGAAGCAAGTGATTCGTTCAAACGGCTGATTCATTCGGGAAAGAAGCAAGTGATTCGTTCAAAACGCGGATTTCAGTAAAGAAATCATCGCTGTGTTGCATTGAGACTCTGCTACGGTTTCATTTTGAAATTATAGTCGGCGAAATAAAGGGAAAACAAACAATATTGACAATATTGTGTCTAAAAAGTAACTCAATGTTAACTTATTGTTAATTTAACTGTTGTATAACATAAATATCACACTTGGAATTGTGCACGGGAAAACGGCACTCTTTCTGATGTGATATTCTAATATAAGAACATAATATGATATAAATATAAGACAAAAACTAACTTGGGGACATAACAGTTACACTGCACACATCACGCAGTGAAAGCACGAGAGACAAATGCGATGTCAGCTCGCAGTGCCTCGTACATTGTTAAAACAATGATTACAATATCATAAAAGACAATACACATCGCACACCATACGCACATAAAGAATGAACTTACAACTGAACTGACATTTACCACCTCTCTTCTCCTTCTCTCCTCTCGCGTGCAGGAGACAGTTATGCTGCCGCGACTCGCGAGTGACGCGAAATGTCACGTGAACTAGCAAATCCACAAAGATAGAATAATAAATAAATAAAAATACGTACGCTAATTAGATGGTTTTAATTTGGAAAGCTTTTAGATATGTCTAAGTCAAAGTGTCATCTAAAATTTAAGACCTTTCATAAGTAAAAATAAGACTTTTTATGGCCTTTAATTTTAAAAATCTAATTTAAGACTTTTTAAGGATCCGCGGGAACCCTGGATACGTGTAGCTCATTTGTTGGATATTTTTACCTCAATTTTTACATATGGCACCTTTAATGTTTCTGTTTGAGCATAAACAACATCTGCAAAGTTTCGTTATTGTCTCTTTTTATCATTGCTGTTTATTAAACTGTTTATAAAAATGAGTGTATCTTACAAACTAATTTATGTAAACAGTTCAAATCAATTGTGTGTAGTTTTAAAGTGTTTATGCAAGTTTTTTACATTGACAAGTTTGAGGTTGACATTTGTGATATTTCTGTATTTAATAAAATATGTAGAAAAAAAAAACGATTTTAAGACTGAATTGTTCTATGGCAGGTCATAAAGGGTTAAGGACTATAACAAACGGCTAGTAGGGACTACACGAGATTCCTCCGTTTATGTAAAATTTACATAACCCCCACCCCCAGGAACACGATTTATAGACAGAAAATGCTAATCAATGACTAGAAGATGGTTAGTTGATGAATTTATGGAGTTAACCATTTAGAAACGTTCTACATGTTGTCACTTCTTGAGTCTCTTCATCTTTGTCAGACTCCGGTTTGAACAAAAGGCTAAAAGTTTTAAGGTAATCGGATCGAATTTAAATTTGCATTTAAAGGGACACACAAAAACAGCGCGTTTTTTCTCACCCTCAAAAAGTGACAATTAACATGCATTTTAAGCTAAAACTTTACGTACACACTCAGGGGACAGAAGAGACTTATTTTACATCTTGTGAAAAGGGCATTAGACCACCCCTTTAATGGCTTTAGTTAAGGATAATAACCCTGCAGCACAGAGGGACTCACATATCAGCTCTCTGAATGCACACGACTGCGCAGGCGAACCTCTGCAGCTCTCCTCCTGAAAGGTCCTCCACATTACGTTCACGCAAGTGCAACAGATCTGACCAATCAGGGAACAGAACAATCAGTCACATGATGCAACAAAACTATTATAACATTCAGTTACATTTCTAAATATATAAATAATACCAGAGAATTTAGATATACCGCAGGGCACTCATATTACTATGAATGGGAGAAAAAGCGAAGCGTTTATGGTGGAATAAGTCCCGGCTTTTAAATAAATGAGCCAATCGACGTTAGAAGCTCCGGTTGCTATAAAAACAGTCAGTGTTTTGAGTCCGTGCTTATGACTGAACATGTTTTACATTTTCTTTGTAATCATTTGAGTGTTTAGAAACAATTTATGAGACAGTTGTTGGTCATTTCATTGGTGATTTCAAATATGAAGCTTTGGAGAATTTGATGTTTCCTCAGGATCTGCACTTGCATGACTGAAAAAGCTGCCCGAGAAGCGTTTCAAAGATGGCCGCCGAGTGAAATGTCATGCTTGACTTTGATAATACTGCACATAAACAAAAGCATGTGTACATACCCAGCTGTCCACACACCAGCTCCTCTGTCTTTGTGTCATCCTTCCTGCTTAGGATGGCGCCTACTGACCCCTACAGGACAAACAGAGAATCACAACACTATCAAGTCAAACACTAAAATGACCTCATATTTACATCAGCTTCAATGTATCAGCTGACATATATCCATTTTTAATGTTATCATTATCAACCCAATGAGAAATTTTGTCCGATATATATATATTAAAGCCGATAAATAATGGATTATTTCCTTTATCTGAGACATTTCAGATGTGACTGTACGGCATGATGGTTTTGAATTGCTTGAAATATGATTGGAATCACTTTATATTATAATAAAAATGTTGCTGTAAAAGAATGTTGTGAATGCTTTGTGTGCTCGTGTTTCAGCACATGGTTAACAGGAAGAGCACATCCAGAACGGAGTTAAACGTGCGGGTGTGAGTAGAATGTAAATGAGTAAATGTGTAGAACATGGAGAACGTGCTTTCTCCGTGGTAGGTCCCAAACTTTGTGATTCCATGTGAGGTCAGATCCATCGATTACAACTTTTAAGTCTTATTTAAAAACGTATTTATTTTCTTTAGCTTCTGAATAAAGTATGTCTGTTTTGCTGTATGACTTTCATGTTATTATTATGTAAAGCACTTTGAGGCAACGTCTGTTGTTTAAAAAATGTGCTATATAAATAAAGTTGCTTGCTTGCTAAACATTCATGACTATAAGTTTGCTTGTGCATTCGCATTCCTTTTGTTTTGTGCAATAACAAGTTGTAATATTATGTTTATTTTGTGTATATATCGGCTTTCTCTCATATAGGATTCGCTTGATTAAGAATGAATGCGTTTGTTTTTGTAATCAGGCTCTGAAAAATTACATAATTTTGATTTAGATTTATCGGCCAATATATCGGCGATCTTCTTTCAAAATTAAAGAATTATCGGTTATCGGCCAAAATTTTCATATCGGCGCATCCCTATCAGCTTCCTTTCATACCGACCGGGGTTATCATCATTAACTAAAACATTAATCACATTTCTGTTAACTGAAATAAAATAAAAATATTACTTGAAAAACTTAAACTAAACGAAAACTAGAAATGTTGCATTTGAGTTTAAGTTGAAGCAATAAAATGTTTAATTGGAAGTTTTTAAAAACTAAAACTGAAATAAAATAAATTAAACCTAAATAGAAATAGAAATATATATATATATATATATATATATTAAAACGAATAAAATGACAAAGGCACAACGAAATTACAAAAAAAGTAAACTAAAATTAACATGAAAACCAAACATATAAAAATAAAATGCTAATTCAAAATATTAATAAAACTATAACAACCCTAAAATAAAATCTAAAATCAGACTGATACTGACCTTAACGGTTTTGGGGATCTGATCAACATACTGCGGCTTTACGATGGCCTTCAGGTCGTCTTCCAGGATCTTAGTGAAGTAGTTCTGCAACTCGGAGCCGCGGAAATACGCCAGGATCTCCTGCCAGTCAGGGGGAGCCTAAAACACACACACACACACACACACACACACATGAAACAAGCGCATCTCAAACATGAAGATACACACATGCACACAGACATGTGAACTAGGATCAGATCTGGATTGTGTTTGTGAGTGCGTTGAGAAACTCACATCAAATCTCCCCAGGTTTGGTTTCTGTTTTCCCGCCAGGATTTTGAGAGCAGTGGATTTCCCGATACCGTTAGTACCCACAAGCCCCAGCACCTCACCTGGACGAGGGGTGGGCAGCCTGACAAACACGAACACTCATGTTAGGGCTGTCAAATAAAAATTAGAATTTTTGGTGTGTCGAGAGGGGCACGAGCAGGGCCTGAAGTTAACTCTTTTGGCCACCAGCCACTGTGGCAGGTGGATATCAAAATTCACCTGCCACAGAGACTTTTTACCAGCCTTTTTTTTTTTTTTTTGCCTCATAGCCTAAAGGTGAAAAACGGGAATTTTACAATATTGTTCTTTAACTTGTACACATTTAAGTGCTGTCAAGTTATTAACGAAATCAATATAAGTAATAATAACTCTTAGATTTTTTAAAAATATACATTTTTAAAAAATCTTTTTATTCATTGATTTTGACACACACACGCACAACAGATCTATAGACCTACCGCAGCCCGTATGTAAACAAATCACCAGCGGCTGTGTTGATGGATGATTTAGTCACGTAGACAGCTAGGTCCTGACAGCTTTTAGTTACAGCGTTCAGGAACCGTTAAGCAGAACTAAATTAATAGTATTACTGGTAAAGTTACCGGGTACCGGACCGGTTCCCAACTCCCAACATGTACTACAGTTGCACACGCACACATCTGTGCAACTGTCATTGTTCTGGAGCCTACGTCAGGGTTACATTATCTCATCCCATCTCACCAACAGTTTAATACTCGCACATCCAAACGAAGTCAGAAAAGGGGCTCATCTTCTTTCTGATCGCATAAACGTTACGAAACAACAGTCGCTGTCATAAATCAGCCGCTCACGAAGCTTGCCGTTGTCGCCAATTGACCACTTTGTATTAAAATGTCTTCTTTTACTTTTCTTTGACTCATCCTCATCTTTTTGTTGGTTGTTTGTTTCAGCTGGCCTTTTTACCCCAGTAATGTGCCGCCACATTATAGCTAAGGTCCAACGCAATGAAAATGAAAACGTAAAAAAAAAAAAACCCTAATGAATCACTCAATTCTCATTGGCTACCTGCCAATGTGGCAGGTAGATTGAGTGTTACCCGCCAATAGCAAAATTCACCTGCATTTGGCAGGTGGTCGGGTGTTAATTTCAGGCCCTGGGCACGAGACACGATGATGACGTAACTGACACTGTTTGTTTTTGTTAGCTTATCCAGTACAGCACGGTTCGGCTGCGTTGTTAATTTGAAAAATGACGGGAAAAGGCGGAAACTCTCTCAGTTGGTGGCAAAAATCGTGCAAAGACATACTTGTGGGCATAGGAGACAATACCGTACTTTTTGTAACTAAGAATTACCTTTAGAATTCGAATATAATTCAAATTTTGCTAAAATTTAAAAAAGAAATTCGAATTTAGCTTTTCAGCCATTTTGACAGCCCTGACTCAGATTAAATGCACAACACACTGAATCGTGATTAAGGTATGACTCGGGCGAGATGCGTGTTCGTACCTGTGCAGCTTGAAGGAATTAGCACAGTATCTGTGTGTGGTTTCCTTCTCCAGGTTGCTTGGCAGGTTCACGATGGAAAGAGCACCAAACGGACATTTCTTAAAAACAAAATAATTAAAATCAGATTAAATGCATGATAACTTAGGGTTACGACCATTAGTAAGGTATACAGTAATTATTGAGCATTTGACAACTTGTTTTTGCATTTTTAACCCTATAAAGCATACATACATACATTTCTGAGGCCTTTAAATGATCAAAAGCTTGCTGTAAAACCGGATGCACACAATCACATGCCTTCTGTCGTCTGATTGATAGTTTAAGTAAAAGTCGTTCAGTATAATAGCATAAACGTCCACCTTCAGCTCATGTCTTTATGCTGCGAAGTCTTATAAAGTAAACATAAGAATCACTTTTATATTGTTGGTAATATTTTAAGAGGAACACTTACTGGACCGAAGCAGCTTAGTTTTACTTGATGATCCAGACATAATTTATATGCGAGTATCACATATGATTTGAGGAAGGTTTATTTGTTCATCTCTTAATCATCATTATATGTTTAACAATACAGAGCTATGATCATAAAACTAAGCTTTTTTAAATATCATCTTACTAAGACATGTAACTGCCAGATATTGAGTGATGACTAAT
This sequence comes from Rhinichthys klamathensis goyatoka, assembly GCF_029890125.1. NCBI lineage: Eukaryota > Metazoa > Chordata > Actinopteri > Cypriniformes > Leuciscidae > Rhinichthys > Rhinichthys klamathensis. Next base: position 977,563 of record NW_026606603.1, read on the forward strand.
ATTTATATGCATTTTATGTCAGTAGTCTGCTTAACAGATAAAGATCTCATTATAAGAAATATCAAAATACTTTTTTCATATATTTTTACTCAGTTTAGGCCTCTGAATAACTCATTATATCACACTATATGATCCATAAAAGCCTGATATATAAAATATTACACAACAAATATTTTTTTTAAGATTTTGTCTAAAGGTTCAATAAACTGTTCCCCTTCAAAAACATTGCAATTTTCTGACTATCATTTCCCAGACAGAGATCAAGCCTAGTCCGAGACTAAAATGGCCTTTTAAAGCAGATTAACAAAAATCTGCATTCTCTGTCATGGTTTTAAAAAGTCCTAGACTTAGTCTAGTCCAGAGCTTAATAAGATGATTATGTGGAGGAAGACTAGAGCTACTCCAGGACTCAAACTGAAGCTTAAATTAAACCCACCAGGAGATTAATTTTGTTGTTTTCTTTATAGTCCAGGTGTTTGTGTGTTTCAGAAAGCCATGACTAACCCTGCGTCTCAATGTCCATACTATCCATCCTAAATCATATGTGAGATTAGAGTAAGTGTGTCCCAAAGCATAGTATGTTGAAAAGAGGAAGTTTCCAGATGGTCCGATGGATTTTTGAAGTGTGGATCCGTGCTCACTATAAAGGCTAATATTGCCCACAACCCATTGCACTTTGGAGGAGGAACTACAAACATGAGTAAAAAGTGTTAAAAAAAAACTACAAAACATGGTGGATATGCGCGACCGACGGTAAGAGGTTCAGATAAAGGTTTGAGTAACTACTCAAAGTTTAACCTGATAAAAAATATATTTGAAGAGTTCAGATGCAAAAGCCATTTGAAATTTTCTTCTAGAATGATAATTTTTATCAAGCTTGTATATTTAAGTTCAGTAATTTCACTTAAATGACAATTAATAGGTAATCTTCATTCCCATTTAAGTGAAATTACTGAACTTAAATATACAAGCTTGATAAAAATGATCATTCTAGAAGAAAATTTCAAATGGCACTTAGAGGCTTTTGCATCTGAGGCCGTATTCACAAAGAATTTTAAGGCTAAAAGTAGCTCCTAACTGGCGAATTTAGGAGCAACTCCTAAAAATAATGGGCGTGTCACTCCTAAATTTAGGACTCCTAATTTTTTTCACTAAGAGTAATTCACGAAGCATTTTAGCCCTAAAAGTAGCACCTAAGTCTGGGACAGCTTAAAAGAAGTCGAGAGGACTCCTAACTCACTAAGACCTATTCACAAAGGATTGTAGCGCACACCACCGCCTCTCGCAGTCGTCCGGGGTCCGCGACACAAGCGGGAATGCTGCATTGATCTGCAAAAAAATCCTCTCCCATGTCTCACGCTTAGTTTTGCTTGATATCCCAGTGCCGAATTTCACTTTTATTATGTTTTTTTTTTTTTTTTAGCACCAACTCGGCCAGCAGCAGTTACTGACCCTGCGTCCAGTTGGGCTTTCTTTTACGTTTTGGCGACTTCATAATCCACTGTCATTCAACTATTACATTACTTCAATAAGAGCAACATTTCCTTGCTTTAAGTAGTCCATTTAGGCTAATAGGATGTCAATTAACCAAGCAAGTGTTAATGCAAGTGTTGTTTTTCATTATTAGGCAAGTGGAGGTTTTCATTAGGGTATTAGGCTACCTTGATTTAATTTATTTTAATTCACGACTTTTCTCTCTCTCTGCCTTTTTAGAATTACACTTCACTGGGGCCTGCACAAACATGTCATTATATATGCATTTCGATGACATTACTATTATTATTTAGTGTAGGACACAGACATATTTAGATGTCGTAATTCCATGATTTGTTGCGTCTGTGTTATGATCCGCATGATGGCCCTGTCATCTAACAACCAATCACCGTGATCATTGCGAGGAAGCTCGTGCATGAGAAGTGACGTCATCCATAGCAACGAAGACTCACTCTTAGTTTAGGAGTTGTCATTTTTCCTTACTAAGAGTAGGTCTGAAAGGCGCTGTGAATAACTTTTAAAAGAAAACTCCTAGCTAAAATATTTTAGTGCGATTTAGGAGTACTCCTAGTGGTAAGATAAAATTCTTTGTGAATACGGCCCCTGAACTCTTCATTTATTTAATGTTATCCGAGTTATATTTCATCTGCAAAACAATGTGGACTTTTATAAAGATCCGTTCGGCCATTAACTTTTAAATGCATCAATATGCATTAATATGAGGAGAGTCTCGTCATGAAAGACCCGCGACTGCAGATCAACTCGCGCTGCATTTCTCTCTGATTCGGTAGGAAATTAAATTAAACGTGGAGGATTTTAAGTGTGGCAAGATGATTGACAGGCCAGTTTACGTGTCAGGATGACAGAGAGCAACCGTTAAAGACACAATTGTATGACGTGATCGTATGTCCCAAAGCTTGCCTACTCTTCTGCTACACACTCAAAGGGATCTGCTTTTTCTTCACAAAAAGAGTACATACTTTTAGGGTGTAGTTTAAGTAGGCGAATTGAGACGCAGCAATAGCTATTCAAGATTAAGGCCTTCATTTTAAACCCTATCTGGGAAACCTCATGCTTTACAGGGTTAAGCTATAGTGAAATGCTCGAGGGATGCGATGGGTCCTTCAAATACCTTGATACAGATTCCACACCCGATGCAGAGAGACTCTGAGATCCAGACGATTTTACTCTGAGGCGAGACCTCAATACACAGCTTCCCTGAGAACACACACAAGTACTTCAGGACTTCAGATGAGGCCAACTCTGAATCAACATGCACCAATGCTACATTTTCTCTAAATGTCATAATCATTTGTTAACAAACAAATATTCATTACTTCAACGTAGGGCTGCACAATATATATCGAAATTATCGAAATATCGCAAATGTATATATCGCGATATGCATAATAACTGGGGTTATGAAGAGAGATTCACTCACTGCTGTTTGCTGAATAACTTTTGTAGCTTTAATACGAATCAGGATATATTTAATTCAAACAGTGAAAACTAAGTGTTTTATTTTTAGATTTGATTATTCAGTTTCTGTTGTTAAATAACTCTGATGTAGGATAACCTGAACCCCGTGTTTTACACTGATCACGTCTTATGTGACAGTAAAACACTGCTGTTCACTTTCAGAAGCTGTAGGGATGTTTTCTTGTCACCAAAAGAATGTGAAACACGTATGTAGGATACATAATTTTAAATATATTTTAAAGATCATTTAAGTTTATTTTACACACTTTAAGCATCATTGTATCGCATATCGAATATTGCATTATTTAATGAGTTATCGCATTTTTCTTCAATATCGTGCAGCCCTACTTCAATGAGCTCATTGTTTCTCCCTTAAATTATTACATTGTTTAAATTATTACATTTTAAGACAACTGAGATTTGTATATGTACATATTTCTGAAATGCATAACATTTCCTCTGATAACAGATCACTCCAAATTGTAACGTGGACTCATGCATTTTCCGTAAAGCTGCTTTGAAACGATGTGTATTGTGAAAAACGCTATACAAATAAATGTGAATTGAATTGAGAACACATCAATAACGCACAAAGCCTTAAATTAAAGCGAATTGGGCGTGCGATTCTTACCCATGCGCACCACCGGACAGCTCTTCTTGCACTCCTGACGGCATTTCTTGGGCTTGCACTTGTCGTGGTTTACAATAGCAATTCTGGTGTTCTTGTCGGCCATTTGGCTGGTTCGATGTCGCACACCGGCGACGCAGATCTACAGGAAAACAGGAGGCCTAGACCTCACTAGAAAGAGAGAGAGATATGAGCTGCGTACGAAACAAAATTAATGTTTATGCTATAGGCCTATACTATATGCACTATAAAACTCTACTATACATTAGAGCCCGACCGATATATCGGCGGGCCGATATTATCGGCCGATTTTAGGCATTTTCCTAACTATCGGTATCGGCATTTATAATGGCCGATAAATGAATATTTAAAAAAATGCGGGTGCGGTGATTCATGTAAGGGTGGCGCTGCCAATAAAGCATCTAAAAGCTGTCACAAGAACTGGCAAAAGTAATGATTATGAATACAACAAATATAGCAAGGAGACATTTTAATTGTTTATTAATAAACAAGCGTTTTCAGTCAGTGTCAGCCAAAGATGAAGTTGACGATGCTGACTCGCGATCTTCAGTGAACGCGTGCCAGAGAGAAATGCACATTTCGATTACATGAGTCTGTCTGTCTTTCGTTTTGAATTGTTCTGTTTAAAAGTAGACATTTCAATATAGATATATTTCAATTCTCAGGTCTATACGCTGAGTTTCGGTTCATGAGACGACTCAGACGAGCTCCAGTTCACCCGCAGGCGCCTCTATGTCGAGATTATCTATCGTCATATTTACTTCTTATAAAATAAATCCAGGCAAATGGTTGATGAAACATTGATTAAAATTAAGATACAATTAATACAAAACGAAATTCACTTTGAAACGAAAGGTTTTGTGCTTTCTGTTTGATGTCTATGTGAAAGTTTCAAAGCATATTTTAGTGCCGCTTTCAGAGCGCTCACGTCCGTAGTGCTGAACTGTCGCGTCTGTAACATTGTTTTTTCCTCATAAATGCGAACACGAAAAATAAAATAAAACGAATATTTTATGTAGCCTGTGGAGACTGAGAGCCAACCCTTCTTCATCCGGTGGCTAGTAGCCTACTTGTGATTTGCGCAGTGTAATTCACAGAATTGATTTCTCTGCTACAACCCTCTGTCACGTATTGTGTGAGCTTGTGACTATTGCAAGCGCGCAGCTGAGAAGTCCTGATTATATTGTTTGCTATATTTAGGCCTACTTCTTATTTATTAAGGTAATTGGTTGATGAAACATTGATTAAAATGCGTGGCGCGAGCGATCTCCGACAGTAAACTGATTCTGCTTTGTCTAGGGTAAACAGCTGTTGCGACGCGAGCAGTAACGGCCGCGTCCGGTGTGTAGACACCGTGTTAAAGCTCATTCTGCCTAACGCTACGTTACAACATCAAGCAATATTCCAAAAATGTATATAATTATAACACTTTATATAGGGCCATTTTGCATTAAGAGTAGCCTAGTTTCACGTTTAGTATATTTTGGTTACTAATTATTTAAAATAGTATAAAAGTACTGTACATATGTAATTAAAAACGTTTTCATTATGATATTATTAATTTTACTTTCGTAAAAAAGATCTGAGTTCTTCCTCCACTGGTAGAGTTTAGAGGAATTAAGAGTAAAAATAGAAGATAATAAGGTTTTGTCAGTGACACTTTTTATATATTTATTGATAGGGTTAGGAAGATTTATGACTAAATTAAAAGACAAAGTCGTTAGTGAAGATTATGCAACAGTATTTAGAATTTAATATAATATAACATGCAATGCAAACTAGTTTGGTTACAGCTCAGCTGTATAATTCTCATTCTATCATTCCCCCTGCCTCCATTACATATCTGTGTCACACAAGTGTTTGATCACCACATTTGAGTGATCATTGCAAAACGTGTTTATAAAATATATTTATACTGTTTATAGCTACTGTGTAAAGTACCCATCAAAAATTTGTACACACCAATAGGAAAGTGTTCAAACTTTTGACTTATACTGTACTATAATACACATAAATAATATTGCTACTGTATTATAATATCAGGGCTCAACATAAAAAAAAATCCCCACTGGCCCCCAGGGCCAGTAGATCAGAGTTTTACTGGCCCCTTCTATATTTTTACTGGCCCTGAAAGAAATAGAATGAAAAGCACTTTTCCATTAAACTGTATTTATTGTATACATTAGGATTAATTTTTCTTGGCCCCTCACAATGACAGTAAACTAATTATTACATGACATGAGTGATGAGTTACATAGGCTATATTTTCACTTCAAAATGGCGAAATTAGACAAAAGTATATTAGTTTGCCTGATTATTTTTGTCATACGTTTAACATTTATGACCTAAAAAACTGTCAATGAAGAAAAAATGAAGAACACGCTGAATCTGATTATAACAAGACTGAAGCGAACACAAATTTGTGTAGCTTACACTTAATCACACATTTTTAGGGGGGCTAGGCAGAAGTTTAGGGGGGAATTTGATTACACTATTTTTAGATAGCCCGTCGGCACTCGGCAGGCCGGTTATGCATTTTGCATTTTGGTCGGCTTTTATTGTAAATTTCCGGCAAACAAAACAGTACATGCCCTCATCGCCTTTCTCCACCCAGGTGTGCTGCATTTTCCATGACACTAGGAATTAGGACTGGGCGATATGGCCAAAAAATCATATCTCGGTATTTTTTGGTTAAATGGCGATATACGATATATATCTCTGTACTTTCTACGTTTTTCTATTTGGATAAAGAAAATCTGTATTTATTTAAAAAAAAAATATTTCACATCCTGCTTAATGATATCCAAACAATGTTGATATTGAAGGATATGGAAACAAATATAGTGAATGTAATGTAGGCTATGCAATATATTACGTGCAAAAAGGTGGTTAAAATCACATTACATTCTAACATTACAATCTAAAAACAAAAATAATGCTTTTGTTTTTAAAATGACTAAGGCTAAACTAAAAATAAAATAAAAACAAAAGCACAACTAATTATATTAGCCTGCATTTGATTACCCCGTTATAATGCTCACTTTCATAAAAACATAGGCCTACTTGTATGGTTTAAAATTCCACATATGGCACATTTATTGTCTCCAACAACAAATATTTTAGCAATATGTATCTTTTAGTCAGAATTATTGCGCTACTCTTCTATTGTGCTCGTCTGTTAGGCGCACGTGCTCGCGGCGGCGCTCATTCACGGAAGCTTGAATATTAGGGGAGATTCACTTGCAGAAGCTCGTCCTCTCCTGACAGTGAAATGGACATATTTGTTTGACTTTCTAACATTTACAGATGGAGAATATACCTCTAAAAATGTAAGTTAAGCACTGAGGAAAGCACCACGTCTCAAACGCATTAAACAGCGCAAGTATTTATCTGTCAGTCAGCTACAGTATCTGTCAGAGCATCTGACAGGGCAAACTGCTTTAAACTTGTTAACTATATCTTACCAGTTATTTTGAAGTGCTTAATATAAGCTTGTGTCATGTTTAGGACAAATTGTACTATGTTGTTTCACTGCAGGAGCTCACACTGCGTACTCCGCTATTTTTTCAGATGTGCTCGTATCAAACTACTGTATCGATATAAACAGTATTGCCTCATTCCATATCGTTTAAAAAAAAAATCGATATATTGTACATTCTCGATTTACCGCCCAGCCCTAAAGGAATGTCCTCTTTCTCGTATCAGCCTCGTAGTTCTTTGACATTTTAACACGTTATTACCTGAAGTAACATTGACACTCTTCGCGCCACTGTATGTTTGCTGTTTGTTTTGCTGATGGCCATTCACTGGCCCGCACGGGCCAGTGACTGGCCAATCAACTAGCCCGACATACTCTTTTACTGGCCCCGGGCCATCGGGCCATTGCTTATGTCGAGCCCTGAATATACACATAAATAATATCGGCCGATATATCGGTATCGGGCTTTTTTTACTCCCTAATATCGGTATCGGCCCCCAAAAATCCATATCCGTCGGGCTCTACTATACATTCAAAAGAAACTGTTTATAGAGGGTATGCATTGAGTGGTGGCATTTGTTTTCAGCGTGAATGCCACGAAAAACACATAAAACACATCTAAAATGGGAAAGAGCTTTGAGATTGACTGAACAACTAGATTTGACAAGAAATCTGAGGTATATTTTACATTTTTACAGATTTTTATGAAATCTACAGAACAGAGACGCAAATCGATCGCTGCGATTCACAGAAACAACTGGATCCGGGCAGAGAAAGCTGGATTTGCAGTTAATATTTTGTGTCAATATGCTGAATTTAGGGCTAAAATCATACCCTAGTCCAGCCTTTAGTTTAAACTGATTGTTTTACTTGCGTTTTCCCTACTTAACCCAGTCACACAGCAGCTCTTTAATAAGCATTTCCAAATTCATAGCACTCATAAAAGTTCCCAGATGGCCTACTACTTCCAGTGAGATTGTGACGTGTGCATACGATGGACTCTTTACTGTCCCATGATGCACCGGGAGAGGATTTATCAATGGCAGTGAAGCGACGCTGGGAGGTCATGGGATAATGACAACATGGCGAATGTAGTACATCCGGATTACATTGACTCATACTATATATAATGTACATTAGCAGTTGCAAAATAGCCTAATTAGCCTACTATTGACAATAAGTACAATAAGTACCTACTCAAGAGAGTATGCAATTTCGGACGCAACCAGAGATTAACACCAACAAAACACTTTTCACCAGGGAGTAATTAGGGGTGCACAATATCAAAATTAGACGAGTATCAATGCAACTGAACGCAATCCAATTACAAATTAACAGAGGACTTTAAAGGGATAGTTCACCCAAAAATGTAATATTCTGTCATTAATTACTCACCCTCATGTCGTTCCAAACCAATTTCGGTACACAAATTAAGATATTTATGGCACACAATACGATTGATTTTTGGCGCACAAAAAGTATTCTCGTCGCTTCATAAAATTAATGTCGAATCACTGTAGTCACATGGACTATTTTAACTATGTCTTTCCTACCTTTCTGGACATTCAAAGTGTTAATTAAATAGCTGTCAATGGAGCAATTTGAATCTGAGCCATCGGATTTCATCAAAAAATATCTTAACTTGTGTTGCAAGGATGAACGAAGGTCTTACGGGTTTGGGACGACATGAGATTGAGGAATTAATGACAGAATATTCCATTTTTAGGTGAAGTATCCCTTTAAGAAACCACCTAGAACACCCTTGCAACCCGGCACTATTAAAACCAGTTTATCACTTGTTAACAGGCATGAACTCATGCAAAGATCAGATTTAACGGACACCAGCTGTTACACTCCCAACAAAATGCTTTCCTGAAGGCAGCCGTGTAAAACGAGATAAGTCTGGCGAGCAAAACCTGGTCTGATGTGGTGGTTTCATGAGTCAGAGACAGAAAGATGGATGGATGGATAGATGGACAGCTCAAATTCAGGATGAATGAAGTTGCTGAGCTGCCATTTTTACAGTGCAGAGCTGGCATCACGTGACAGCTCGTTTAAACATGCATAGACTGCACTGTCATCCTATTGAACACATATAATATTAGTAATTTGATAATTAATGAGTCATTTATCAGATGCAGTGACTCACTCTGCACTTGTTAAGCTGGAATAACCTGAGGTTTATCGTCTTGGACAAGGACACGCTTGTCATAGTTTATGAATCCATTGATGGGACTCGAACCTGCGATGGTTAAATTACCAGACCAGATCATTGATTAATGGTTAGTACACCGCAGCACCCTTTGAATCCGAGCCGATCGGACTAGTACACTCCATAACCGATGTTATATACAAACATTACATTCAGATCTACGTTTAAAACGGCTATATTGTGCACGTGCACGCGCTCATCGTGACTCTTAGTCTCACACACTTGTGGGAATAACGACCGATGACGCAAGACTTTCCCTCAGAGAATTCCCTGCTTTATTTTACCCCCAAAACACTAGATTATGTGACATGGTCTTTCTAAAACGTCTGCTTAGTTGTTTTCCACTTTGTTCAGAATGACTTTCATTAAATATTCGTTGAAACCGGGGATATTTTAATGAAAGAAGAAAAGGCCTCGCGCATAGGGCGGCATGCGCACAGACACAGCTGGTGCGTTTTTTTGTCTGTCTTTCAAACTACCTATGAATCTGCATTTAATTATTAGAAAATGTCAATAAAACGCTGCTCACCTCCCGCTGATGGGAACAACGCAGTATAACGCGTTAATAAGCGTTGAGTTTCTTCTTTACTGTGTGAAGAGACGACCAGCGCGTGCTGCTACGGCGCGCACGAGACAACACCGGTAGCAAAGATGGCGCCAGAGCGCGCGACGCTAAAGGGACGCGACACGATCCAAGAACCGTGACGTGATCAGAGTGCGCCAATGCCGGGCAAATGCGAACAGTGCGTGGATGTTTACGATTATATTTTACCTTTTTTTAAAGAAACTATTCCTAGACGTGCGTTAGTTGTGGAGACAGATGTAAGAAGACACAGTGGTGGGAGTGTTTTTTAGTGCCGGTGAGTAACTGTGGCTTTGTTTTGATGTTAAGATTAAAGGTAGATATTTTTAATTAAACAACCGTGTGTTATTGGAAAACTCAGATAGGTTTTTTACTTTGTAAATGTGTTTATTAAGTATATTAAGTATATTTGTCATTGGCACTATGATATATATAGTATATCATACAGTTGAATATTACATATTATTATAAGACGCTATGTAGTTAAAATTATGTTCTGGAACAAACACACACACACACACCTATATATATATATGTAATGGAAAAAAAACATTGTATTGCCATAGTTTTAGTGTTTTGGACATGGAGCATTTACATTTTTTTTAAGTGAAAACTACAAATTAATCTCAATATTAGTTGATGTTGTGGAACACACACACACACACACACATATATATATATATAATGAAATAATATTTTTAAAAATTATCGGAAAAAATAAAATTGTATTACCATAGTTTTAGTTTTTTGGACATGGAGCATTTTTATTCTTTTAATATTAAGTGAAAACTACAAATTAATGTCAATATTACTAATAAAATGTGTATGTAAAGCAATTGCAAATTGCATTGTTTAGGGTTAGTGTTAGGTTAGGGCTACTCCACATTGCACTATTATTATTATTTAATAAATGTTTTTATGCTGTCTGTAAGTGTTTTTTAATTCCATCCCATCTGTCTGTCCTCTTTTTCTTTCCTCAGTAACCATGGCAACCGCCACTAAAACCCCCCCAGGTGCCGACCCGAAGCAGCTGGAGCGCACCGGGACTGTCCGAGAGATCGGGTCACAAGCCGTGTGGTCGCTGTCCTCGTGCAAGCCAGGTGTGTGTGTATATTAAATATGATCTGTTTTTGATCATTGCACACCTGTGTTTAGTTTTTCATTTGAATCATTCCCTTTCTGTGTGAAGGCTTCGGAGTCGACCAGTTGAGGGATGATAATCTGGAGACGTACTGGCAGTCCGATGGCTCTCAGCCGCATCTAGTGAACATTCAGTTCAGGTAGAGCCACAAAACAGCCCCTGTATGATTTATCTATTGAGTTATTAATAGATAAATCTGCCATTATTTAGACATTTTGAGACTATTGTTTACAGCTAATAAATGTGTTTGTGTGATTGACTGGTTGACATAAATGCAAGTCAGTTACGAAACAAACACCTAATTAATTACACGATGTGGGGATTAATTCATCTTATTAATCACAATTTTCAAATCAAATGTGGCTGAGAAATGAATCCCAAAATATCCTTAAGTCCTTATTGTGTTAAATGCGAAAAGCTTTTATAGACAACATTACAAAAAGTAGCTTTAGAAAGAAATATTTAATTTTATTCAACAGAGTTTATTACACAAACTTTCAGGCTACAACAGCCACGAGGGTGATTTAATTATGACAGAATTTTAATTTATGGGTGAACTTTACCTTTAATGTTTTTTTTATTAATATGGAAACTGTTATTTTTTTTTTATGGAGTGATACTCTAAATAAGAAACTAAAACTGCCAGTAGGTGGCGCTAAATGCCTAAAGTCATCGAGGCATTCATTCATTCATTGTCCAAATAAAACAGGAAGAGAAAAACTTATACAGATTTTATTACATATACATTATTGGCTCCATCATGCAGTGAGTTGTTTCTCAACTTCATGTTAGTCAGCAATCAACACACACACACACACACATATATTCCTTTTAACCTTGAAATAAGGACTGGAAAAGTGGAAAATTATTTATTATAGATCAAAGAAAAATCATTTAGGTTTATTTTGTAAATATATTTCTAGTTAAGCTCCTAAATATTGAGGTGATTACTTAGTGTGTGTCTATAAGCACAATGTGAATGAAATCATTAAAAAAAAAAAAAAAACTTATCCAGTAATAATATAACTGTAAAGGTTATGGTACCTAAGATTTGGGAAAGCACTGTAATCATTTAATCTCTCGTTGGATATTATTACATTTTGTTATATCAAATAAAAGCATTATGTCTAATCACAGAAAAAAAATCAAACAATCTTTACATTCTCTGCTCAAATTATGTCTCATATTGGATTGAAATTTCAATGCTTTGCTGATTTGTTCATTAAATATAATTTAAAACAAGTCTGTATTGGAAACAGTGACAGACACTTTAAAAAGTTCTGACCTGAGATCAGTGCATACGTTGTGATGTTTAGAAAACCGTAAACTGGAACGTTTTAAAGTGCGCATTCATGTTTTATGATAAATATTATAATATATATTTGGGTTTGTGACTGCTTACATGTTCTAGACACTGAAAGGCTGTGATTGTGTCCTGTTAGGAGGAAGACCACTGTGAAGATGCTGTGCATTTATGCGGATTATAAATCTGATGAAAGCTACACTCCCAGCAAGATCTCGGTCAGAGTGGGAAACAACTTCCACAACCTGCAGGAGATCCGGGTGAGAGACGCAGATCACGAGCACAACTGACTCCAGAATAACCACACTAGTGCTTTCTTCAATAGTTGCTTCCGGAAGTAAAAACTACATTCATTTCTCCACAGGGAAATCGATTTTTAACGATAATTTATACAGGTGAAACTAAAAAAATTAGATATATCGTGCTAAAGTTATCATTTTGATGGCTTACAGCTTATGAAAACCCCAAATTCAAAATCTCAGAAAATTAGAATATTACATGAAATCAATTAAAAAAAGGATTTTAAATACAGAAGTGTCGGCCCTCTGAAAAGTATAATCATGCATATGTATATAGTTATATATACTAAATATATTAGTGTCACCTTTTAATTTGATTTACTGAAAACATGAACTTTTGCACGATATTTAATTTTTTTGAGTTTCACCTGTAGACTTTAAAAGAGACAGCCTTACTGTGAGCTACGAGGTTGTTAATCAAAAGTATTTTACTGCTATGGAATTTTAAAACATTTTAAAAGGTAATTGCGACAATTTTTTCTCACAATCGCGAGATTTAAAGTCAGAATTGCGTGAAATAAAGACGCAAATGTGTGTTATAAAGTCAGAATGGCAAGATATAAACTCACAATTCTGACTATATCACGCAATTGCAAATTTATATCTCATTATTGCGTGATGTATAGTCACAATTGTGTAATAAAGTCAGAATTGAGAGATATAAACCTGAAATTCTGGGGGGAAAAGTACTTTACATCATGCAATTCTGACTTTATATCTGACAATCTCACAATTCTGACTTTATATCTCACAATTCTGACTTTATAACACACAATTGCGACTTTACATCACACAATAATGAGATATAAAGTCAGAATTGCGAGATGTAAATTTGAAATTGTGAGAAAAAAAGTCAAATTGTGAGATAAAAAGTCACAATTACTCTTTTTTTTATTATTATTCTGTGCCGGAAACAAGCTTCCATAGACTGCATTATTTCGATTTAGTTTTAAAATAATCGTGTTTAAAAGCAGAATTCACTAAAATTCCACTGTTCTAAACTGTGGAAAAACTACATTACCCATAATGCTGCTGTACAGAAATCGCTATCAATCGAAAAGACAAAACAACCACTCTAATGAAACACTGTGAATTCTCTACGCTCTCAAAAAACATATTTGAATATGACAGCTTTAAATATAGTGTTTTATATACATAATCAACATGTTTTTAATGAGTAGGTTTATATTTCTCCATATTTTGTCATTAGAATACGCTGTTCGCAATGCTTCATGGGATTGTAGTTCTTTCCCTCAGTAAAGCAGTTAAGTTCACAGTCTTGTTACTTTGTATTTTTGTCAGATTTTCAAAACCTTTTTCGCTTCTAATCAAAGTTTACAATGTTATGATTCACCTCGAGGCTGGTTGGCTTGGTTTATGACTTATAATGCATAAACGAAGATTTTTTTAAAAGCCCTATATGGGAGAAATGAATGGCAACTGCGCTGTAAAGGTATACGAGCATTAATGCACTCTATAGATGAACTTCACACAGTTACACAGCTGATTTACTGCTGAAATTAAATTAGTCTCATATTTAATTAAGTTTGCATCATTGATTCTGTTATTTTTTCTGTTAATCAGCTACTTTGAAACATTCTGTATTGTAAAGCACTATAAAAATAAAGGTGACTTGATGTTATAGCCTTAATCTATAAGCTCAAATACTTGATTGTGATTGGTCGTTTGTGGCATTCTATGGTACATTATTTGTATGTAATGATGTTAAACGGTATAATTGACTTTTTTTTCTCTCTCAGGCAAGTGAGAATCACTCTGTGGTCTCGTTGTTCTTGCATAATAAACGTATTCATCATAACTTAAATCAATCTTTCGTGTTCATTTATGTATTTATTTGCTAAAAACCATGTCTAAACAATCAGAATAATGTGCATTTTCACAAAATAAACCCTTGATTGTAACACGAGTGTGTGTGTGAGCAGCAGCTGGAGATGGTGGAGCCCAGCGGTTGGATTCACATCCCTCTGTTGGATCTAGTAAACAATCCCATCAGAACCTTCATGATCCAGATCGCCGTGTTGGCAAACCACCAGAACGGACGAGACACACACATGCGGCAGATCAAAGTCTACACGCCCGTGGAGGAGAGCTCCATCGGCAAGTTCCCACGATGCACCACTGTAGACTTCATGATGTACCGCACCATCAGATGACCCGAGGTGCCTTCCCATAAGACTCAGTTCTAGAATTAAATGTTTTCAGTTGTTTTAAAATGTGCCGGAGGTGTGTTTTGTAAAGAGAAGAGTTCAAAGTTCAGTTTATGTACATGCAAATAAATAAGAAATAAATGTTTGTTTGAAATAAAGAAAGCAGCCTGTATTTCTTGACGCTGTGTAAGACTGGAAGAACCGGAAGAGAGGGCTACTCTCTGATACCCCTTTTCCACCAAAAACGAACTGGTTCGGAACTGGTGCTGGTTCAAATTTGGTTCGGAGTTGGTTCAAATTGCGAACCTGCTCAGAACCTGTTTGTTTTTCCACTGACTAGAGCGCCCAGCGAACGACGTCGTTACGTCACTGTGTACGTCGCCATACATCTTAGCTAGAAACGCTTGCAAGTACAACATTACTTTGGGATTATCTCTAACTCGTGAACCAAGAAGGCTTTAAAAACAATTGAAATATGTAAGTCTTTTAATCTTTTCCTTTGATATGTAATCTTTTCTGATTAGTTATGTACTCCTGTCTTGTGTCTTTTTTGTCTTTCCATTTATTTGTTCTATATTGTGACTGTTTTCTCCTTTGCTTACACAACGTTTTCAATAAAAAAATAAATAAAAAAAAACTAGAAACGCTTGCGCCAACTTCAAGCTTAACAATTACAATGCATGGCGGACTACATCGTGTTTCTGCAAATGTTTCTCCTGGCTTTGCGATCCTATATTATGTCAGAAAATATGTTATCTAAACCCGCCCCCAGCCCCCGAGGTAAGCATGACGTGGTAAAAGAACGGTTCTAGTCCAGCAAAGAGTTGGTGCCGCTTTGGAACCAGTTTTCCTGGCCGAGAACCGGTTCTTTGGCTGTCGAAACAGGCACCGGCTCCGAACCGGCTCTCAAAATGCGTTGGTGGAAAAGGGGTATGAGAAAACAAAGGAAATTAACATTTGAACTCTTGCTATATTACCATCCCCATTCGAGACACGATCACACTTAAGTTGATCACCTCCCAATTTACACATCATTCCCTTCACCCATCCTGACCTGAATTCACCCAAAAATCTGTATGGTTTAATATGTCAATTTATCATTTATCAGAGTATTATACATGTTTGGGATCATTTTAAATGTCTCAGTGCGACTGGTACAAAGGTCTCATTCCCACAGAAGTAAACCAGAAAGGTCATAGGGTGTGGAGAGTTTCGAGATATCTTGTTAACTGTGGGTGTGCCCTCATGTAAATCAGCTTCTGTCCCCAGTAAGTCTGGGATGGTGATTAATGCAAATTCCCACTGTGAAGTTGAACTCATGTTTACATTTGAAAAAAGGTTTCTGCCTTGGTCTGAGTATTTAGGGAGATACTGAAGAAGGCTTGGCACGATTTGTAACTCAAATTAGCCTGTGATGCCTAGTGTATGCAGGCACTCTTCATCATATATTTATAATGTCAGGTTCGCATCTTCTCTCTTTATTCCAGAGCATTTGATGATTTGTATTTATTATCTTTGAACTGATTATGAAATTGGCATGATACATTTACCTGACATAATAAATTGTTACATTTGATTTTATTCTGACTGACTCTGAAATTGTTTTCCCAAGTAATAATAATAATAATAATAATACATTTTATTTATAAGTAGATTAAACTGATTCGTATGTTACCGCAAGTTTTGCGTCAGACTAGTGACGACTAATACTTTGGCGCTAATTCAAGTGTACGTGTTTTGCAAAGACAAGAGGTGAATTTCCGTGTAGGGCAGCAAATGCTGCTTGATCAGCCTAAATCTGGGTGTGTCTTACCTCTGTTTTAATTTAATGTTACTTTAGATAAGTGTACGTGGGAAACCACGGCATGGCCAATCCAAAGTCAGCAAGGGATCGAGGCCTTTTCTGTACCTCAGATCAGCCCGTGAGGTTGAGAGTCCCGAGACTTTCAGCCTCATGTAGACTATTTCTTAATGTCGGGTTTGCATCTCATGTTATTGTATTGATTATCTTTGAACTGATTATGAAATTGGCATAATACATTTACCTGACATAATAAATTGTAAACATTTGATTTTATTCTAACGGACTTTGTTATTATTTTCATTAAAGAATTAAAAATAATAGTCAAACATTCGCTCACATTTAATGATGCACAGATATCATTAAAACCTTTTCATTTATGGAGCCAGATGAAATAATGAGTTAATACATGAGAAAATGTATTGCATTTAATCAAAAATCCCTTTGCCACGCGGAAAGACAGTAACACGCAGAGACTTTCCCTGCTAATCGAATGCCGCCATTGGATCGATTTAGACGGCCTTACAATATTATATTGTTATATTATAATGATATATTCTGTGCAGGCAATTAACTTACTTCGCTGTAAATAGAAAAGTCTAGCCGCCATGTTTCTCACTGACACGCCCCCAACTCTTCGTCTTCTTCTTCAAATGTATTGTTTGGGGTGTGGAGCTTCAATGCGGATTTACGCTTATATAAAAAAAGAAATATATATATATTATTGTTTGATCTTAAATTCTATCAAATAGACCTGTTTTTTTTAGGTACCTCATGAGAACTGGCCATGCTGATGGTTTTAATGTAGAAAAAGAAAGTAAACCCTCCACTGATAAATGTGTATATCCTAATTCTTTGACGTTTTCTAACAGTTTGAATCTCTCTGTGCTGTATGCTTCACACTCAAGCAATACATGTTCTACAGTCTCTCTTTTGTCACAATTTATGCATATCCTGTTGCGTGTTTCCCTATGCAAATTTCTCTAAAGTAATGGAGAAAGTAGTATACAATAGACTCAGTGATTATCTTGATAAACTGGATATTCTTGTCCCCTCTCAATACGGTTTCAGAAAAAAGAGCACAACATGTATGGCAATACTCGACCTAATAGAACAAATTAATGACTTTGACCCCATTGAGTTTGATATCTTATTGCACAAATTGCATCACTATCGTATCAGATGTCTAGCACTTGAATGGTTCAGAAGTTATCTATATGAGGGGGAACAGTATGTCTATGTCGATGATCATAACTCTACTTGAAAGCCCATAATATTTGGGGTCAACCAAGGCCTCCATTTTGGGGCCACTCTTATTCATTATATAAATTATTTTATAAATTCCTCTAAAATTACAGGTGGTAATTTAAAAACACTGCTCACTGCCTGATTAAAATGAATGTGCAGGTGATAAAAAGAGTGCATTCCACTAAATTTCTGGGGTCCTCATTGACGACTCTCTTAACTTTAAATGTCATATTGACCATCTTGTAAACAAACTATCAAAGTATGTTGGCTTGTTCTATAAGATCAGACATTTCCTTCCTCTGTCTGCCCTTCTCATGTTGTACAAAACTCTCTTTGAACCACATCTTAACTACTGTAATGTGATAATATGCCAGACTCTGTCCTGGTCAGAGGTAAATTCCCCCACCCGCCCTCTATTCTATCGCTTTGAGTTATTCAGTTATTAAGACTAGCTGAGCTAAATGAATATCATAATGCCTGCCTTATGTTTCAAATTGTAAATAGGCTGAACTCTAGATTGAGTAGTCTTGTTCCTATCTCCAGCACACATACCAAACGAGAATCAAACCACTTATATTAGGAAAATGTCACCGACATGTGTGCGCCAGTTTGAGTGTTGTCTGTAGGGGCCGCAGATCTGGAACGGGATTGATGATGGCCTCAAGGTGTTGCCCTCTACTTCAACTTCAAAAGACATCAGCATTTCATATTAACCTATATCTAATATAAAACTGTTTTCTCATGGATTACTGGGATGGATGTATTGTTATGTATGTTCTGGTGCGCTTTGCGTGCATTTACTCATCATCTGGTTACAGGTGGTAACTGTGTATACCTTGTCTGTACCACTATCCTTTCATAAACCATGGGCCCCCACCTATAAGCTTTCTTAGCTTCTTTGGGAGACCCATTCACTATACCCAATTGATTCTGTACCCCTAACTGTATCATTGTAATCATGTTTGAAGTGGTATTGTGAATAAACTTAAACTGAGATTGTGATTGAGACCTGTATGTCCAATTCTTAGACTCTTGTGATCACCGTTTCTCCCCTTCGCTTCCTAGGGCTACCCTGCCTCCTGTCCTTGTAGTCACTTGCTTCTGTACTTTATATAAAAAAACGACCTTTGGTCTCCTTTTCCCATTGTCCTTGCCATAACTTTTTCACTTCTGTTTTAATGACAATTTTCATTTACATTTTATTCCGCTCCCAACTCGTAAAGATCAGGGCCTAAAGAGCTTCCCACTGGTATTTACGAGTACGACTTTGTGTTGACGTTCATGTGCGTTCAACTCTTATATACGATTTTTACGACATGACTTGAACGCACAATAAAGATGTGAGTTAAGAGGTTTTTTTTTTTTTAAAGCTGAAAAAAAAAAGTGTTTTAGAGGGGCGGAAGAATCACCCAATCACTGATTGTTCTGCAGTGACTGACACTTCGATGAGCCAATAGCAGCAGCGCATTCAGGTCGCGCCCGCGGCTCTGTCAGCGTGAGCAACAGACGAGAGAGAGAGCGAGTCAGACGAAGCGATCTCCAGAAACTCTCCGCATTAAACGAGTGATTAGATAGAAAAGTGACTAAATTTATAGAAAGGGTTGGATTTTTGAGTGGACGCGATACCTTGGAGAAGCTGTCGTCGGAGTGAGATGCAGATCAAAGCGCTGCTGATGCACTTCCTTGTTTAAACACACATTATTGTCTTGACTTGGTGAGTCATATTTCAAATATCAATTTGATGTTATGCAAGAGAAGTGTTGTAAACTCGGCAGCGAACTGATATGAGTGTGATATTAGTGTGTTTGCATAGGCTGCGTGCACAGCGCACAAGTCAGAGCTAATTTGCGACGTGGGGGACTCTCTTTCAGCTCAAGTCTGCCCAGTGTTGGCAAATATTTTCAATGGAAAGTATAGTAGGGAGGTTAAGCCCAAAAAATAGGCCTTTGACTTCAAGTCATGATGCAAAGGTCTCCTTTGGTATGGAAGTACCTTAGGGTCATACAAATAAATTTATCCCAAGACACAAGTGAGATCACACTTTGTATCAGAAATAAACATGTTTTTTCAAAAATGCCCGCCAATGCGCCGAAAATACTCTAGAGCCCATATCTTTGCTTCTGTTATCGCTATAATGACAAATTTGGTGTCAAAGTGTACATTTTTGGGGTCAAGGAATCCAATAAAATTGGTTTCAAGTTTAAAAAAATATTAATTTTCCCCATACCATGACAATTGGGGGTAAATATGCACATTTCACAAAAAAATTGTCATCAGAGTGACTTTACTTATCTTTTCGTTCAAAAACTTTAATTTTGTATTTAAGCAGTGCAGCTACTTCTGTACAATACATTTGTCCTAAGTAGCATGAGATTTCGACCAGTCAGGAGTAGCCTATAGCATATCAGTTCCTGCAACAACACATCCCATCTGCACCAGGAGCTGTGACAGCTGTTGAAGGTCAGAGGTGACAGGTTAACACTTTGAGGTTCGTATGACTTTCTCATTAAATAGAAAACTGTTTTTAATGTTAGATAACTAATAAATAGCTAGCTAGTTGACTATGGAAAAAAAACCTTAGAGGGAAAACCTCTTTTCTCGAGAATACTGAAGCCAAAAATTATCCTTATAATTTGTATTAATTTAAAACACACTTGCTGCAGCTAGCAGACCTAGGCGAGGCAGCTCGCGCGCCTATTGGATGCTATGCGGCAACTGCTGCAACCTATCGAGGCACTGCTCGTGACATAAGCACCAATGAGTGGGCGTGTGGGCGAATGGGCGTGGCTTATGCCTATATAAGCCAGAGCTCGATAAGATGCTCCTTGGTTTTCATCGACTGAAGCGAAACCAGATGGTAGCACAAGCACGGCAGGGTTACGCAACACTCATTCCCTCTTCTAGAGAGAACCGAGGTTACGTTAGTAACCGTGACGTTCTCTTACGAGAGTACTCTCGTGTTGCGTAAGCTAGCTTACGCTACGGGAATCCAATTTAAAACGCTGTGCGTGCTAAATCTACCACAACACTGACCCAAGGGCGAGCGCCCTGAGTTCATATGATATGGGGATATAAAAAGCCGACATTGGGAATGGATGTATAAGCCAGTGAGATAGCGTCCACTATCCACCTGGAAAGGCTATGTTTCGAGGCAGCTAGACCTTTAGATCGGCCACCAAACGAAACAAATAGCTGTCCTGACCGTCTGAAAGCAGCCGAACGTTCCACGTAAATTCTAAGGGCCCTAACCAGGCAAAGGAGATTCACGTCAGACTCACTGTCAGATCCGAAGAGAGAATGTCAGATTGAAGAGGCGGTGGTACCAGTACCAGTCGGTCGTCTTCCAAGGTTTCAGAGCTGCGACGCATTTCTGATTGACCCTGAGGCGAAACAGATCGGAGGCCCAAGCTTGAGCCACCACTGCAGTGGGCGCATGCGCAGCAGACCCAGCTGGAGTACTGATGATGATGAGGCCATAAGGCCCAGCATTTTCTGAAATCTCTTGAGCGGGACTATAGTGCTGCAATGTTCAGTATGCGCTCTGGCGATAGTCGCGCTGTCATTGACAGCGAGTTCAGCTCTGTGCCCAGAAAGGATATTTCCTGGCTGGGGGACATCGAGCTCTTCGCCCAATTGACTGTGAGACTAAGATTCTCGAGGTGTTCGAGTAATATGGTCCTGTGTTCTATGAGCTCTGAATGAGATCGAGCTAGAATCAGCCGATCGTCCAAATAGTTCAAAGCTCGCATGCCCTGAAGTTTCAGGGGCGCGAGAGCCGCGTCCATGCACATCATAATATACAGGATGCCAGGGACAGGCCGAACGGTAGGACTGTGTATTGATATGCCTGGCCCTCGAAGGCGAATCTCAAAAATCGCCTGTGACGAGAGAATGTCAGACTCGCTGTCAGATCCACAGAGACTTGTGCTCTGAAAGGAGTGGCAAGTACTTTGGGGACATAATCATGTCTTGGTTTGAGGATGACCTTGGAGTCATTAGGCCCAAACTCAAGGCACGACGCGCAAACAGAAAGTGCGTGTAAGTCACCCACCCGCTTGACTGAGGCGATAGCCACCAGAAAGGCGGTTTTCAATGAGAGATACTTAAGGTCCACAGACTGTAGAGGTTCGAAAGGGGCACCCTTCATGGCCTCCAGGACCAAGGAAAGGTCCGAGGGGGGGGCGAGGAGGGTTCATCCTTCTAGCTCCCCTGAGGAAGCGGACTACAAGGTCGTTCCTACCCAGTGACTGGCCATGCGAATGTTTGACAAACGCAGCAATAGCCGCCACATATACCTTGAGCATGGATGGGGATCTACCCTTATCCAAGAGCTCCTGTAGGAAGGAGAGAACCTCCAACACCCCACAATATTGTGGATCCAGGTTGCGAGCTGAGCACCAACCTGAGAACACTGACCACTTGGAAGCATAAGGCCGTCTAGTAGAGGGCGCTCTAGCTTGCGTAATCGTGTTTAACACTCCGTCGGGGAGACTGACGGGTACCCGTTGATGGCCCACACATGCAGAGCCCAAAGCTCGGGTCGTGGGTGCCAAATCGTACCCCCGGCCTGTGAGAGGAGATCTCTCCTCAACGGGACAGGCCACGGAGGCAAGCTCTGAAGCTGCATCAGCTCCGGAAACCAAACTTTGTTCGGCCAGAACGGAGCTACTAGAAGTACACAGGAACCGTTCTCCCTTATAGGCTTGATTACCTGTGGTAACAGCATGATCGGAGGGAAAGCATAGAGAGGGCGGCTGGGCCAATGATGGGCGGCCCAGCCGCCAGTGATGGGCTGGGCCAGTGATGGGCGCTGAACCCATACAAGGATGCGTTCTGCCAGTGCATGAAGGTTCCGTGATCTCAGACTGCCCTGGCGATTTATGTAGGAAACCACTGACATGTTGTCCGTGCGGACAAGGACATGGTGGCCCTTTAGAAGGGGAAGGAAGAACCGCAAGGCGTTCTCGACCACCTTCATCTCTAGACAGTTTATGTGCAAGCCCTTTTCTTGGCTTGACCACAGGCCAAAAGTCGGTCTGCCCTCATAGAGGGCGCCCCAGCCCGAATTGGAGGCGTCTGTCGAAACCACTATCAGTTTAGAGATTACTCCCAGGTTTACACCTGTCTGATACCAGTCGACCGCCTTCCAGGGCTCCAGAGCTGTGACACAGTTCTTAGTTACCTTGAGACGTAAACGACCGGATGCCCATGCTCGACGCAGGACCCACGTCTTCAGCCAGTGCTGTAAAGGGCGCATGCGAAGCAGACCTAAACGAAGAAATTATTAAGTTGTGAATGGACTGTGTGTTTGGCATGCGTTTTTTAATAAAAAAATTGCATACTTCACCTCCAATTGTCATGTTAAGGACAACATTATTGTTTTTTAGTCTTGGAACCTATTTTATTGGACTCCTTGACCACAAAAATGTACCCGTTGATACCAAATGTGTCATTATAGCTATAACAGAAGCAAAGATATGGGCCTCTCAAGTATGGTCGGTGGCCATTTTTTAAAAATGTGCGTATATAAGATACAAAATGTGATCTCACTTGTGTCTTAGGATAAATTTATTTCTATGGCCCTAAGGTACTTCCATACCAAAGGGGACCTTTGCATCATGACTTGAAGTCAAAAGTCACTTAACCTCCCTACTAGTAGTTAGCCTGCTCGAAAAGTAGCTAAATGTCGCCAGATGACGTCATGCGTCATTAGCATATTAATGACGTCATCGCGTCGTATTTGCATTCTGCCTAATTTGTTGGTACTGTAGCCTACTTCAGTTTATAATAACGGTTATCTCCCCTAAACCGTGCTTATACTGTTTTTATATAAGTATATAGCCGAATGTCCAGTAAAACGGTTCTCAATTACATATTTTCTGTTAGACAACGAAACGGAACGGAACTTGCTAACGTTACATGTTAACCAGCAGTTACTTCCACAGCACTGACAAATTTCCAGATTTGTAACCTCGACGTCGTTGGAAAAAATCACTATACATGTAAGTTGAAGACAGCATATCTGCTGTGATATTATCAGTTATATTTACATGTACATTGATAACTCATAGAGATTCCACAGAATGTGTTTCTTATTCTCTCACAGCGCAGACCTATAAGTTACAACAATGATATTCAGTTCCAGTTAGAGACGTTAAGGATAATCTGCCCCTAGAAGGTAAACCTTAGGTTGAATTAATTACATATATTTACAAACGAACCATGTGCATATTTACAAAAAAAAAAAAAAAGAAAGAAACTGCACATTTACAAATTATGTGCAGATGTACAAAAGCAAAAGCAAACCTGAGCACATTTACAAGCAAACTGTGTTTATATTTACTAAAACAAACCTGTGCACATTTACAAATCAACTGTCTATTTTACAAAAAAAATCTTGGCACATTTACAAATTATGTGCATATATGTACAAACAAACTGTGTGTATATTTACAAAAAAAAACTGCAGTTACAAACTAACTATGTGCATATTTACACAACAATTCTCACAATTCAGTCAATCTAATCTTATTTTATACTAATCTGATAATTTAAACGAACCACACATTTATATGTTATAATTTGGCAGACACGAGTGCCACAATTATGTACATAGACAATGGAAAATATTTGTACATTTTTTTACAACTTTTCTTTGATTCATTCCATATCACATCATTAGAATGTTGAGACAGAATTCATCTTCATCCACAAGATCCACACCCTCAGTGCTCTCCTCCTGTGGGGTGGTATTGGATGCAGAGGATGAGCTAGAACCTGGACAGGACTTAAAAGAATAAGCAGCTGAAGTTCCCAGTGCTTGAAGTGGGGGGAAAAAGGTGCCGGTACTCTCTTGCATTGGCAAATCATGACATTTTAGATTTCTACAGTGAAAAACAAAACTTGGAAATATTGCTGGTACAACAACAATTTATTGTTATTTATTAAAGGGCATATTGCAGGTTAGAGGACCCAACGAGTCAATGTATAGAAAAACAATGTAGTAATTAGATTTTCTTTAAAATATACTCATAAATACGTTACATTGTCTTCTGGAGTCGTTTTTGTGAGAGAATTTAACTTCCGCATCTGAAAATGGGCGTGACGGGCGTGATGTAACGGGCGGGAGAGCGGTCGATTCAAACCATTCAAACAACAGGAAAACAATGGATCGCAATGACATTTCGGACTTACTCGTATGACAGACCACGGATGACAGCCTTACAATTATGAGCCTGCTATGCTGCCGAGAGAGCAGGGACCGGCCAGGATTAATGTTAGACAGAACAACGGTCAGAGGAGAAACACATTATTGCAAAAGTATTATTATAAAAAAAACTTGTGTGGAGTGAGTGTGCGCAGCCGCAGTTTATTGCATCACTTAATCGCGCATATTTTTGATTAGCCTAGCTGTCAGATACTGAGTAAACATTAAAAGAACAGGCCTATTCAATCTTCCCTGGATGTTTTTTTAACGAAGAAATTAAATAATAGCAATCAGGAGAATGGAAGCAGCAATAAAAAAATGAGGACTAGTGCTGTCGGCAAAACATTATACCACTGCAATAAAAACTGCACTGCAACAAAAAGGTAAGGCATATGTGTTTTTATATTTAATGCCGTTCACTGTGAGTTTTAATTAATAGTGTAAGAGTTAATAGTGCATCGTTCATTCTGTTTGGTAAAATGTGAGGTGTATATCGTTCGGTAATGTCGTTGTTCTACATGCACAGAGGGGAATGCCATATTTGAAACGCCGCCACGGCAGGTGTCGTGGTGAGAGACCACTGCTAACTTATAGATATAGCCTATAAACGTTCGTTAACGATATACATTGTGCTCACAATATTGTACAGATTATTACCATCGTATATCATTTAATAGCAAAGCTATTATTGGTCATCTAGGAGTATTGGAATTTACCAATAACAGAATAAACTATAAGCTTTGATCAGGCGCGTATGTCATGCTCATTAATATCCGTCCAGACTAACGTTACGTGATATAACTTAGCGTTTTCTCATCGAGAGACAGATAGATATTTTTATTCCTGATATACACGTTTTTGTTCCTCCGATCTGGTGTACGCTACACACGATCGCATTTTTCGAAGCCGATGCAGAAGAGAAATCCTGTCTCTACAGCTGCACTAACCGCACACAGGCACGAAAGATATACAGCACCGTCCCTTTACCATGACGATGATAAATTAAAATACAAAAACTACCGAAAACACTGATTCACGACCGCTCTTACTGACTTTTTTTTTTTAATTCGATGCCACAAGAACAAGAGGTTTTACATAATCACAATATCACATTAACATTAGCTGCCAGGAAATAAAAAATACAAAAAAAGTTTTACATAAAATCCTTTGCTTTCAAAGCATTACATGTTTTCATTGCTTTTTTGTTTTTAGTTTGTTCCAAAAGATGTACTGTGAAGTCATTTATAAAATGTGAAAAAAGCCCAATTCTTTTTATGTAGGCCCTATATGGTATTTTCCTAATAAAACAAATAACTGTATTATATGTTGTTCTTTACATTCCAAATTGTCATTCTGAGTATAAAAAAGCAAATTTACCCGCTCGTACTGAATACAAACCTATCTGCGCTGCTGAGGCTCCCTCCCTCTGGTGACGTAATATGACGCGATGTTGAAAAAAAAAAAAACGTTTTTTACGAGCAGTCAAAGAAATGCTCACTTTATCTACTAAATTTGTGCCCTTATGTCGTTTTAAAACATTTTAAATCCTGCATTACCTTTTCATATGGTATTTTCTTACAAGGTTATATATTAATTTAGATTTTTTTTTAACCTGCAATATGCTCTTTAACAACACAAACGTGCGTGTGTGCGCGCATTTATTTACAAAGGAACATTCTCTTTTTAGAAGTTGGTCATTAATAAACTTGATTCTTGAAGTTTGTTAAGATGAGAGGTATACAACAATTGCATGTAAATGGTAAACAACAAAAACAACCTAGTAAACAGCTCTGATATTGTCTTTTCAGTCATATGTTTACAAGACAGCAAACATTAAAAAAAAGTAAACTCGGGTTTGATTTGGGCATGTACTTGTCTGTGTCTATTACATAAACTAAAAGAAAGCTTATATTCTGACAAGTTTGCTCGTTTCATTTATTAATAAAACATATAGGGCCCTATCTTGCACCCGGCGCAAATGACTTTGTACACTGACGCATGTATCATTCCTATTTTGCACCCGCGCAAAGCGGACTTTTCCCTCCACAGACGCACGCCGGTTAACTAAGAAATACACTTGCGCTCCCCGGGGCGGTTCAGCGCAAAGAGGAGGCGTGTTCCGGCGCAAACTTTCCATCATGCTATTTTGCTGTTCTATAAAACAATTGCGCCACTGACCAGAAAAAACCTAGTCTAAAGTCAGTGGCGCGTTGCGCGTTGTTCATTATGCTATTTTAAGGGCGCATGCTTGGCCATAATCAATGTAGCGTGTGCACAACGCGCATACACTTTGATTCTCTCATCTAAGCAGCAGTTTTCATTTTAGCAAATCATACATTATTACGATAGATAGATAGATAGATAGATAGATAGATAGATAGATAGATAGATAGATAGATAGATAGATAGATAGATAGATAGATAGACAATTTATTATAAAAGCATACATGTAGCTTACACATTTACCCAAATTATCATACGCCTGTTTAACAGAAGTTAATTTGGGTGGGTTTCTCCATCCCCAATGTCACTTCTCTGTGTTTTACGGCCCTGACGAGAACGTTGCTCTCCTCGGCTGTGAACCGCTCCTGGCGCGCGCCTGGCAAATCCGCCGTTATAATAGGAATCCGCTTTAGAACAAGCGCGCCTGCTCTTAAAGGGAATGTGAGATGACGCTCTGATTGGTTTATTTCACGTTACGCCCAAACCACACCTATGAATAATGAAGCTACTTCAGACCAACCCCTTTTAGATTTGCGCCTGGCGCAAGAGTAATTTATCCCGCCGGGAAAATAGCAACAGCGCCGGGATCCGCCCACAAAGTTACTTGAGCTTTGCGCTTTGACACTTGCGTTTCAGATCGTTAAAATAGGGCCCATAGTTTTACCCAAACTGAATAATTAAGACAAGTTTAAATGGCTAAATCTTGTATAAATATTTTTGAGTCTTCATTTTCTTTTCTGACGTAGCCTACTCCAGTTCTTTGTTAAACCACACTAGACATGCAAATTCTGTGCATTTTGGGCACTTTTTGTGTGAAATCATATTTATTTTCTTAATCCAAAGTGTGCTTTGCTTTCACTTTAAATGTCGTGAGTAGCACAACAATAGATCGGCGCCGAACCCCCGCTTCACTGCTTCTCACGCGACGCTCCTCCTCGCGGTGTGAATGCACTCATTGATTAACATGCAAGCCGAAAAAAAATATGCGCTGCTCACGCGTGCGGTGGCCGTGATCAGCTCCGGTAGCCGTTTCGCAGTCGTAACGTGCCGCAGATGTGTGCAGTGTAAATAAGGGGTTAAACGGCTGTCACGCTTTTTCTGTCAGTAGAGTACCGGCTACATGCGAGAAGTAGCGGTACGCAAGAAAAAGTGCAGGTACGCTTAAGAGTAAAATGTAGAAGTGCCGGTACTGCGTACCGGTGAGTACCGCCCCACTTCGAGCACTGGAAGTTCCAAAGAGCTGCAGCACTTTATCAGGCAGTTTGTGCTCATAGCATGCTTCTCCAGCCAACCTCAACCCATATCGGATGTAGAGAATAGAGCTGAGGGTCTGCAGGGACATGCGGTTCCTCAGCTTGTTTTTAACAACACTCATTTGACTGAACAGCCTTTCTACCTCAGCGTTTGAGTGTGGGAGGGAGAGGACAGAAACTGCAGCAGAAGCCAGGTCTTCAAATGGGTTTATGCCTGCTGAATCTCTGTACTTTTTAACTTCGGCCCAGAATGCCAATGTGTTTGTTGTTTCCTCCCATTTCTTAAGGTGAATAGACCTCCACTGATTGATAATTGTATCAGTTGTGTCCGAGCAATATCCTAAAAGATTTGCAAATTTTACCATGTCTGTCAGGCTCTTGGTGCAGTTTAGTGTCTCCCCCACATTGAACAAAGACATGTGCTGCAGTATCTCCAAATTATCTGGGAGCCTCGCTCTCAGTTCATTTGCTAAGGAGATGGTGTAGCTCACACATCTCCTTCGAACACAGTCCTCGTCCTCTGGAGAGAGGTTTAGCTGTGTTGCCTTGGACTCAAATATATAGCCAAGGTATGGCTTGGGAGAAATGTGGCCATCTATTGAGTCTTTTAGGACATCAATTTTTGCCATTGGGTTAATGACCCTGCTGCAAACAGACTCTATTAGCCTCATTAAACAGTCAAGCAGCTTAAGCGGATCTGATCGTTCCCCCTCAAAAGCCTTAACAGCGGACTGCACCTCACTAATAATAGATTTAAAAAAAGTGAGATACAGTAGGTTCTGTGGGTCACTGTACATGGAATGTAGAACATCTGCCATGTAACGGTGTTCACTTGACATGGTAAGGCTGAAATGCAATTTTAGCTCCTCCCACTGATCCAGGATTCTGGACACAGCAGGCTCTATGGAAAGCCAGCGTGTGGCACAGACCTTTGTTATCAGCAAAGGCTTCTCCCCACAGTTTATTGTCTGATAGACAGCCTTGTATGCCTCTCTGCGCTTTGGAGAAATAGAGAACCAATTATATGTTTCTCTAACAAGAAATTCCACACTACGTGGAAGAGTGTTTTTGGAGGCAGAGCTTACAGCTAACTGCAGTGAATGACACACACAGCGGATAAGGACAAGATGTTGTAAGCCTTCCTCCTCCCTAAGGATTTGTACACTCCTGTCATTACAGATGCGTTATCTGTGCCAATGCCAAGCAAGTTCTCCTTCTTGAGGCCACACTTCCCAAGAAAAGCTAGAACTGCTCTGGCTATTGATCTAGCATCCCCTCCCTCCAGCTCAACAAGGCCTAGGTAGGTGGCCACCACATTTGCTTTCTCCTCACTAAAATATCGAATCACGATTCCGAGGTATTTAGAGACACTTACATCTGTGCTCTTATCAAGGAGGAGGTTGTATTTGGAGTCCCCAATATCAGCCACCAGTCTTTGAATAAAATATGGGGCCAACACACCATTTATCATTTCTGTACACTTGGTACGGTGCATCCGAAAATGTTGGGCTGCAGTAGAATCAGAAAAAGCAGCTTTGCATGCCTTACCAATGTGGTCACAGGAAAGAATGGAACAATGCTCTGCAATCGCCATTACCATGGTTGCCTCTGCATGTTTGCAAGAGTCTGCATTTTTAGGAGCAAATGTTAAAGTTTTTTGCTTGGATTGATTGAAGGGCTTGGACTTTTCAGTGGGCTTTTGAGTTGAGGCATGCTTTTTAATATCGGACAACTTGGCACAGAATTCTGTCTTGCAGTACAGACAGTCAGCCCTTGTGTCATTGCTCACATAGGGCTTCAGCCACCCCTTAAATTCAGGCATTAACTCCCATTCTTTCCTGTACTTTTGTAAATATACCTTAGAGTGTGACATGTTTGCTATTTAAAATGTTTGTAATGTTCTAGCTGTGTGTATGTGTATTTATATTTGCTTGTGTATATATCCGCCTTTTATATTTATATTTATATTATGTTCATATGTTTTATAAAGTTGAATTTATATTGTGTGTATATGCGTTTTTGCATGTGTATAAGAGTTTGAGGGGAAAAAACGGTCAAATTAAATGTTTTGAATTAAAACAAAGGAGAAGGCAGCTGATATGTGATCACTGATTGGTTCCTGCTTACACAGCGTGCACATGCACAGCTCATTTATGTCTAAGTCCGCTGGCGTGCAGTCAACGGAATGTGCTGCTCCTCTCAGCCGCTCACTGACTGAACAGAGCAGACGCAGAGAGATGTGGCAGCAGCGGGGAAGTAAGACCTCACGCTTGCAGTACTGGCGATATTTGGAATTTGGAAAGTTGCTAAGGTTTGGCCAAAAAGTCGCTAGATTTGTCGCTAGTCTCTTTTTTGAAAAAATGTCGCTCAAGGGGTCTGAAAAGTCGCTAAGTTGGCAACAATGAGTCTGCCTCACAATCTTTTTGAAAAATACAACTTAAATGGGCGTGGCAGGGCAAGGCAGGAGAGGAAGAGGGGGGCGAGCAACTGTAGTCTATCAGTGGCCCATGCCGACTCTCAATAAAAATCAGGGGTGAAACGTGAAGACATACAAGGTTTTTATGTTTTTAAAGTCCAATGAAATACACTAACCGCCTGTTTATCCTTTCAAAAGTAACTGAATGCCATTGCTACACATTTTAGATTAACACTTTGACGCGTACGATCTCACCGGTGTGATTATTAGATTGTTCAGTGCATCAGTAGCCTGGGAAAACCCAGACAACTTCCGGCAAATTTAGATTTGCTCTGCAAGTAAGTGTGGCAAAGAGCTCATTCAAGCCCAATTTTAATCCGTCGAAATCGAGGCACCAATCAGAAACGTTGGGGTGGGCTTTACACGATGACGACAGTCACCTAGTACACATAAGTACTAGGAAAACAATGCTTATAGTTTGTAAAATAAACACTTAAAGGGTTAGGCTAGTTCACCCAAAAATTAATATTCTGTCAGTAATTACTCACCCTCATGTTGTTCCAACCCCGTAAGACTTTCGTTTATCTTTGGAACACAAATTAAGATATTTTTGATTAAATCTGAGAGCTGGATCACTCCTCCATAGGCTTCTAAGGGATTGAAACTTGCCAGCCCAGAAAGTTAGAAAAAACAATGTTTAAAGGGTAACTTAACCCTAAAACAACTTTTTTTAGTTAATGATCTGTAAAACTGGGGCTTTATTAGTGCTGTTCATTGATTCAAGTAATTTTTTTTGACATTTGGGTATAAAGTGTTTTAATTCTACAATATATGGTGTAAAAACGTTTGAGTGCTGCCCTCTTCAGGTTGAACGGTGGCTACTGCAGTTGAATTTTCCTATTGGAAGTTGTGGTGCCCTGTAGAGCCCTGCGCGGGACTGTTTTCTTCTTCCCGCTCCCGCCTGCGCCTGCCGAATTTCTGACCATTACCGCCCGCTCCCTCAACGTATGTGTTACACTCCCACGATATGCATGTTCACTCCCGCCCGCACCCGCAAAATTCTGAGAATTTATTCCCGCACAATAATAGAGATGGATTGATTTTGCGTCTTCTCCCGTCCCGCAGGGAAAAAAACACGTATTTGCTATTACTAAAGAGATTCATGGGGTTGTTTGTTTCGTTTCCCTGGCCTGCATGTATTCTGGCGCACTGATCAGGAAGATGAATAGTAGCCTGGCTATCGCTTATACACCGAACGCGAATTTAAATATTTGCGCGAGTAGATTACATACAAAGTCAATGCAAAGACGCGAATAGATGCATCATTCGCGCCGGGCGTCGCAAATGACGCGAATTGGGCGATACGTTTGCCGCGAACGTCTTCCGCGCAAGTTGGAAATTTTAACTCGAGTGAATGTTCAAGCGTCTAACTAGACGCGTATTTGACGCTCTATTCGCGTTCGGTGTGAACACACCAGGCTACCGCGCATTTTTTTTTAGCCGCCCATTCCCGCCCACAGCAAAGTTCAAACCGCCTGCTCCCGTGAGATTTGCGTTGGGTCCCGTGGGACCCGGCGGGACTCAATCCCAATGCAGCCCTCTAGTGCCCTGTGACGTAAGAGGATACCAGCTCACCAGCCCTTGCCTACAGAGAGACGCCCCTCCTCCGCTGGGCTCTGCCCACTTTTCAGTATTTTTCAAATATTGCCATTGTGGGGAGTCAGGCTCTGAACAGGGGTTTAGTTACCCTTTAAAATAGTCCAAGTGACTATAGTGGCTCAACCATAAGTTAATCAAGCGACGAGAATACTTTTTGTGCACTAAAAACACCACAAAATAACGACTTTATTCAACTATTCATTTTCTTCTCTGTGGGCCTCTGAGTGAGTTTATGTAGTGTTGCAGCATAGCGCTTCTGTGTTGTACGTCTGTGAGCCTCCTTGGAAGCTGGCCTGAATATAGAACGTAGTTAGGCCTCCTCTCTTTTAAAATCATCCTGTTGAGGCCTTTATTCTTTAGAAGCTCCGCCCTATGACAATATTCCCTTAAAGGTGATCTTAGAAATACCAAGCTCTTGAGCTTTGTCTGTCTGGGTTTTGTAGCTAGGGCTCTGGCCGTAGAGAGTTAGTCACGATGCTGGTGTGCACCTTAGGGATGGGGACTCCTGAGTCTTAACTTTATGTCAGCCAATAATGCCCTCATCCCTTCAGCATGGGTATTTGTTCCCCATTGGCAGTGCGAGTTCCCATTGGAAAAGTAATGGTTTAGGTTATGTATGTAACCATGGTTCCTTGAGAAGGGGAACGAGACACTGCGTCTCTTTTCCATGCTTCAGGTATTCCTGCACGTCTCCTTCAGACAAGTATATGACATATTCTACAGGTGCCGTTTTATACTTAGTCTCATCAGTAGTGGCGTAATAGGCGTCGCAGGAGAGAAAATGGTAAGTCATGTAGTGATGTTACAGCTCCACCTATTCAAAACATATTTCAACGAGGTTGAACGAGGTGAAATATGGTAACATTCACAACAAGCACATGGAAAAATGTCACACATGGAAAGATTATAGGGTACATCAAAAAAAAAAATACCCGCATATATGAACAGAAAACACTCTACAAATCAATCCGTGTCTACTGTGAGCAATCCTTTTCATACAGTGTCAAACATTTGATATGAAAAGGCATATTTATTAACTTTTAGCGTGTAGCTACAACAGAAATGACTCGCCCACAGCAGTTTTCTCTAGCTCTGCTGCCGCCTGCACAGCCAATAGGAACCGCGATCTGCGGGATTTATTAACTTAACGAACTATATTTATCTCGTTACACATGTGCTGACATAGCAGACAAATGTCATGAAAAGATAAAACATTAAAGAAACTTGAATAATCTTGTAAGCCCGTTTATGGTCCAAATGGGGGTTTCCGCCAGAACTGGTGAAAGTCTCTGCGTGTTACTGTCTTTCCGCGTGGCAAAGTAATTTAATTCCATTTAAGCTTTTATCTGACATTTTATCACAACCTCAAATTTAAGTTAGATTGCCAATTGGTTATTGGTCAATTATATAATAGTTTAGCTATACTTTTGATTGTTCTATTGAACTCTTTACTATATTTTACCCGTTCATATTAGGAAGCTATGTCGCTCAGAGGTCCTCAGTCACGCCGTGTTTAACGTGGGTCTCACGATCACAATCTCGCCAGCTTTGGTCACCAAACAGAGGTAATTGCTATAAACCTGAGATCAGTCGGATTCACACTTACACAATCAAAGATACTTTGGTATAGCCCCTGTATAGGGTATCAGCTCAGATGAGGGGAATGTATAATTAATAATCAATAATTCACAATCAATAATTAATCATACAGGATATGAGACATTTTCACCAACCAATTTAAATCGCCCAAAAAGGGAATATATAGTCCATGTATCTGCATTCATAAATATAGATAATTAACCACGACGAATCATAATTAATTATGAATATATACAATATACAGACAGGCTATATATTAATAACATATACATTTTCAGAATAACCTTTAATAGAAAACTATTACTCTTTATCAATTCTCAAGAAGGGTTTTTCTTAGGCCCAATCCCAATTCTACCCCTTACCCCTTCGCCTTCCCCTACCCCTAACCCTTCCCCTTGACCCTTGAAACAGAGTGGCAAGGCGTAGGGGTGAAAATATTCCCCTAAGAAATGGGACACCACTACGCCTCCGTTAGACGTCATTATAAGTCGTCGCTAGCGCCCACGTCACAGGAGATGCGCCGATGTTTATCACAACTTCCAAGATGCCGTCGACAGCTGCAGTCATCTCAGTCGCGTGGGTTACCGCTATTTTCTTGCAATTGTCTTGTGAAGTTCGGAGAAAACAACGGAGACGACGATATCTTCGACGCCTAAGTTTGCTGGTGGTTCAGTTTGTGGTATGTATGATGGCTGCAAGACGTTTGGTTGCAATTTTAACGAAAAGTTAGTTAACCACAACTCTGTAAGAAGCTCTAAGTTACATGTAAAATGGTGTTGTATAAATAAATTGGAGGTACAGACCTATGTTTTTATCAATTTATTTATTTATTTACTGTGTTAAATGTTTACAGGGTTTATACGACTCGATAACCACTTAATCGTACGTGATAGCCTATTGCTATAACATTATTTGTTGTGTTTAGGACGGCCGGTGAGTTTAATTTAAATTTAATAGACAAAAATACAAGCAAGGGTTTTAAACTCTAGTTCTTAAAGAAAATCCCGAGCTTCCCACTCCTATTTACTATATGGCGTTAATTTGCCTTCAGCTCGTAAATACGATCTTTACGAGATGACTTGAATGGACCAATAGCTTGTTTGCTTTGTTCGGGGAAGAGGAGACGTACAATGTAGTGAAAGTGTTTCCAATGCAGAATAATGATGTGAATTCTTTTTTCAGGCTGGTCGTCCAGTAACGTACGGTAGGTTAAACCATAAAGTGCCCATCTTGCGGTTGTGGTTTGATGTGGAGCTGAAGCTGAAGCAGGATTTCCGCCTGAGCAGAAGAGCAATGAATGCTTTGCAGAGGACCTTGCAAAGAGAACAGGACCATGGCTGGGGTCATCAGCTGGAAACTTTAATATATGTTTACTGGCTGGCTCATAATAATAATAATAATAATACATTTTATTTCACCGTACAGAAATGCAAGACATTAAAAGCAGCAAAGACAAAACAATAGAACATTAAAACAAGATAAAAGCAAAATTTAAATCACATGTGGTAGGCAGTTTTAAACAGATGCGTTTTGAGTTGTGATTTAAAATGAGAGAATGAATCGATGTTTCTAAGGTGAGGTGGTAAAGAGTTCCAGAGGCGGGGGGCAGAGCGGCTGAATGCTCTGCTCCCCATAGTGGTGAGACGAGCAGGGGGGACAGACAGGCGTATGGAGGAAGAGGATCTAAGGGAGCGGGTGGAAGTTGGACCGTGCAGGAGATCAGATAGGTATGAAGGGGCAAGGTTGTGGATGGCCTTGAATGTGAACAGAAGGATTTTGAATTGGATACGGGACAGGACCCGGAGCCAGTGAAGCTGTTGGAGAACAGGAGTGATGTGGTGGATGGAGGGTGTTCGGGTTATGATGCGGGCAGCTGAATTCTGGACCAGTTGAAGTTTATGAAGGTATTTGTGAGGAAGTCCGAGAAGCAGAGAGTTGCAATAGTCCAAACGGGAGGTGACTAGACTGTGAACAAGAATGGCGGCAGTGTGGGGGGTAAGGGAGGGGCGAAGGCGATTGATATTACGTAGATGGAAATAGGCAGATCGGGTAATGTTATTGATATGGGACTGAAAAGATAAAGTGCCGTCGAGGATGACTCCCAGACTCTTAACCTGGGGGGAGGGTGAGACGGAGGAATTGTCAATAATGAGAGAAAAGCTGTCAGTTTTGGATAAAGTGGGTTTACTTCCAATGAGAAGGATCTCAGTTTTATCACTGTTTAATTTGAGGAAATTATTTGTAAACCAGGTTTTTATTTGCGAGACACAGTCAGTGAGTGAGGTAGGGGAGAGAGAGGACGATGGCTTGGTCGAGAGGTAGAGCTGGGTGTCATCGGCATAGCAGTGGAATTGAATATTAAATTTGCGGAAGATATTGCCCAGGGGAAGGAGATAAATGATGAAAAGTAAGGGCCCCAGGACAGAGCCCTGGGGCACACCTGAAGTGACAGGGGAGGGAGAGGATTTTAACCCTCTGGGGACGGATTGGGCGGTACCGCCCAAAATGGCATACTTTTACAAATGTGTAATTATCTTAAAAACTATTAATGATAGAGAGCTGCGGTCTTTTTTACCGTCTTCCTCGGATTCCGCTGAAAACAGTGATACCCGGCTTTGTAAATATACACACTTCCTTGTTGCGCAATACCACTATGTAAAAGGCCAATGAAATCGATGTTGTTTGGCAGATTCCGCGAACAACAACCAATTGAAAAATTGCCGCTGGAGAAATATTTTTCTTCCCAATCAGAGGAAGGTTACCATGACGTTTCTAGCAAATCAGAGGACTCTGTAGCTTTGCAAGGAATATGACGCAATCAGCGTTGAATGGAGAGAAGGAGAGAGAGCGAATGGAGGCTTATGGAGCGGATTATCAGAGATTTATATATGAGAGAGAGAGAGACAGAACAATTATAATACATATATTTATATACACATACATACAATTATAGCATTATTTATTGTTTTAGCACTTTTATGATGGCAAGCAGTAAACGATTTACGGTGGAACAAGCTCTGGAACAATTACTGGAGAGTGACGAGGAGAAAGCATTGCTTAGAAAATTCTAAGCATTCCTAAGAAAAACGCCTGGGACTATTTGTAAATAAAGTTACATTTTTCATTGTTCTTTACACATTTTATTTAACAATTACACATGTCTGTCAAGCAAAGGCTTTGACAAATATATTTTTTGTTCAAAAACTGTTCACTATTGTTGTGTGATTTGTGATTTTCAGAAATAAATGAGAAAAATCTCATTTTCGTTTTTGAAATTCTCTAGTTTATAGTACATTTTTCACTCATACTTCCTTTATAAACACATTACATGCATGCTTATGTTAGCTTAGGGTCTTCTGAATCCATAGATACCAAACACATAGTGATCCATCTCCATTACATATGGTTTATAAGCCCAAATGTAAAAATAGAGAAAACGGACCAAAAAGGGCTTAGTCCCCAGAGGGTTAAAGACTTAAGTTGAATGAACTGAGTACGGCCAGAAAGATAGGATGTGAGCCAGTCTAACGGAGTGTGAGTGATGCCAATAGAGGATAACCGGTTGAGGAGAACAGAGTGACAGATGGTATCAAAGGCGGCACTCAGGTCAAGGAGGATGAGAATGGTAAGTAGTCCAGAATCAGCTGCCACGAGGAGGTCATTGGTGATTTTAATAAGTGCTGTTTCAGTGCTATGAAGGGGACGGAAGCCAGACTGGAACTGTTCATACAGGTTATTATCCGAGAGATGAAGATGGAGTTGAGAGGCAACTGTTTTCTCAAGAATTTAGGAAATGAATGGTAAATTGGATACAGGACGGAAGTTATTTAAGTTAGAGGGGTCTGCGCCAAGTTTTTTCAAAATTGGGGTAATGGCGGCTGTTTTGAATGATGAAGGGACAGTTCCAGTGGTGAGAGAGGAATGAATGAAAGCAGAGATGACGGGGAACCAGGGAGGGAAGGCAGGCTTTAACAAGTTGTGAGGGAATGGGATCAAGTTGACAGGTGGAAGGCTTCGATTTTCTGATGAGTTCTATAATTTCTGAGGTAGTGGGAAGCTGGAAGGAGGAGAATGGATGTATGAATGGGTGAGAGTCGGCAGAGGTACTGAAGTGAGGAGTAGATCCAAGGTGCTGGTGGATGTTTTTAATTTTTTCAGTGAAAAATGAAATGAGAGAGTTGCAGAAAGATGTTGTGTACAGGTGAGGGGGGAGAAAGTCCTTGGGTTGGGTGATATTGTTAAAGGAGAACTCCGGCGCAAAATGAACCTTTGGTCTAATTACACATTGTTACCTAGTCGACCGTTATCTGAGATTTGTTTTCATGATTATCGAATGTAAATAGTTTTATCTCTAAAAACAGTTTAGCCTATAAAGCTAGTATAACGCTAGTATATTGGGCATAGTGTAATGACAAATAAAAATCGCTTGTTAATACCACTAACAAGGCTGAAAATAGCCCCACACTAACACGGTAGCATAATGAGGGTCCCTACCTTCAAACCGAAGCATTGAGAACTTGGTAAGTGTACAGACAGTTTAATAAGAAGATATTTTAAACATACAGTCAACTTCGCGAATACAGGCAGGAGCCATCTTTGAAATACAGCCTTTACCAGTCGATCTACGAACGCCGATCCAAGCCTGCTGTTCGCGCTCACCTTATCACAACTTATAGCTCGTTCACATCTCACCAGCGCACTTGGATCGGCGTTCGTAGATCGACTGGTAAAGGCTGTATTTCAAAGATGGCTCCTGCCTGTATTCGCGAAGTTGACTGTATGTTTAAAATATCTTCTTATTAAACTGTCTGGACACTGATAAAGTTCTCAATGCTTCGGTTTGAAGGTAGGGACCCTCATTATGCTACCGTGTTAGTGTGGGGCTATTTTCAGCCTTGTTAGTGGTATTCACAAGCGATTTTTATTTGTCATTACACTATGCCCAATATACTAGCATTATACTAGCTTTATAGGCTAAACTGTTTTTAGAGATAAAACTATTTACATTCGATAATCATGAAAACAAATCTCAGATAACGGTTGACTAGGTAACAATGTGTAATTAGACCAAAGGTTCATTTTGCGCCGGAGTTCTCCTTTAAGTAGGGAGAACAATGACTTGGAGTTTCCTTTATTTTCAGTGAATAGTAGTGGGTTTTGGTGTTAGAAATAGAATCCTTGTAACAAAAGATGTGGTTATTGTACATTTCTTTGTGAATAGTGAGACCAGTTTTCTTGTAGAGACGTTCAAGTTGCCGAACCAAGTGTGAACCAGGGGGCGGAGACGGAAAAGGAAACAGATCTATTTTTTAACGGAGCAAGGGAATTAAGAATGTTAAGGAGTCCAGTGTTGTAATGAGAGACCAGAGCATCGGGGGTTGATAGGTTGTGAGTATCAGGAAAACAGAAGGAGTGAATACTTGAAGTGAGAGTGGCAAGATTAATGTTCTTTATATTCTGAAATGAAATAAGACGGGATATTTTAGAAAAGGAGAGAGTGAGTTTCAATGTAAATGAGAGGAGAAAATAGTCAGATATGGGGAGTTCAACGGCTGTAAGGTCAGAAGGGTGTGTGTTGGGAAAGTAGTAAATTGTTGGCATCCAAAACTTTCTAAGCAGGAGGTGAAGTCTTTAGTAAGAGGCAGATTGACATTGTCCATGTGGATATTAAAATCGCCCAGCAGTAACATATTTGGTGAGAGGGAAGATAAGTGAGTGAGAAAAGCAGTAAAATCATTTAAAAATTCACTCTTTAGTTTAGGAGGGCGGTAAACAGTTGCAATTATGGTTGGGGTGGGACCAGATAACTTGCAGACAGCAGATTCGAATGTGCTCTAGACAGGTGCAGACACCGGCGAGATTTTCCACTTCTCGCGATACATTATCGCGATACCCCCCCCCCTCGGCCGGAGCCGCGGGGTTTACAGATGTAAACAAACCCACTAGGAGTGGATTCATTGAGCTGGGAAAAGTCGTTGGGCTGTTGCCATGTCTCGGTTAAACAGAGAAAGTCTAGCTTACGGTCGGAGATGAGGTCCTGGATGAGATGTCCCTTGCCTGTCAATGAGCGGATGTTGAGCAGAGCGAAGTTGAGTGTGGTGTTGTCACAGCTGGTGGTGGTGCTAGCCGACCGCGCTAGGCGGGCTAACACGCTGTGGTCGACAGCCCAGTTGTTGATGCGTGGTGGGCGACGAGAGCTGGACCATATAGTCTTTATAACTGTAGAGCTGTTGTGTTGAAAATTCCGGCGGGACCCTCGGTGGATATATCTCGGACGAGGCTGGAACGCGATGTTCGGATGAAGATGGAGAGCCTCAGGCGCAGGTCCAGGCAGGTGAGGGCGCAGCCGGAGCAGGTCGGCGGCCGAAAACTGAAGTTAACCCGTCACTAGCAGGTGAGCAGGCAGTAGAAAGAGCCAAACACAGACAAACAAGATGTATGTCCTAGCGGCCCACATTATAGACACAAGATGTGGCTCAGACCAGAACGGTGGGTTAACTGTGAAGGCTCAGACAACAGTAGTGCAGTAAAATCCAAAAAAAAGTTATGAAGCCATAAGATGAGTCCGAAAGTTAAAAGATACAAGTTTTACCGGCGAGCAGCGGCAGCAGGTTGCGCCAGCGTTCACTCGCACTCGATTATTGGACTTCATGGACTATCATATCGAGTAGTGTCCAGTGTTTTCAATGTGCCGAAAGCAACAGTCCATCGTGTAATCCACAGAGTGGCACAAAACATATGGGTAAACCTGAAGAAAGCCATCTCTTTCCCACAAGCAGAGGAGCTGCAGGCAGTGGGGCAAGGATTTGTCCAACTATCCAGAACTCCTGCATTTAACAACGTTATTGGTGCAATAGATGGCACCCACATCAGGATCAAACCCCCATGGCGGCACCAAATAGATTATTTAAACTACAAGGGCTTTTATTCCATCAACATGCAAGCAATATGTGATTCCAGTGGACGATTCCTAGATGTATTTATTGGCTATACAGGGTCAGTTCACGACACACGCATACTGAAAAACAGATAATTTTATAGGGCACAACGTTATCCCCCTACAGTGTACATTATTCTAGGTGATGGGGGCTATCCCTGTTTAGACACCCCACTCTGCTTGATCACACCCTACAAAGAGCCAGTGATTGGAGAAGTCCAGGGGCGCTTCAATTACTACCAGTCCAGGGCCCGCAGCATAATTGAAAGGGCTTTTGGTATCATGAAAACAAGGTGGAGGTCTACACTTTTCAGAGCCTTGGAAGTCAAACCAACATTTGCACCCCAGGTCATTGCTTCCTGTGCCTTTTTGCACAATGTGTGTTTGGACAACGGGGACATGCTCGAGCCAGATGACGACATTTCAAGGGAACATTTCGACTTTCAACCTGCCTGTGAAGCCATGGCATTCAACGAAACATCTGGGAATGCTACAAGGGACAGACTGGCTGCCCTAGTTTCAGGCATTATGCAAGCCCTATGAGGATGACCCAGATGTGTATATAAATGTTTGTGTGTGTGTGTGTGTATATATATATATATATATATAGGCTAATAACTTCTATATGTGTATTGTATTAACCTATGTATGTGGTTAATACAATACACAGATAAAAGTTATTAGCCTATATATATATATACACAAAGTTCTTTATCTGTATGTTATTTGCAATATGTGTGTATAATAACTTTTATCTGTGCATGTTATTAACCTATATATATATTTTTATATATTAGTTCTTACAAAAAAGTATGTTAGTTGCAATAAAATGTTTTCAAACATATTGCATGGTGAATTATGTATCTGTTTCAGGTATTTTACTGTTTTGGTACTGTTATTGATGCCCAGAAACACCTTTTTTAAGAAACATTTTTATTTTATTATTAGAAATATATATAGAAATAGATAATACAGATGA
Organism: Rhinichthys klamathensis goyatoka; assembly: GCF_029890125.1. Classification (NCBI taxonomy): domain Eukaryota; kingdom Metazoa; phylum Chordata; class Actinopteri; order Cypriniformes; family Leuciscidae; genus Rhinichthys; species Rhinichthys klamathensis. The sequence continues at coordinate 1,019,691 of NW_026606603.1, forward strand.
ATACAGAACAGCATATAAAACAAAAATATTGTGCAAAATTGAACAGCATATAAAACATTTGTGCAAAATTGAACCGACTATAAAACAAAAACATTTGTGCAAAATTGAACGGCATATAAAACATTTGTGCAAAATTGAACGGCATATAAAACATTTGTGCAAAATTGAACAGACTATAAAACAAAAACATTTGTGCAAAATTGAACGGCATATAAAACAAAAAACATTTGTGCAAAATTGAACAGCACATGAAAGACAACTACATTTTGTCTATCAATTTTTCAAAGAGACAAGAAACTCTCAGTCTTGGCCTCACTCTCCTTGTGGCGTTTCTGCTCCTCACGGGACTCCTCAATTAAAAATTCTAAAATTGGATTAGTTTGCCGCTTTCTTTTCCTGGGTGAAGGAGTTAACGGGCTTGGTGTGGCCATGGAGGATGCTGCACTGGGAGAGGCTGTGGCTCCTGTATTTGGCAAAGGTGAGGAGGCTCCTATGGTGTTGGATGCAGTACTGGGCTCAACAATCTCCTAGGAGAATGAGACAATACAGAAGTAATTACAATACAGAAATGGGTAATATTTCATCAGAAGTATATCAACAATTAAAACCTTACCATGAGGATTGTTACTGGATCCTCATCATTGAATGATGCAACAACCACAGGAGGGTCCACTGAAGGCCTGGGACCCAGCACCTCGTGCATATCCTCATAGTACTGCCACGTAGCAGCTTTTGCTTCTCCTGCATCTATCCCTGAACCAGTTTTAGGTATTTTTAGGTCCTAGAGGGAGATAATATTCATAATTATAATACTTATAATTATATAATCCTCATAATTACTCCTTTCATTTCACTACATGTTTTACATTAGTAATTAAATGAAAGTGACAAATACATATTGTAAGAAATGACAGCTTCTCCTGCTAAAATGAGTGTGTTCATTTAACAAGGATAAATATAAACATGTTGAGAAAATAAATGACTAGTATTGAGATTGTGAAAGATTTTCATAACACCACGTTCCTTACCTTATATTCTCTCTTCAGATTCTCCCACTTCTTGGCTGCTTGTTGGCCGTTCAGCTTTCCTTCCAACCCCATTTCTTTTGGCAGAAGCTTCCACAGCACAAACAGAATGAGTAACAAGGCATAAGTTAGATAATTAAACGGTATATGTACAGGTACAAACGCAATGAAATGCAATAAGAAGTATATGTGTTAAATAAACAAATTTAGGCCTATAAATAGTGTGTGGTGCAAATTATATCTAACGAGTCAGACGCAAGCACAGTAACGTTTAACAGATTACTCACTCCCAAAGTTGTTTTGCCCTGTATTTGGACTTCAGAAAACGTTGCTCATTTTCAGCTCGAAAGCGAATGATCCTCCGTGTTTCCTCAGGTGTCCCTGTTTGATAAAGACCATACAAGACTGGTTGATCTGATCATGTTGCAAAGAGCGCGAAACTGTAAGCACTGTTGTCGTGTTCACATATAAGTTAAACAAAAGAAAACAATGCGTTCATAGTAGATGTATGGTAAAATATAAGCCAATTCCCTTCAGCAATTACATTCACCAGTTGTCAGACATGAAAATATGTTGCGGTACTATCGTTAGCAAACTATAGTAATTTTAGCGATTTTTTTTACAAACGTTTCTGTGAAGAAACTGACCGTAAAATATGAACACAATATTGAATGTAACATAAAGCAAATCATTATTTGTCGTTAAAATACTTAATTAAAGGCAAAAATACTTACATTTATGAGTCTCCTTCTTCGCTTGGGCAGCCATTTTGCATCTGTACCCGGTGTATACAGTGACACTTCTCATACCCCTTCGTTTGAAGTGTGGTACCGAAAAATCTTCGTTTGAAGGGCTATGTGGCCCTTCCCCCTAGCCCTCCCCCTCCAACCAAAAGAGAATTGGGACAGCCCTACCCCTTCACGTGCACGTGCAAAACGGAGGGGAAGGGGAAAGTGAAGGGGTAAGTTGTAGAATTGGGATTGGCCCTTAGTATCACTCTCGAGAAAGGCTATTCTTCTTGTTATGTAGAATATCTTTCTGTTCTATAAGATTACTAATCGAAGCACTTAACAATATCAGCTTGTAGCTTAAGATCACACATTAAAGAGGCTTTGTTCAATGAGCAGTAGACAGAGACAATCAAGCGTATAATGGGGTTTTAATAAAATGAACTATAACATACAGCTACATTTAACAATGAATCAATTTCTCATTAATGCAATTATCTAATCAACCAATCACATGGCAGTTGCTTCAATGCATTTAGGGGTGTGGTCCTGGTCAAGACAATCTCCTGAACTCCAAACTGAATGTCAGAATGGAAAAGAAAGGTGATTTAAGCAATTTTGAGCGTGGCATGGTTGTTGGTGCCAGACGGGCTGGTCTGAGTATTTCACAATCTGCTCAGTTACTGGGATTTTCACGCACAACCATTTCTAGGGTTTACAAAGAATGGTGTGAAAAGGGAAAAACAGCCAGTATGCGGCAGTCCTATGGGCGAAAATGCCTTGTTGATGCTAGAGGTCAGAGGAGAATGGGCCGACTGATTCAAGCTGATAGAAGAGCAACTTTGACTGAAATAACCACTCGTTACAACCGAGGTATGCAGCAAAGCATTTGTGAAGCCACAACACGCACAACCTTGAGGCGGATGGGCTACAACAGCAGAAGACCCCACCGGGTACCACTCATCTCCACTACAAATAGGAAAAAGAGGCTACAATTTGCAAGAGCTCACCAAAATTGGACAGTTGAAGACTGGAAAAATGTTGCCTGGTCTGATGAGTCTCGATTTCTGTTGAGACATTCAGATGGTAGAGTCAGAATTTGGCGTAAACAGAATGAGAACATGGATCCATCATGCCTTGTTACCACTGTGCAGGCTGGTGATGGTGGTGTAATGATGTGGGGGATGTTTTCTTGGCACACTTTAGGCCCCTTAGTGCCAATTGGGCATCGTTTAAATGCCACGGCCTACCTGAGCATTGTTTCTGACCATGTCCATCCCTTTATGGCCACCATGTACCCATCCTCTGATGGCTACTTCCAGCAGGATAATGCACCATGTCACAAAGCTTGAATCATTTCAAATTGGTTTCTTGAACATGACAATGAGTTCACTGTACTAAAATGGCCCCCACAGTCACCAGATCTCAACCCAATAGAGCTTTGGGATGTGGTGGAACGGGAGCTTCGTGCCCTGGATGTGCATCCCACAAATCTCCATCAACTGCAAGATGCTATCCTATCAACATGGGCCAACATTTCTAAAGAATGCTTTCAGCACCTTGTTGAATCAATGCCACATAGAACTAAGGCAGTTCTGAAGGTGAAAGGGGGTCAAACACAGTATTAGTATGGTGTTCCTAATAATCCTTTAGGTGAGTGTATGTGACAACTGGACAGAGAGAGATTGGCAGCTCAACTTCAGAATGAGAAGAACCACCTTCAATCATCTCTGTGAGAGTCTTCGTCAAAGGCTGACTCGACAGGATACAAGATACCGCCTGGCAGTGCCGGTGGAGTTGCGTGTGGCGATATGCTTGTGGAGGCTGGCCACCAATCTTGAGCTCCGATCTATCTCTCACCTCTTTGGTGTGGGAATGTCAAGTGCCCCTGCCATCAACGACATCATAAAGCCACAATACCTACACATACCATCAGCTGCAGAAGTCAGAGAAATAGTCAGAGGATTCAGTGACAGGTGGGGGTTTCCACAGTGTGCAGGAGTTGTGGATGGCACTCATATTTGCATCATGGCACCACCTCACAACCCAGCTGACTACTACAACCGCAAAGGCTTCTATTCAGTAATCCTGCAAGGTGTTGTGGACCAAAATATGAAGTTTTGGGATGTCAACATCAGCTGGTCTGGGAGGGTTCATGACGCCCGCGTCTCAAACTCGTCTCTTTATGAACGAGGGCAGAATGCAACACTATTGGCAGGATGGCAAGAAACCATTCAGGGTGTGCAGGTACCTCTTGTGATACTAGGAGATGCCGTGTATCCACTGCTACCATGGCTAATGAAGCCATACCCGGAGGGCAGAGGGATAACACCGGAACAATCTGTTTTCAATCACCGCTTGAGTCAAGCCAGAATGACTGTGGAGAGGGCTTTTGGACGCTTGAAAGGAAGATGGAGGTGCCTACTAAAGCGATGTGATTGTCATGTCACCTTAATCAGTGACTTCATCTCTGCCTGCTGTGTCCTTCACAATTTTTGTGAGAGTCACAATGAAGAATACATTGGCAATGAAGATGAAAATTATGATGCAAGACCAGACCCTGCAGACTGTGTCATTGCTGGTGACAGTGGGGCAAATATTAGGAATGCATTATGTGCTCATTGTTCAAATATGTAGGTATGGACATTGGTTTGGCACTTGCAGCCTTCGCATTGCATTATTGCCTAAAGAAACACAATTTGTATTGCCTGTTATGTTCTGCAACCAACGACAGTAAATGTATAATTGTTTTACTAAAGTTTATTGCTGAAAATAGTTGTGTTGATTTTGTGTTGATCTTGTTCTGTTTATAATTACATCACACTTCAGTATGTAAGAGAGAGATGACACACTGTTAAATTTGGTCAACATTTATTATAGAGAAATAAAATGTTGAACACTTTAAGGAATAAACTTTAGCACATATTGCAGACTCAAACAACAGAGCTGAATAGGCATTAACTAGGATAATATGGCTCTTTTGCTGCTTGCAACACACTTTCTGCATAACTTTTTTTCTTTTTCAACTCCAAACAGACATGGCCATATAAAATATAACTCAATACAGCTATACCATATAGGTCAAATAAAAAGTAAAACCCAAACATAAATAAAGCATACAAATTAAAAGTGCTTGGTGCTGTTCAGTAAAACGAATTAGCATGCATACCTGAAAATAAAAAACGTACAACTAAAAAAAAATCTGCTTCTCCTCGCTTGGTTCACCACTATCATTTTGATACAGGGCGCTTGGGGTCAGATCAAAGGGGTTTGTGGGTTGGGCCTGCATAGTTGGTAGGTGTGGAGACCGCTGTGCAACCCAGTCACCAGGAGCTGGAGGTGGTGGATGGTATTGAGGATTTTGGGGAGCACAGGATGCTGAATGGTGTAGAGCTTGGTTTTGGTGAGACATGCTTTGCATTAAGGTCTGCATCAAATTCCTGAACACAGTATTTGTGGCTGCATGCTCCTCCTGCAGCATCCTGAAGCGCCTCTCCTCAGTCTCCTGCTGCATTTTCCTCCACTTTTCCAGAGTGGCATTCTCCCTCTCCTGTCTCCTGTCTCCTGCGTGTTGAACTCATCCTGCAGCCTCTTGTACTCCTGAATTCTTCCAGCATCATTGGCCCTCCTCTTTCTGCTATGGTAAGGAGTTGCAGTGTTTGGGCTAGCTTCCTCTTCGTGGCTGGCATTTCCTCCTGTAAAATTATACCTAGTTATGTTAAATAAAAATTGTATGCACACGTATGATACCAGCCTACTGGTCTGGCACTAATCTAACGTTACAATAGAATACAAGCCATCTTGATGAACATTTCATTCATTGTTTTCAACATTTTATTAGTGTTTTTTAGCTACTGAGTTAATAAAACAATCTTTGTCAAAGAATAGACTTGTTTGTTCATATCTGAACGTTTGTTTAATTTCAAGACCTGTGGTGAATTATCCATTGTTGCTTTTACATATACAAAGCTGGGAGAATTAAATGATATTCAAAGTCACATTACACGCTTTTAACATTAAATAAAGCACATAAAACAGTACCAGAGATTATCGTGGCACAGTTTGCTATTCCAGCCGCGACGTCGCAGAAAAATAGAAACCGTTTCCAAAATAGAATCGTTGCGTGTCGCCGTCGCGGCTAGTTAGGACAAACACTCTGATTAACATGGAAAAGATACCTTGACTCACCAGTTTCGGAAGTGTTTACTGTAGTATTGCACTCATCAGTAGCACTTGAAGTTGAAGCTGATGGGGAAGACTCCACCACCTTAATGGGTAAGCTTGTTGGGCGAGTGCCCAGATTGCTATCCAGGTCGTCATAAAAAGGACATGTGTCCTTCGCATTTGTCGATGCACCACTTTTTTAATGGCATCACGCGCCTTTGTATATTGCTGCCGCAGTTTCTTTATCTTCAGGTGGCATTGCTCTCCCGTCCTATCATACCCTCTCTCTCTCTCATCCTCTCCGAAAATATTTGAAAAGTGTCTGCATTTTTGAGGCGATAGGAATTCTTTTGAAGCTCACGGTTCTAGTTTGAGTGTTTGTTTTAATTCACACCCGCCACAAAAGTGTCAATAGGAGCAATTAGATGCAGCCTCTCTGGCGCTAGACCTGTGAGTTACTGGACAAAAGTCAATGGTTAAATGTTTTTTTTCAAATGTTCGAATGAGTGAGTCATGTGAGACTGTCCAGATACGCTACACCCCCTTTATTGCATACACTTGAAATTAAAGTAACGTTTACTTCAGTAGAGGTATGGCCACTACTACAGATATAAGCCGACCAACTTTACTTCTCTTATTATAGCTTTGCAGACTGATCTCATGAAATGGCGTATGTATGACACGCCAATTCGTATTTCCATTTTTGGCGTGCTATCAACACGCATAATCGCTTTTCAGCGTGTTTATCAACGCCTTGACTTAACGTTATATTACTGTATATATAAATATATGACCTACCCCAACCCCGTCCCTAAACCTACCCGTCACTGGGGTTAATACCATTTATGAGTCTTCTCCTACCATCCTAGGAAAAAAAATATTGCTTGTAAGACTGGAAAACTGGAAACTGGGTGAAGAGATAGACCACTGGTCTATGAGACAAAGGACCTTGGCAAATTAACATTTGAACTCTCTCACACACACACTTCTTCCCCGCATCCCCCACTCTCGCAGTGACACATAAAAACTCACATAAGAATATCTATGGTTTGATGTGAATGATTATCATTGAGTATTATGTTTGGTATCATTTGAAATGTCTCAAGAATGAGTGGTACAAATGTCTCATTCCCAAAGTATAAAACAAAAGGTAATAAGATTTTTTAGAAGTTTAGAGAAACTGGCACACAAAGAAAGGTGGACAAATGGCCTTTCTCCCCTACCCCCAAAATAAGGTGTAACCTGAATGCAAATTACCATTGAAAAGAAGTTCTGGCTATTTAATGGAATGCAGCCAGGGTAGTGGCTCTTTCTGTATCTCAGATAGCCCGTGGACGCTGAGTCGCCGAGACTCAGCATTCATGTATTTCATGTCGGGTAAAAGATTTTCCTCTTTGTTCTAGAACATTTGATGATTTGCATTGATTATCTTTCAATTGATTATGGAATTATTATAATACATTTACCTGACATAATAAATTGTTATATTTGATTATTCTAACAGACTTTGACTTTATTTTCATTGGAGTTAAAACGAATAGTCAAACATTAACGTATATTTAATGATGCACAGATATCATTGAAAAACACTTTCATTTTATGGAGTCAGATGAAACGAGTTAATACATAAGATAATGTATTGCATTTAATTAAAAATCCCTTTGCCATTGGAAGAGACGGAACGCGTTGAAACCTTCACCTCTAATCGATACCGCCATTGGATCGAATTAGACGGACTTACATGCTCCACAGATGTAAATATAAATTTTTCTTCGTTTCGCTCGTACATTTAACAGCGTACACATACACGCGGAATCACTCGGACATTTAATGGCGTAGACATACACGCAAAACATGACGGTTCATTTCGGCGTGGACATACACGCGGATAGCTCAAAATGCGTATAGATAACACACCACTCGACTTGAAAGTGGCGTGTATGTTTACGCAAAGTCATGATGTCATGTTGAGCTTTGGATCATTGGCCATGCCGTGGTTTCCCACGTACACTTATCTAAAGTAACATTAAATTAAAACAGAGGTAAGACACACCCAGATTTAGGCTGGTCAAGCAGCATTTGCTGCCCTACACGGAAATTCACCTCTTGTCTTTGCAAAACATGTACACTTGAATTAGCGCCAAAGTATTAGTCGTCACTAGTCTGACGCAAAACTTGCGGTAACATGCGAATCAGTTTAATCTACTTGGGAAAACAATTTAAGAGTCAGTCAGAATAAAATCAAATGTTTACAATTTATTATGTCAGGTAAATGTATCATGCCAATTTCATAATCAGTTCAAAGATAATTGAAAACATACAAAACATCAAATGCTCTGGAATAAAGAGAGAAGATGCGAACCTGACATTATAAAAACATGATGAAGAGTGCCTGCATACACTAGGCATCACAGGCTAATTTGAGTTACAAATCGTGCCAAGCCTTCTTCAGTATCGCCCTAAATACTCAGACCAAGGCAGAAACCTCTTTTCAAATGTAAACATGAGTTCAACTTCACAGTGGGAATTTGCATTAATCACCATCCTGGACTTACTGGGGACAGAAGCTGATTTACATGAGGGCACACCCACAGTTAACAAGATATCTCGAAACTCTCCACACCTTATGACCTTTCTGGTTTACTTCTGTGGGAATGAGACCTTTGTACCAGTCGCACTGAGACATTTCAAATGATCCCAAACATGTATAATACTCTGATAAATGATAAATTGACATATTAAACCATATAGATTTTTGGGTGAATTCAGGTCAGGATGGGTGAAGGGAATGATGTGTAAATTGGGAGGTGATACACTCAAGCGTGATCGTGTCTCGAATGGGGATGGTAATATAGCAAGAGTTCAAATGTTAATTTCTTTTGTTTTCTCGGAGCGTAGCCCTCTCTTCCGGTTTCTCCAGTCTTGCAATCTGATAACTATAAGAATAGCTGCCAAGTAAACTTATGAAATATTTGTGTGCTCACTTTTTTGTTGTTGCATGCCTTCATTTATTTTTTTTACCTTTTCACAAGACCTAAAAAATTATCAGAAGATTTCACTGTGAAACATGTTTAGTGTGTCGTTTCTATCAAGCTGCAGTTGTGTAAACTGTGATAAATTGATATTCTATAAGTTTCTTGCACTGTTTACACACTCAGCAGGGATAAATTACAACCTGTTCCATATTTATGATTATGGGCGGAGCTATATGACATCACTGCAGATGAGTAAGTAAAACTAAACCGATGAACAGGAAGCTTCACCAAACGGCAGCATTTCATTTCAGAAGAGGACTGCGACTGACTGAGGCAGCAGCAAAACTGTCATGTCACAAAAAAGGCCACATCCCACCACTGGTGAAGAGAAAGGAAAAAAGAAGAAACATGAGGAAGAAAAAACACAAGATAAAGGTATGTTGAAAAATTGAATGTTAACTAAATTAGGTTATGTTGCAAGCTAACTTTAGTTGGCTAGTTAATTAACAGCCTAGGTAGAATATCTAGGTACAACTCAACAGACATTCACATCACATGTAAGGACAGCTGTAGAGTTACACTCATGGGACACTGCACTTATTTGCAATCAATTTCATTCACTCGCTTTTTCTGAGCATGTACACTCAAAGGCGTTAAAGTGGTTAACTTTTTAGTGCATGCACCACATGTGGGTATGTGGGTGCGTGTACTTTTCCATACTCTTTTTACGGATGCGCTCTAACAGGTGTGGTGAAGAGATGAGGTTCCACCTTTTATTGTAATGGATTTAGTGCCTGGTTACAAATCAGACAAAATTACTTTATTATGTTAGTCTTTTAAACTACATTATAACGACCATTAATGTTTTTTAACTTGTATGTTTCATATACTAGTATGTAACTGAAGCTATAGATTGTGAAATTAAACGTTTCTCGTTCTTAGTGTTTTATTATTTAGCTTACATGTACAATTCAATTACTATACAAAAGTTGTGTGTCCTGTAAAAAACGCTATACAAATAAATATATTACTTGATGGCAGAAAACTGCTAGATTTCCTGCTTAAAATGTTTTTACAAACTGCTTTTATCTTATCTTGTACATAGTAGGGGGATTTAGCATGCTACATAAAGCTACCACATAAAGCTAAAACTGCTTACATTAGCTACAACAAGTTATCACGAGAACAGCCTTAGATCAGGCATATTACTGGGCTCCTAAGGTGGGACTCATCACTTCACCACACCTGCAATGTGTTCCAGAAAAGCAAAAGAGCAGAGGTGGAGAGTAACTCATTACAATACTTGAGTAAAAAAATTATAATAATTGTATAATAATTATAATAATTAAAAAGTATAATTAATTGTGGTACTTTTACTTGAGTTGAAAAAATGAAGTTTTAAAAGGATTCTATGAAGGTAAATCAGTAGCTAAACTTGAGAGCACGTAGATGTGAATTTGAGAACTTGTACAATATATATTCGTACTTGTATGTGAACATTTACACTCACAGCTCCAATGTGAAAACCTGTAAAATAAAAATCTGAAGTTGAATGTTGAGATTTGCACTCGCAGATAATAGTCACAAACCTGTATTCTGAATCTGAAGCTGCAGACAAGCAGTCACAAATGTGTCAAATGCCATTCACAGAAATACAATGACAGTCACAAACATGTAAAATATATTTGCACTTCTTCTAACATTCAAATTCGCAGTACAACCTCAAATTGGCACTTGCAACTTCTCAAATCTGTCACTGCAAGTTCAAATTTCACGCCTTGACTTTTGCTACTCTTTTCGCGATATATGAGGTGCACAACTGATTTGTGCACTTGTAACTCAGTGGCGGTGAGAGCGAAAGGGGGGCGGGAGCGGGGGTGTTCGAAGGAGTCGTTTTATTGGTTGGCGCCTAGCCAATGAAATGGGACTTCTATTGTACGCGATGATGTCACGAAACCCGCCTCCTCGTGGATGTTCTGAAACGCTAACATGTCTTAATGCATGATTAGACTAATTTAAAAGACATTTAAATGATATTATCAAACTTATTAAACACAATAATGCATACTACAGAAAAGCAGATGAGCACAGAATATGACGAAAGAAAGCAAATTTGTGTTCAGTGCAAATAAACCAGCTGCCTGTGTTTTATTAATAATGTATAACGATTTTTTTATATATATATATATATATAAATGTTGGTCCATTAAGCCTCATTAAGCGTTTTCTTGGTTTTCTATGAGAGGAAAATGCTTAACGTACAATTAAACGAGTTGCGTTCATTTTCTGCTCTATTGCTTTTCTGTATGCTTTATTTATGGTGTTTCCTGAGTTTGGTCTTTTAATACCACTGTCTTAAGTTAACGTGTTGCGTTCATATTCTGTGCTCATCTGCTTTTCTGTAGTATGCATTATTGTGTTTACTAAGTTTGATAATATCATTTATGTCTTTTAAATCAGTCTAATGCATTAAGACATGTTAGCGTTTCAGAACATCCACGAGGAGGCGGGTTTCGTGACATCATCGCGTACAATAGAAGTCCCATTTCATTGGCTAGGCGCCAACCAATAAAACGACTCCTTCGAACACCCCCGCTCCCGCCCCCCTTCCGCTCTCACCGCCACTGAGTTACAAGTGCACAAATCAGTTTTGCACCTCATATATCGCGAAAAGAGTAGCAAAAGTCAAGGCGCGAAATTTGAACTTGCAGTGACAGATTTGAGAAGTTGCAAGTGCCAATTTGAGGTTGTACTGCGAATTTGAATGTTAGAAGAAGTGCAAATATATTTTACATGTTTGTGACTGTCATTGTATTTCTGTGAATGGCATTTGACACATTTGTGACTGCTTGTCTGCAGCTTCAAATTCAGAATACAGGTTTGTGACTATAGTCTGCGAGTGCAAATCTCAGCGTTCAAGTTCAGATTTTTATTTTACAGGTTTTCACATCGGAGCTGTGAGTGTAAATGTTCGCGTACACGTACGAATATTTATTGTACAAGTTCTCAAATTCACATATACGTGCTCTCGAGTTTAGCTACTGATTTACCTTCATAGTATTCAACCTAGCTACATTTATTTTTCACCAAAAGTACAAAGTATTTTGAGTGGCGTAGACAGAGCAACAGGGCGAGTTGACATTTGACAGACTCGTTTCAAACTGCTGCGGTGGAGCCCTGCGTTTCAGGCAATAACAGACAGATCTGACTCTGGCGCAAAACCAATCTCAATTTCCAGTTAAGCTGAGGGGCGGGGGCGTTCAACTTGACAGTCAATGGCGCTCGCGTTTTGAATCAGTATCGCTAGCGGTTCAATATTTTAGTGTTTAGTGAGTAAGCTATGCTCATATTCTGATTTTAAATGAGCCTCCAAATAAAATTCTGCTTTGGGCCCCATAAAGGCTTGGGCTGCCCATGCCTTTTTATGTTGTATTTTATATATAAAAATTGAATTTCATGATTTTATAAAATTGTGTTGTAAAAAACGGTTACATTTGCTGTACTGTGGCACATTTAGTTTCTGTATTTAGATTCTTCTTCTGCAGCCCAATAGATGTAACTGCCGCCATCTGAAGCACATGTGCTGCGTCCCAATTCTCATACTATCCATCCTAAATAGTATTCGAAAATAGAATTAGTACGTCCCAAATCGTAGTATGTTGAAATGAGTGTCCCAAAGAGACCCGGATGGTCTACTATATCCGGTCAGAATCCGAAGTGCAGATCGATGCACACTCTAACGGCTGATATTGCCCACAACCCATCGCGCGTTGGACGAGGATTCGATTACAACTACAAATACAAGTGAAAAGTGTTTAAAAAAAAAAAAACGACACACATGGAGGACCCGCGCGAGTCCGGCGGTTGTGTAGAGAGGTTTAGATAAAGGGGTTTGAGTGATTATCAGTATCTAACCTGACGAAAATGTATTTATTCAATGTTGTCTACATTATATTGCATCTGCAGCAGCATTGTGAACTTTTGTAAAGATACGTTTAGCAGATAAGGAACTCCCGCACACTATCGTAACTAGGCATGTGCCGGTATCAAATTTTCATGCTGCGGTTAATTGATTGAGCTTTTATCACGGTATATGGTATTATCACGGTATTTTAATTGCTCAAGAGAAACAGATGGATTGTGGGTATCTAAAAAAACAACAACTTGCATCACAATGTGTAATTGTGATTTTCAAAACATATAACAGAATTTTATTAAGTTTAGTGACAACATGTTACAATGACTGGTAGGCTGTTTTGTATTATTCAATTCAATTCTTGGATTTGATTTCAATCTTAATTCAATATTGACTCATTTGGATAAATATTAGGTAGGCTACAGTCTACATTTAAATTGTTCTCAAGAAAAAAAAATATCTCACATAATGCTGTAAACATACAGAGAGAAATTAAATATAATGGGGTTTTCATTATAATACCAATTATGTAATGACAAGTAAACATATAATAAATATGTAATATAGTGCACATATTTAGCAAAATACTCCTCGCTATTTTTTTCTAGTCAACTAATGTGCTGGTCATTAAATGGCTTTCCTGAGGTAAATGTAACGTTCTGTGACATAACTGTTCTCCTGCAGTTTTATTGACCTCTTTCCGTGTTTGGAAAACACTGATTGATCGATATTATGTATGAGGCACATACATTTCGGTAAGTTGTACTGTATCTTTAAATAAAAAGTAACAGATGATCGGTTTACTTGAACTGAGGCGCAGCGATCTGTCACAATGGACAGAACCTAAGAGCTGATTTTTATTATTTTTTTCATATCAAAAGTAACCTGCGCTTTCTAGTCTGTCGGTGTCAGTGTCCTCTTTGCTCCGCGATTTTTCTCTGTGTCAGAGCGTGTGAAAAGTGTCAATTGCGTAAAGCGCCTTTCAGACAGGTCGCGGAATGCGCGGCGCTGGCCGCTGGGTTCAACGTTGCCCTTCAGATACAACGCGATTTGCTATTTTGCAAATAAAAAGTTTAACTATTTTGAACTTTGACCCCGGCGTGCTTTGGTCGGCGCAGCAACAAAACGTCCCCGCGCATATTCCGTGTCCTGTCTGAAAGCTGAATGCGTGAGAGTTGGCAGCCCTGCGGGGGATAAATCGTCGGCAGCGTTCCTCCTTCCGCCATGCTTCTACTCCATATGAGGATTGTTTACATTAGACTAGAGTGTGCACTGCCGCCGCATGCACACAGTGCTTATACATGTGGGGATTGTTTACATCAGAGTGCGCACGTGTTTTGCGCAGCATATGCAGTGTTTAAGCGGTTGATGGAAAATAAGCTAATGCACGTTCTAAAAGTCTAAATTCGAATCTATTATTTTTCACGGTATTTTGAAGTGCCCGCGATAACAATATCGTGCATATTCATTACCGCGATTTATCGCATTACCGAATACCGCCACATGTCTAATCGTAACTTGCAATTTAAAATGAATGTTTATTAACACACAACGTTTCGGTCACACGACCTCATGAAGAGATGAAGGTCGTGTGACCGAAACGTTGTGTGTTAATAAACATTCATTTTAAATTGCAAGTTACGATAGTGTGTGGGAGTTCCTTATCTGCTAAAACGACTAACTTGTTTGGTCCTATTATCCGACGCACCTATCACCTGCAGGTGTGCGATGGAGTTTGTTCAGTAAAGATACGTTTAGCCATTAACTTTTAAATGCATCATTACATTCAAATTGCAAACACATGAGGAGAGTCTCCACATGAAAGACCCATGACTGGCAGATGATCTAGCTCTCCGAAACGGTAGGAAATTAAATTCGATTGAATGGAGGATTTTAACTGTGACGAGATGATTGACAGGGCAGTTTACGGTGACAGGATGCATGCTACAAATTGTCCGTTAAAGATGACTAAGTAGTATGTCCCAAAGCTTGCCTACTCTTTTGCTACACTCTTCACAAAAAGAGTACATACTTTTAGGGTGTAGTATAAGTAGGCGAATTGGGACGCAGCAATGGTCTCAGACTGGCAGTTAGAGGCGGAGCTTTTTAGCGCGACTTAAATGCAGTCGGCCCCGCCCATTTCGGTTGGCTGAAAAGCCATTTGTCTGTGCAAAGCACAGCCGTGAACCAATCAGGCTTCAGTATTCTGAGAAAACAAAGTTTCCCCATACGCATACCCCGTCTGACGCAATGCGAGTGAACCGTATCGAAAGGGAACTATTAATATAAAAGTTGCTCTATTCAGCAATATAGATGTTATATTGTCATTTGTTTTGTCAGCCGTGGCGTCCTCCAGTGATCCTCCAGTGTTCTGTGACATCTGTGATGAAAGAAAGCAGAAAGCTGTGAAGACCTGCCTGACGTGTCAAAGCTCTTACTGTGACTCTCATCTGGAGCCTCATCACAGAGTCCCGCGTCTAAAGAAACACACACTGATCAACGCTGTGGAAAATTTGGAGGATTATATATGCCAGAAACATGCGAGACCTCTGGAGATGTTCTGTAGAGATGATCAGACGTGTGTTTGTCTGTCCTGCACTGAAGGAGAACACAGGACTCACAACACTGTTCCTATAGAGGAGGAGAGTCGAAAGAAGAAGGTAAAGAGTTAAAAGCTAAACACTTAGTTATGTTTTTTACATAACGTTAACTCGTCAACAAAAATTTAAGCAATCTCAACTTAGTTGAGTTATACGATGTAACTTTTTTTTTAAGTCAGTTTAATATAATTTAATTTGAAGGGACTTGTACAGCGATTTGAATATACTAAAAAATTTAGTCAGCAATGTAACTTTACAGTTACATTTACAGTGTAGTAACAATAAAATTATGCACTTTTGGGGGATTTTAAGTAATTTAGTAAATTTCTCTATTTCACTATCATTTTTATTAAAAAAATACTTAAATTTTTGGAACTTAACTACAGTATAAATCTGCACTTCTATAAATTTAAACGCATTGCTGCCATCTGGTGAAAAAAGAACATCAGGACTTCATGTCAGGTTATGTTATGGCAATAATGGCCAGTAGATAGCTGAAGTGTTTTATTCAGCTATATCTGCTGTGAAAGAATTCTAGATTTCATTCTTAATAATTTGGATGTTTATTTGGTCTTTATCTAACTATTATTTGTCAATCCGACAAATATCTTCTGTGAAAGTCTCAGGACCGATTTTTTTTTTGTCTAATCATTGCATTCGGTCTGATACGATGTCCTACCTGCCTGTCAACATATGTATTTCCATACCTCCCCACACCCTGCTCATGCAGACCTCACACATCATCAGTGTGTTCTGTAAGACTGTCCAGAGTTGTAGACACTTAGGCTGTGTTCGAAATCGCCCCTAATACCCTCATTCACTATTTCCGACATTACTCCTTTCATAAAGTCCACTTGAAGGAGTGAATGAAAACAAGTGAGTGAATTTGGTCACTGAGTGCAACGGAAGGGCTGTTGCTTTTGCATAGTTTGTGCTGGCTGTTTAGTAATAATTTAAAACTTCGCAAACTGGCAGCTCTAGTAAGATGAAAAGATTTATCTTGAACTCTGTCATGGACACTAGCATGTATAAACCTTAATTAAACAGTTTAATTATCAGGTAAAAAGGAACTTATACCTGTTTGATATTACGCTGTTGCCACATTGGACCAGCGGTTTGGAAAATGGATGGATGATTCTTCTGAAGAGACGCACAGGATTTCATTCAGCGCAATTGTCACAGTGCATTATTGGTATTCTCTAGCCGTTGAGTGTACATTACTCACACTCAGGGCTGGACTGGCCATCGGGCATACCGGGCATTTGCCCGATGGGCCGACGTGCTTTGTGGGCCGATACATCTCATACTTAATTTTTTTTTTTTTTGTCTGAACGGCCCATAAAACTCGTACATCGGCGGCCCATTGCGTTTAGTTTTGTTTAATTGGCGGCTCTGGGATCTTTGTGCCGCTGTAATGCATTGGACAAAAAAGTCAGCGTAGGTTTTTCTTTTTCTCACAGACCGGCGCATGATGAAACGCGTAGATCAGCGGCCCATTGGTTATTTTCTTGATTGACACTGGGCTGGTCCAATCACATCTTTAAACTCCTCCCCCTTTGAGCTCTGAGTGAGCGAGCAGTGTGTATCTGTCAAAATAGTCAGAGCGATGGAGAAGAAACGCAAGGAATGTGCAGTGAAATAGCGTGAAAAAAGAAACTTCAAAGGCCCTTCAAGTGTCTGATGAGGATAGTGAGGAGGATAAAGGAGAGAAATAAGTGAGTGCAGAGAACTGTGGTAAGCAGAACTAGGCTACTGTCACAACACTTAGGCTATGTAGGAACCCACTACCCAGTTACGCATTATTTACACATCTGCATATTTGACGATTACGCATTTTATTTGAATTGTAATAAGACGAGTTTGTAAACCATGTTTTTCTTCAAAATAAAAGCTTGATGCCGTTTCCGTCAAAATAAAAGATCATGTGCTTATCTCTGTATAGAAATTAGTACGAAACTAATTATGAAAGTTGCTTTTATTTTTCAGTGCATTTGTTTTACAACATATGGCTATTACTGCCATGGGATTAATATTATAACTATTATTATGTTGTAGTGTAATGTAGACAGACACTATATCACAACTAAAAGAGTTTTGAATTTTTCTTTGTTCAATTTGCACTGAATATGGGTTGGAGCTCTTTATTTTTAACTCTCAAAGTGCACCAGATTGATGAATTTAACATTAAAAAGCACAAAATTTTCTTACGGGGGAGCATGCCCCCGAACCCCCCTAGAGGGACAGAGGTGCACTCACCACAGATTTCCCAAAATCCTGTGAGAAAAACCGGTATTGCTATCCCAGCTTATAGCTTTCTTTAGGATTCATCACTGTGGAGTAGTTCAACTTAGTAGTTATTTAATCGGTTAACTCTTACTCACTCCTATTCACTTATGGCATTAGTGGTTTTAATAGGAGTTGGTATACATATTCAAGGGCGTGCAAAGTTCGGTTGTGTTATATGGTGGACCAGTCTGGGCCAAAATGCCCGGGCCGATTTTTTGTCCCAGTCCAGCCCTGCTCACACTCGTTATTGCGGTGCATTTTGGGATTGAATAAATGCACTCGATAACGTCCACTATGGTTTTGGACACCACTACAAATGGGTGTCCCTTCAAATAGTGCCCAATTTAAGGGTATAGGGGGCGATTTCGGACACAGTCACAGAGCACTGCAAAGAAACCGTAGTCGCCTTTTAAAGTTCCTCCTGAACCAAAACAATGAGCTATGCTGTGTTCACACCATGTCATTGTCACAAACTGCTCCAAGACTTGGGTTGATGATCGAAATGCAGATTTATTGGTACAATCCAGAATCGTAATCCATATAACAGTCTTAGGGTCAAACCATAGAGCAAACGTATGATATAGTCCAAAATCTCAGGCAAACAAGGATATCAAGGACAATGGGCTGAAGAACATGGATACAGGCGCTCAGAAGCCGGTGGAGCCGGCAGAGCTGGTGACCACAACGACGAAGCAGAAGACCACCAGGACAGATCAGACTGGTCTGATGATCCCCATAGCGGATCAGCCAGAAAGTTGGTTAGGGTTGGCCTCTGGGGCCGTGTCAAAACAGGCAGAAATTTATTGTAAGTAATTGCCTCTGTGGCCATAACAGGCAGGACATTCAGGAGTAATGTCTGTGACAAAGCAAGCAGAGTCTTTGAATGTTCATAGGCGACCTCCATGGTCGGGACAGGACAGACAGAGAGCTAAGGGACAACCACTGTGGTTGTTTCCAGCCAAGCAGTGTATTCAGTGATGATCTCCGTGGTTGTTGTTTCTAGGCAGACAGGGTGTTCACAGGCGACCACTGTGGTCATAACAGCACAACCAGACAGTTTACAAACAGAAGGTGAAGCAGAGACTTCATCAGTGATCTCCTTGACAATAGCAGGAAATACCAAGAACAGTAGTCGCTGTCTCAGTTAAACTAGGTCAAGTTTCATTGCCTCCTGAGAAACGGAAGAAACGTACATGGCCCAGACATATAAAATAACCATCGCCGTAACTGGGAGTGCAATCAGCGGTAGGAAAACCTCTGAGACCCCTAGATTCGATACCATCGGATTCAGATGCACTGGACACAAAGATGATGTCAGGACCACTGAGATGCCAGCTGCTCATATCGACATCAACATTAGGTCCTCCAAACGGGAAGCCAATCTCAAATGCCTAAGACCTTCTTTGTAGCTTTAGGTGCAGCATCGATGACGGCTGAAGACTGGATTAGGGACCACCGGACTCGGAAGCGTGTGAGCACCGGACTTAGGATCATCAGACTTGCTGAATCAATTGGCCACCGGAGCTTGACACACTATCCCGCTCAAAATAGAAGTGTAACAGAAAACAAGACTACGCAAAGTGAGAATGAAAACACAGGGCTTAAAAAGGCAGACTTTTAACAAGGGTAATTACACACAGCTAAACAAAATCACTCAATCATGAGAACAGTCAAAGGATACTGGGATGTAAAGTTCATGGAAAAGCCCAGGCGTCAGCTGGCGGATGTTACAGTTGTAACCGTAATTAAGAGATGGCAACCCATGACGTTCTACCGGGAGCTGTTCACGTCCTCAGACTCAGAGTTATGCGTTTCTGTGTCAACACTATCAATGCTGAAATGAATCTTTGGCAGTTAGGTAGTACAATAAAGAGCTCTGTTAGTTGTTTGTTCATTAATATTGTAATGTTATCTGCTTTGAGACATAAGGTTATTTAACGCAGACTCTCTTCTGATGCCTTGGAGACACACTGGAAGGAGGATGCGATTTCATGCTTTCAAAGCTAGCTTGTTATTGCTAGCCTCTCTGAAATGGCCAACCCTACCTTTAAATTCCAACAAAAACATTTTTTTTTACTTTTAAGAATAAAAATGTTATCCTCAAAGACATTTACTAAAAGCCACAGGAATTGCGAATTCATTTGGTATTTTAATACGAATCATTTCAGAAGATGAAGTTATCTGTTTCGCTGTATGTAGACTGACGTTCCTCAGATGATCCAGGGCAGAACAAAGAAGATTCAAGACATCCAGCACTCAGTAGATCTGAAAAAGGTGAGTGGAGGTTAAACATTGTAAAATTGATAATGTATTATACATTTTCAATCGGCTTAATATGGGTTCATAATTAAATGGATAAAACTTAATAGATATTTATAATTTATCAGAAAAACATAGAGAAAAAGGAATCCTCCAATGTTGAGCTCTTCACTGATCTGATCCACTCCATTGAGAGATCCCGGTCTGATCTGCTGAAAATGATAGAGGAACAGCAGAGAGCAGCAGAGAAACAGGCTGAAGATCTCATTAAAGACCAGCAGCAGGAAATCACTGAGCTGAAACAGCTCTCACACACTGACGATCATCTCCATGTCATACAGGTCTGTCAACATCTGTCTCATCGGTCATCATGTACAATAATACAGGATAAACCCTTGGTTCACAAACCTGATGAGCTGCTTGACCATATTACTTGTAACAGTCTTTTAGAAATTGTACAATAGAAACTGAAACAGTAATTGTAGTATACTGAGTAATATTTTAGCCATTCCAGTTGTTACCGCTAGGGAGTGAATATGCTTGTGTTGTGTGGGAATTACCTGTTGCAGTAGAATGTTCTGTCCTGTTGGATAGTCAGGTCATGCTGGTGTAATCCTGTTAAATAAGCACAGTTATTAGTAAACCGACCCTCCTGCATTCCTCTCTCTTGTGTGGTTTTTTATACCAAGTTACCACAGTAATAAAGTCCAATTTGAGAAATGAGTTAACCCTTTAACGGACAAGGTGCACCACAGGATACATATTCTTTAGTCTCTAGTAGGAGAGAAACAATTTTTCATCCACTACTGTTGTCAATATCATAGTTGAGTCTGTTTAGAGTATGTGGGTCACATGACTTGGTTTAAATTTTCTGTGCTCGTTTTGTCAGTTTGACCTAAAGACAACCTGTCCACCCATAGTGTTGTACATGTTGGCTTTGTAGAAAGTAGACCTATATTAATCAATACAGTAGAAATCTCGTTCCAGGGCCGGGGCCCTTGGAGACGATCCTTATACAGGTCCTTCTCAAAAAATTAGCATATTGTGATAAAGTTCATTATTGTCCATAATGTAATGATAAAAATTAAACTTTCATATATTTTAGATTCTTTGCACACCAACTGAAATATTTCAGTTCTTTTATTGTTTTAATACTGATGATTTTGGCATACAGCTCATGAAAAACAAAGGCGTTTCAGAGAATTAACAGTCTTCTCTCCTGCTGTAGATGTGCTCATCCCTGGACAGTCGTCCACACACTAAGAACTGGACTGAGACCAGGATTGACTCTGATGTGAATGTGAACTACCTGTATAGAGCTCTGGCTGAACTGAACAAAACTAATCGGAAATTAAATGAAAAACTCAATCAAACTGGTATGTGAATATCAAAAACAGTAGATTTGTATCAGTAACTAAGAAAATATTTTTTCAAGGAATATTATGGGTTAAGTGGCGGCTGGTCAATAAAGGTTGCTAGGGCGCCGGCCTCCCTGAGCCACACACAAAACAATAATTATAATTATAAAATATAGCTGCAAGCAGCAATTATCGGGGCCAAGCGCAAAGAAGACAATAAGACATGCCAACATGGCTGGGAGTGTCAGACCAACTGCAGCAAGGAGAAATTGAAGACATTTAAAGATGATTTTAGGAAAATGGCAAAAAAATTATATACAGTAACTAAAGATATGATTTAATGGATTATCAAGACGCATACCGAGTTTTGTAAGGGTACACCAATGCATTCGTAAAGTGTTGCATTTAACATTATATATTAAAGATATTATATTGTAATTAATAGCAATGTCCTTGTTTTGTTCTATTATAGCGCCACCGAATTTTTTATGTGTTCTCAGAGTGAGCCCATACGTGTGTGTGTGTGTGTGTGTGTGTGTGTGTCAAATTTGGTGGAAATTTCTCATTTTGTTTTGAAGTTATAGACATTTATATAAGAAATAACCCATGGGCGACTTTGATTGGATTTTTTTGCCAATTACTATCAAAATTTTGACATTTGGGCATCAGCATAGTCAACGACCTGTTTCCAAACTCCCTACGGTGGTTTCATCTCGACCGGTCTAACGGCTTCGTAGATATTGGCAAATGTTTTTTAAGCGCAAATTTACAACTTTGTACTAACCATAAGGCAAAACCTAGAATGTTTGGTATCGTTACACTCGGCAAGGATTCAGGATTATAGGAGACGACTCCCATGAAAATAAGTCAACCGAATTCAAAGTTTTAGGCATGCAAGTAATTTTTTCCACCACTAGGTGTCACTGGTCTGAACCTTCTCGGACTCTTTCAGAGCATCGTGCCGATGACCCATACCAAGTTGTGTAATGATACGTTCATGCGTTCATTAAATACAGCATTTTAGTACAATATTCAAAATGACCGAAATGGAAAAATCAGCATTACGCCCTATTAGAACATGAAACCGTTTTTTGACCTTGGATGTATGTAAACCTGTTGAAGGAGACTCCAGAACGTCTCGGTTACGTATGTAACCCTCGTTCCCTGAAGGAGGGAACGGAGACGTAGTCGACGTGTCGACTGATTGGGATAACGCTTAGAGAGACCGTCATCTTCGAGTACTATTAAAACGAGCCAATGAAATTGGCGTGCGTGAAATGCATTACACACTCCGCCCCCGCGCCGCGGGTATAAATACGGAAGTGGATGCACGCACTAGATGTTTTTCGCTGAGGAGCCGAGCGTAACTCTGAGTCAGCGGTGGTCCAGCAATAGTGGCTACGGGACTACGTCTCCGTTCCCTCCTTCAGGGAACGAGGGTTATATACGTAACCGAGACGTTTCCTTTCAGTCGTTCACGATCGACGTAGTCGACGTGTCGACTGATTGGGATCCCAATAAAAACGCCATCTAGTGCTGCCACCTTCCAGCGCCTAGACAAAAGCCTCCAGATCCCCCCGGAATAGGCGGGGAAAGGACAGGGCTTAGGGCAGGGAAGTCACTGCTGTTCCTACAGGACCACTGGGAAAGCGTTCCCTGAACATGGAAGGAAGGGACGCTGCGGAAGCCACATCCTGCCCGAAGGGAGGTAACATGTGGAGAATACACATATGAACTGGGTGGATGACCGGGCAGTACAACATATGGAATTTCACTGGGTGGGTCACTATTGGGTGGCTCCAGCCTAACAGGGGGAGACTCAACCGAACAGTGACGGCAGAGCAGGCTCTGCCAAGGGAAGACACGGGCTCGCCGCAGGGAGCCGTACCATGGAAGAATACACATATGGGATCGCCGTAGGGATCACAGCATATGGACCCAGCCTAACACAGGTTCCACCAGTGCATACGAGTGATAGGCCTAGCTTCAGACATTCCGCTATGTCCATTGCCGAAGGGTATGGAGGAACTCGACAGGGTTCGGCTAAAAAGGGGAACTCAACTGGAGCAAGAATTGCGCACGTATCCAGTCCATAGGAGGGGAATGGCTCAGCAAGCCGACACAACGAACCGGGCTTACAGTGAACTGGCTTCAAGTGAAGGGAGCCCACGGGAAGCAGAGGTTCGACTAAGGTGTCGCCCAGCCCTCAACTCTAGAATATCTGTCAGCGAAGCACTCTGTGTCAACGCCTAAGTGGGAGCACACACTCATTAAAGAGGAGCTCACCACCTAAGTGGACATGAGCATCTCAGGACTTTCACCAAGATGAAGGCATTTGCGCCAACCTCGCTTGGAAACAGCCTTCCCTCTCTGCTGATTTCCTTAACAGATAAGAGCTGAACTGAGGTCCTATGGCTTGCGTTCTGTGCACGTAACCCCGCAATAAAGCGGACGAAAAGAGAAAGCCAGGGCTGGGTCTGCCTCCTCCAGGCAGCGCTTGCAGGCTCACCACCTGGTCCTTTTAAGGGAGAGGTAGGAATCTTGGGCACATATCCAGGCCGGGGTCTCAGCTAGTGAGAGTTAGCCGGCCCGAATTCCAGGCACAATTCGTTGACCGAAAGCGAGCAAGTCCCTACCCTCTGGAGGAGACCATACGAGCAGGAGAACTGTAAAAAACAGAATTTTTAACTCACTGCCTGGAGTGGCTCAGGGGCGGTCTCTGATTGCAATAGCACCAGAGACAGGCCCAAGAGGTTAAAGAGGGGCGCAGGGATGACCCTTGCTCCCTCAGGAACCTGACGATCAGGACGTGCTTCCCATACTTCTGCATATGATGTTTGTATCATATTGAGGATGAAGGAACAGCCTACTCCAACCCAACTTGCAGGAAAGAGAGCACTGAAATGACCGAACGCTCTCAGGATCTCCTCACGGAGAGAAGACTCATTCAACGAATAGGTTCCACTTCTAACTAGCGAAGCACAACTGCCTTATCTTAAGGGGGTACTTGTGAAGTGATGGTCACTACCACATATCCTTGTGATAGCGACCTGAACCTCCCCGTCCAGTTCTTTGAACGCGGGTGCCATCATGACCCGTCCCTGAATGTATTCAGGGGAAGTCAGGAAGGCTGTCGAGGGAACTAGATCTGGTTGGGCCAAAAAAAGGGGCAACTATCAAGACCTGTTCCACTCCTGACTTAGCACAGTAGGTGCAAGCGACATGCACACACAAGACAGGAGCACTGCCCAACACTAGATGTGATAATTCACTGAGCTTCAGGAGCATTTCTGCTCAACACCTGAGTGTGATGAACATCACTGAACTTGAGCAGCGCCAAGCGATAATGAAATCGCATAGCCGCTTTCTTAGAAGGCTCACTGGGGAACGCATTTCTGCTGGGCCCCGGGGTCAGCTGAAAGCCAGTGTCTATCCAAGGGATGTCCGCTCAGACAGAAACACAACTGGCAGAGGGACGAGTCCGGAGGGGCAACAGATGCGGCCCCGAAGTGGTCCCTGCCCAGCTGGACCGCCAGGGGATTGGAGTCTCCACTCTTCCTGGCCATAGCTGTTGTGAGGCTCATTGGCGGCACGATTGAGCAGGCTGGAAAAATTTTATAGTGGAATGAAGCGACCTCAGAAGCTCCTGACTCCAAGGAGGAGGTGACGGGCGAGTTGTGACATGCGAGGGAAGCTTAGCGCAACGGTCGCGATGTAGTCCTTTCAGACCAGTACCAGCTCGCTGAGCAGCGGTGGCTCAAAGCGAGGTGAACTGCCAACTCGAGGTAACGAATACCAATGCAGTCGGAGGTCGCCCAGGCCTCCGTTAAAGCATGCCCTTTGTACATGGCCCCTCAGTCGGTGTTAGTGGACCTGAAGGTCTGAACACGGGCTGAGAGTTTGGCGGCAGGCCGGGGTGATCTTTTATCACCCAGGGCGTGCCACTCTGCCACGGTCACCTCGGGACTCGATCATAAAACTAGTGCTGAAGCGGTCTTCATATGGAGGAAACCAAGCGGCTGCGTCTGCCATATGCCGCAGGAGCCTCTAAAATTTTTAGTGGAACCCTTTCTCACTTCTAGCACTAGCCTAACACACTCTTCTTGAAGAGACGTGTTGGACCGAGTCCTTCTCCTGAACTGAAACTGAACTCCTCTCCGAAATGAATCGCAAGCCGAGTCTGCTGGAAGTTTCGGGGCCAGCTGGAGTGGTAGGAAGCATCTTCAGGCTTACACACACCGTGCCAGGGGCCAGGGAACCACAGACGTACCCGAGGTGGGGCAGCGAGGTGGAGGACAGGGACCCGGCTCGGAAGGCCCGGAGGCGGCCCGAAGCAGGGTCTAAGTGTGTTGTATAACACTTACCTGTCTCCACGAGACGGCCAGGGATGCGTGAGAAGACGGATGACCGAGTCCTCGAACCGCACCCAGCTGCCGTGCTGGCGAACAAGAGGGGGCTGAGGGGTGCAAGGCTTTCAGGGTCGCACACCGCCAGACTCGCCCTCTTGGAACCCAGGAACAAAGGAATTCGCTCTTTCTTTGGAGTGTGGGTACCGCTTGCTCCGCTTCTTTTGGGAGCAGCGGAGGAACAGACACACACACAAACAAAGACTCCACCCGGCCCTCACCCGGGGGGAGGGAGTGGATTGTTGACGAACTCCCAGAGCATCCTCCTCCATCCCTGAGCCTGGCTGGAGGCTGCTGCGGAGGCCCAGTGAGAGAGGCGGCAGGGGAATGCCCTCGGAGACGAGCAGGCGGAGGAACTGCCACTGGCGGCGGGGTGGAGGCAGCAGCGGGCCACCGGGGCAGGATGTGCCGGATGGCCTCCGTCTGCACTTGGGCGACAGAGAACTGTTGGACACAGTTCTCCGCCGTGTCGCCGACCAGCCCAACCTGGGAAATTGGGGAGATCAGGAACCGAACCTTGTCCGCATCCGCCATATCAACCAGGCTGAGCCAACGATGGCGCTCCTGGACCACTAAGGTGGACACCGCCAGACCGATCGCGCATGCCACGACACTCGTGCCCGGAGGGCGAGGTCAGATGTAGTGCGATGCTCACCTATGAGCGCACGGTCTTGGCTACCCTTGTGCATGTCCATGGGAGCCCTGGCCTGACAGACCTGTAGCAGCGCCATGGCACGCAAGAGGAGGCGGCTTGCCCACAGGCTCTGTAAGTTCTGCCCGTAGGAACGAACGAGAACCCACAGGCCTTAGGGGGGAGACGAGGATCCCCCCAAAAGGTAGCGGCCGCCGGACACAGGTGCATCTGTGTCGCGACAGACCGCTCCACTGGAGGGATAACCTCGCAACCCTTCACCGCTCCTCCATCAAGGGTAGTGAGGGGGAAAAGCTATTCAGGCAGTTTCTGGCAGAGAAAGGTGCCATCCACAACCTGGTAAGCTCTCCATGCACTTCGGGAAATAAAGGCACTGGGGCGGCGAGCTGAGAACCAGCGCAGACCGCCCCTAGATACCAATCCTCCAACCAAGACTGGACGGGACACGGTGGAGGGTTCCACTCGAGCCCGGCAGCCTCGGTGGCCCGTTTCAGCATAGCTGACCTTTCTGGATCTGGCTCGTGCAAAGTTAAACTCCCAGAGGGAGACAACACAGCCGAGTCGTCATCTCCAGAGGTCAGCTCAGCCTCCGGTGCTGCTATCGACATCTTATCCTCTGGGGGAAACGGCTGATCGGTCCATTACAGAGGGACCAGCACGTTCAACAGGAATTCCATCGGCTACAGTGTGATGGAGGAGTGAGGAGCCCACAGGGAATGGTTACCGGGCGAGATCAGTAGTAAATATGATACACCACCTGTCAAAATGATTGATTGACAGGTGGGCGTGTCTATCCTTTGATCTTCCTCCGCCCCTTCCGGTTCCTCCCCTTCCTGTCCCGCCCCTTGTCCTGCCCCTTCCGGTTACCTTTGACCTAGTTCCGCCCCTTCCTGTTAAACTTTCTGTCAAAATGATGGATGGCGACCTTTGATCTAGTTCCGCCCCTTGTGGTTACAGCTTCTGTCAAAATGATGAATTGTTTGAAGTTTGTTTGATCTAGTTCCACCCCTTCCTGTTAAACTTTCTGTCAAAATGATGGGTGATGACAGTTTGTTTAATCGTTTGAAGTTAGTTTGAGATGTATTGGCCTTTGATGTTACAGTTACAAAGTGATGTGATAGTTATTTTTTCAGCGCATCCCCTCGCTATGCCTAAGCTTATCATAGCAGGTGTGTGTGTGTGTGTGTGAGAAAGTGATAAGAAAAAACTGTAAAAGTTTATCAGTCACAAGTATTCTGTTCTTTAAAAGAATATAAAATAAAATCTCACACAAAACGTTTAAATAAAATGAAGCCACAAAAAATTGCAAACAGTTAAAAATGTATGAATGACCTTGCACTGTCTCAAAAAACATAGGGAGCGTGTGTGTGTGTGTGTGTGTGTTTGTGTGTGTGTGTGTGTCAAAGCAGGAATTCCCCTCCCTCCGCATTGCTGGAAGTTTTATCTCACACAGAACTTGAAAAAGCATGTTGTTCATTTAAATTTAAATGAAATGGTTATAAAATTTACATTTAGTCATTCGCAAATATTTGACACTGACTCAAGTTGAAAAACCATGCTGTTCAATTAAAAGTATATAAATTAAACAAAAATAAAATCATCTTACTGTTTCACCATGGTTGAAAAAAACCCACAAGTGTTTTCCCTTGAAGTCTTTTCTCTCCGTCACACCAGCGTGTGGCTGGGCTGGTATCTGTTTTTGTGACACGTTCCTGAGCCCATTGAGAAATATCTTACACAACAGTTGAAAAGCATTGTGTTCCTTTAAAAGTGTATAAATTAAAATATGTAAATAGTTTACTAATTTAACTAAAGTTGAAAAGCAATTTGTTCATTTAGAATCTTACTAAATTACTGAAGTTGAAAAGCATTCTGTTCATTTAAAATAAATATTTTACAAATTTACTGTACCAATTATGTTAGATTTAGATAAAAATAAAATCATCTTACATTTTCACCAGGGTTGAAGTAGCTCCTATCACATAGATGTCCATATTGACCATTTAAAGTTGAAAAGAACCCAGAGTATTTCTCTCTTTCTCTCTCTCTCACACCAGCGTTTGACAGGTGTGTTCAGTGATCAGAATGAGACTGTGAATGTTTTGCTAAATTTATTTCATAGTGTATAAGCATTAAAAGTTTGAAATAGATCTTTTTAAAAATATGATTTTAATTAAATTCATAAAAAACAAATATGCTATAACGATGGTCTCTGGGGAAAACTTGACTATATTTTTTGTTTTTATTTATCAGGGTGCATGTAAAGAACTTTGAAATTTGCGGCTCTCACAAGTTATCTCACACATTGTGTGAAATGTTTAATAATTCCTCAAGTAGTATCTGTGAGAAAATCCCCACATAGGCCTATCTGAAGTGAGAGAGCAACAATGAAGACTTTTAGAATCTGTGATGCCTCAGGCCGAGCCCCATTGATAGCCTGCTTATAAGCTCCTTCCGATCACCAGCACAGCTTCAGAGAAATACGTTACTTTACAATAATGTTAGCTTCAGGATATAGGGTGACAGAGCAGATGAGGCTCTGTGCATCATGTAATGTTAGTCTGCTAACGCCTTTCCAGAGCCAAAGTTTTGTTCGTACTAAATTTATTTCAAAGCATAATCGTAAAAGTTTGAATATGATCTTTTAAAAATGAAAAGATTGTTTAAATTAAATCTTTACAGTTTTAATACATTCATGTCTTTTAGAAGATTACTGTAATGATTTTGTTTAACGGTGACCTAAAGTATAATTGTTATTAATATAGCCATAATGATTTTTGTACTGCAAACGCATATTCTACCCCGTACACCTAAACACGACCATCACAGAAAACTGCATTTTTACATTGTTTTTTACATACTGAAAATCCCCACATAGGCCTATCTGTTGCACTGGTTCCATAAAATCAAATAAAGTATATAACTCTATGTATAATGACAAATGTATTCAAACAATTTAACCTTAGTTTTAGCTAAATTAATATATATAAATATAAAATATAAAAACTCCTTACATTTTCATAGAACTGAAGAAGTAGTAGAAACTAGATGTATGCAATGATAAAAAACAAAAACAAATAGTTTAAGATGTCATAAACAAAAACCCTCCCAGATCCTTCAGGGATAAACTACAGGGTGAGATGAAGCTTCACACCCTCACAGAGACGAGAGGAGTGACAGGCCAGATGAGGGGCACAATTATGTCACAGCGTATGCAATGCTAGTCTGCTTTTCAGAGGTTTATTCATATTAAACTCGTTTAAAAGCATAATCTTACAATTTTAAATGAGATCTTTTAAAATTAAAAGACCGTTTAAATCAAATCTGTAAAGTTTTATTAAAATCGTATCTTCTACTTCTGTATGATATAAATTATTTTCATACAAGGTATTATTTTTACTAAACATCGTTTGTTCAAAAAATAAAAAATGTTATAAATCAAGAACTGTGCTTTGGCGTCTTAGATCTTATTTCAAACAGTATTTTTGTCCATGCGACATGAAACATGTTGTCACAATGTTTTTGTTGTTTTAAAAGAAATCCCAGGACTCTACATTGCTCTTATTTAGATTAAGTTGTATCATTTAGAAAATCACCACACATGTTCAGAGACGCGATGTGCCTCTGTGGTCCATGACGCTGCATAAGTAAAGTTTGTGTTGAGCGAATATTTAATTTTACTCGTCTTAATTCAAAGCATGATCTTACGGTAGCTATGATCTATTGTACGTATAAGATCATTTTTACTTTTCTTGTATCTCCCAAACTATCCTTATTCATTGTGGAAACACACAGGGTGAACCCCTTTACTGAGAGTATACTATCGGTTATCTACTCAAAATATATTTAGAATTTTAAAATGTTAGCCTTTGTTGATGCGACAGGCCACATGAACAGACTTTGGAGAGAGCTGATGATACTATGGCGAGAAGCATGCCCTTTGACCTCCTCGATTTTCTAGGCTTTTTGTCAAATACCCTACAACTTAGTCCTTAATGGTACGCTGTGTAGGAATTTCTCCCATCTAGCGGGGAAATTGTATTTTGCATTCAAACGCATAGTGCTCTCTAGCGTCTCACTTTTTCAAATACATGTTGCAACTACGGTAACCGCTATGTGCCAAGAACCTACGACATGTCGTCCAATTGCACTTCATCGAGTTTAACTATACACGTTCTACCGTTATGTTGCCTATATAATGAATTACACAACCACGGAATGAAAAAGCTTTCAATTTAGACCATAACACTGACTTAACTGTCGAGGAGAAAGCAGGACTTCAGTGTCCCTTTCAAAGTCTTTCTCCTTCATTAGCTCTATCCACCTGAGAAAAGCCATCCCCGATATTTACCCTCGTTTTGAATTTGCCGGTCGCATTTCCTTTTAGATTAAATTTTTAAGCTTTATCATGGCTACGAGGATTGCATTATGAAGTGCCGTGCAATCTTTCAAATTTGCCGGGGGAGTGACAAGCGCCTCTCACTGACCTCCTTGTGTCCGTTTCAGATGGTTTCAGTCAGCCGGCTCTGAATGAAAACGTGTTGTAGAAACGCGTTGAGGTAGCCTAGTGCTTTTTGTCCCTCTCTGCTATTATAGTTTTTCAAGATGGCGGAACGATATGGAAGCCTCCATGGAGTTACCCGTCAGAACATCGGCAGAGCTAATTTTACATCAATGAGGTCATATTTATGAATAAAGCCTTTTAATATTTTATTATATTTAATTCCTCTTAAAACCAAAGATTAAGTTTAATGACACTAGTTTGCAACGTTCCCCCCAAAATCAAATACTCTATACGATTTGTATTACACTTTTCAAAGGGTAATCTTACTTTAAAGGTGCCCTAGAATGTTTTTTTATTATTTTTTTATAATGTTTCCTGGGTTACCCTTATAATGTTAGTATGTTTTTTAGATAAAAAATAATTATAATTTAGAAATAAATGGCATTTTTCCTAGCCTGCTTTTAGCCTCTGATTTGAACACTCTGTTTGAAGGGGCGTGTCTGCTGTGGGATTCAGTGTAACCGCGGCCACTGCTGTGATTGGCTGACATGCTTGCATATGAAAAAGCAACGCATTACATGTGAAACTCTCTCCCGAATACTTTTACTACTGCTATTATACGTTTTTACCATAACAGCTATCGAGATTAACGAATCGTGAGATGTTTTTAAAGTATTTAGATCTATTCCCATCACATAAAATGTTGCCGTGATGAGCATTGAACAGATGAGTGTGTTGATCGCGAGAATGAAGATCTTATCATTGCAAAGCAGTTTCTGCACTCTCTCTGCTTTCACCAATGCAAACACGATGATGTAAATACACGCTCAGTCGCATTAGAGTCGGATTCTTGTTTAAATTGAACATTGTTATTGTTCAATTTAACAATAATAATTCCTCACGAGATTCAAGCATCACATCCAGAATTTTTTTGAGGATTACGCCCATGTTTTTAACCTGTTAAGCTTCAAGCCCATTTTTGAAAAATCCCCAGATATGGCATTCCCAAACTGAAACAGATACAGTTCATGAACCCTTTGTACTAAAAGCACAAGTAAGATCTCATTTGAAAGCTGACACCTGGAAGTTTATTGTAAATGTAGAATTAATTATTATCATAATGAAAAAAATAGTTATAAATAGCTTCAAAGTTTTGTAAAGTTATTATACATTTATTTTTATGAAACATCTTCATGAAAATAAAATTGAAGTTGGCATTGTAGCAATCTAGAAATGCACTGCAGCTAAAGCCACATGTCTGGCCATGTTATATTTAAAATTTGAAGATGATAAGTCTAAAACTCTGTATTTAGTTCAATGTTTTTCAAGATCATGTCATATGACTTTATTTTGATTAGACTGGTGTTTATTGTTTTCTTATAAGCATCTATTCAGTCTATTGCCTCTATTGTTTTGTGATGCAAAAACGAGCCCCATTCAGTCTCAGTCTCCCCTGCACATATTCACACCTCTCCAGCCAGTTTATTGCTCTAAATATGCTTTTCTTTTGTCTGCATTATAATCACTAACGACTAGCAATTCACACTGTTTCAATCCCTCATTTATTTTATAAAAGTTCTCACTTCACAGTGAAACTGTATCAAATGCCCTTTTTGAAAAACGAAACATTTCAGTAAGCATTCTTATTTAGAAAAAAATCATAAAAATTACACCGAAGTAAGGTAGCAGGTGCTCAGTACTAGCTAGCATGTTAGCTTAGCACACCATCAATACACGACAATTTATGAGAATAAAACTATGTTTGTTCTCCAAACTTACTTTATAGCGCAAGTCGAGTGTTTTAAATAACTTTCTGTAATCTGATTTGGCTTCAGATAAAAAAATCAGATAGAAAATATATTATTTTATTGTATTCTGCACAATTTGAAAGTCTATCTCGATTAGCATTACATTATACATATAATCAATTATTATGAAAATACCTGACATGACTCGAAGAACACAGGTAAATCAAATATCATTGCAATCATGTTTATTGTCTTCAAAACATCTTTATCTGCACTTTACAGCGATCTCGGATAGCTTTGTTGTGGCAGGACTTCCTGAATGTCACATGATTATGGCTCTTCTTCATGTGATCCATATATTATGGACTTCTGTTCAAACAGCGCCCTCACTTTCAGGATGAATTGATAACACAGTACAGAGTATACAGCGCTCAAAATGATTACATCGACGCATTTGGGTATAAATTCAATAAATATTATTCCTGTCTATAGAAGTCTAATGTAAAGCTATGAGAATCTATCAATATTTCTCCAAATCTGCACATGTTTGAGCTAAAAGCCCTGAGGGACGTTGTTTTGTCAAGCGCTGTCATGACGATCGCACGGGAGTTTTTTTCTGAATGAGACCGGCTGAGGCTCATAATTCATATTAAAGGTAACGACTCATTTTTTAATTTCATAACTCCTGACACAAATTAAGACATAACTGTCACTATAAGTTTCTCAGAATACAATAGTGGTCAAATACTGAATCTTGAGTCTTATATCTTTTTAATGATGTATAGTTTGTCAAGGTATAACATTAAATCTGATAGTATATTTGAACTAAATAAATAAAAAAACGCTTCAGTGCGCCGACGCTCTGGAGACGGTTAAGAGGTTAAACGGCAAAGAACCGATGGGCGTAATCCTCAGAAAAGTTCTGGATGTGATGCTTGAATCTCGTGAGGAATTCGAAGTCGACGACCTACTCTGTATGTGTACGTTTGTAACAGATCTCTGTGTGTCACTGTTGTCAAAAAATGTAAAAACAGATATTGATGAAATAGTTGAATGTCTGGTCAGCTATGCCCTAGAGCAAAACATGATTGCGTGCCGCGTCCCAGAGCTGCAACATCACCCGCGAGCCATCGAACTCCCGTCTCTGTTTGACCCAGTGTCTTTTAAAGCACCATAATCTGGTTCAGGTGTAAAGCCACGCCTCCCGGCAATCAGCCTATAACTCAGGGACAAAACACACGAGCACTCACTGCACAAACACTCATTGAACCGTCACAAACTTTAGTGCATTGAGTTTAAATTAAAACGCGATATCAATATCGCGTAAAACACGTCATTACCGATTTGAGGGTTGTTTAATAATTATCAAGCACAAGCTGATTAAAGTGTTTCTTCAAACAAAGCGACAAAAGTAATTTTCTGATCAATCATCGTAGCTACACAGAAGCACTGTGTTTTGTTGTATCCCCAGATTTTGAGGGTCACTTAGAGAAAGATGTCTTTGTATTTTTAAAAACATAGATAGATCTACATAGTTGTTTTACACGAAAAAAATATTTCAGAGATCCTTGTGCGATATTCTATATTCGCATTCGCATAAAGGGTTAAAAATATACATTTAAGAGATATTTAAAAACTAGGATGGTATAATAATATAATGTGGTTTAAACCATCATTTTATTAAATCAAGCCGATTCATGCAAATACTGTCGTATATGAAAAAAGAGAAGGCCTAGAGTTCACTAACATTACAGCTAACCGTAGGAAACGGATATCCATGGGGTGAGAGTGTAAAGAAAACATCGTACAAAATACGAAAAGTGTTACGATAGTGTTGTTAAAAATGAAACCGTGGTAAACAATTTAAGAACACTAGCGGTTCAATAACAATGTTAAATTTAAACAAGAATCCGACTCTAATGCGACTGAGCGTGTTTCACATATAATTTATATAACAATTGATATTTACAATATGTTAAAACATTTTTGACGATGAGGCCAAAAAACTGCTTACTTTTCATAAAAAGAAGAACGATTATTAAGACATAAAACACAATGCCTGTTTTCTGGATCAGGCCTAAAAGACTCCTGACTAAAACTCTAGTGTCAAAGTATCGGTGTAGACGGAATAAAAAATGAATCATCCCGCCTTTCAACGGTAATTCATTAGCTTAACCGTTGTTTAGCGACATACACAACATAACAATGTATCTATGACTGTGCTGTGAAATGGGCAATAGTTAGACGAGTTTGAAGTATAATAGTTTTATAGGTAACAGAAAAACAGCAATACTCATCTTTCATGTCATTTTAAGTTTAAACACCGAACTTTGTTTAACAGTCTTAATGAATAGGTCTCTCTCAGTGCAATAGTCATATGTGATTCTGTTGTAATAGTTTACGTGTAAAACAGCATGCGCTTGCTTTTCGTGTTAATAGTTACTTATAAGTAACTTAAGTAATACTTGCTTATATTAACAGCATGTTAATACTTTGTGTGATTCCACATCGTAGATAGAGGGAAAGTTTGCAATTTAGTCAAACATTCTCAAACAGAAATACTTCAGAGTACAAACACTTAAATTATTAATGGTAATTTATTCCTATAAACAATGAATGTTGACGGCTCTCAAAGAAAAGTCTTCACCTAAAACAGACACACATTCAAAATGTGAACCAGTGTCGTCTGCTATCTGAATAGTAATAAAACCATCATTTGTGAACTTTTGTATATTTATTATTATTATAAACGGTGCTTTTCTTAGTGATTTGGTCTTTTTGAATTCATGTATAAAGATTATGTTTTAAAGTTAGACCATAGTCTTTACAAGAGTGTGGAACTTTGTACCACTACGGTGTGACCAAAATATGTTGGCGTGTAAAAATACATCCAAACATTTAAGCACAACTATTTACACGCATACTAAGCAGAATAATATCTAACTGTAGCTTGTGAACATTCCATTATCTGTTTATTTGGGGTTAGAGAACAATTTTTGGAAAAAAAATTGTGCTGGATGTAAAAAATAAAATAAAGGTATTAGTTAATAACAAAAACTTTAAATCAGCACGAAGCCCTATAATTAATAAATAAAATATAATTACGGTTTGACAATGACTTCCATAATATTTTCTTTTAGTAAAAAGCTATGCCCGAATCACCCAACACAAAGTTTTGCGTTTGTGGGTGAGACCGAGCAAAGATTACACTTTCTCAAACATTGCATGTTTGCACTATGCCTGAAACTTAGTAATCGACATGCATTTCTGTAGGTTTGTCAAAAGAAAAATCATCTGGTTTAGTTGCATTTTAAAACACTACTTTTCTTAAAAAAAATTGTGTCAGACGTAATTGGTAGCATGATTATCTTGTTTCATCTTGTATTAAGTACATATTTATCAGGCTGATATTTGTAGAAAGTAAATTTTTAAAACAAAAAGAACCGGTTAATGGCCTTGTGTCAGAACACAACATGTATGAAGATATGTTTGTTTTTTATTCTAACTTTAAAAGCTAGATTAATCTTTGAAAAGGTTAATACAGTATTTGATTTTTGGCGGAAAATCTGAAAAACCACCTTACGTATGATTGATTGATTGATTGAACTCTATTGTCCAGTCTGTTTTCACAGAGCGGAAATTTTTCTTTGACACTGTAACATAAGACACATCACATATCAACAACACAAATACAAAAAATAATATAGTTAAACACTGTAAAAAAGAAAAATTAAAAACTATTAGCAGTCGCTCTATTGTTTCAATTAAAACACTGTACGATTTAAGATAATCACTGCCATAGGAAGAAACGATCTTTTGTAGAGATTTTTTCTAGCCAAGGGAATTTTTAGTCTACGTCTGAGTTGAACTGTTTGGTGTTTTGCAGCACATATTTCTTTTGCAAAAAACTTTGCATCAGACATATCATATATCATATTTGTTACTTTATGCTTGCTAGGAAATGAACTGAAATTGAACCTTTGTATAAATAAGAAAAGTATATTTTAAAAGAAGATTAAAGGAAAAAAGTACCAATTAATGACATTGTGTCAGAACACAGCAAACATGAAGAAGTGCTTTTACATTTTTGTTCAAACTTTAAAGTAAGATTACCCTTTGAAAAGTGTAATACAAATCGTATAGAGTATTTGATTTTGGGGGGAACGTTGCAAACTAGTGTCATTAAACTTAATCTTTGGTTTTAAGGGGAATTAAATATAATAAAATATTAAAAGGCTTTATTCATAAATATGACCTCTTTGATGTAAAATTAGCTCTGCCGATGTTCTGACGGGTAAGTCCATGGAGGCTTCCATATCGTTCCGCCATCTTGAAAAACTATAATAGCAGAGAGGGACAAAAAGCACTAGGCTACCTCAACGCGTTTCTACAACACGTTTTCATTCAGAGCCGGCTGACTGAAACCATCTGAAACGGACACAAGGAGGTCAGTGAGAGGCGCTTGTCACTCCCCCGGCAAATTTGAAAGATTGCACGGCACTTCATAATGCAATCCTCGTAGCCATGATAAAGCTTAAAAATTTAATCTAAAAGGAAACGCGACCGGCAAATTCAAAACGAGGGTAAATATCGGGGATGGCTTTTCTCAGGTGGATAGAGCTAATGAAGGAGAAAGACTTTGAAAGGGACACTGAAGTCCTGCTTTCTCATCGACAGTTAAGTCAGTGTTATGTTCTAAATTACAAGCTTTTTCATTCCGTGGTTGTGTAATTCATTATATAGGCAACATAACGGTAGAACGTGTATAGTTAAACTTGATGAAGTGCAATTGGACGACATGTCGTAGCTTCTTGGCACATAGCGGTTACCGTAGTTGCAAAATGTATTTGAAAAAGTGAGACGCTAGAGAGCACTATGCGTTTGAATGCAAAATACAATTTCCCCGCTAGATGGGAGAAATTCCTACACAGCATACCATTAAGGACTAAGTTGTAGGGTATTTGACAAAAAGCCTAGAAAATCGAGGAGGTCAAAGGGCATGCTTCCCGCCATAGTATCATCAGCTCTCTCCATAGTCTGTTCATGTGGCCTGTCGCATCAACAAAGGCTAACATTTTAAAATTCTAAATATATTTTGAGTAGATAACCGATAGTATACTCTCAGTAAAGGGGTTCACCCTGTGTGTTTCCACAATGAATAAGAATAGTTTGGGAGATACAAGAAAAGTAAAAATGATCTTATACGTACAATAGATCATAGCTACCGTAAGATCATGCTTTGAATTAAGACGAGTAAAATTAAATATTCGCTTAACACAAACTTTACTTATGTAGCGTCATGGACCACAGAGGCACATCGCGTCTCTGAACATGTGTGGTGATTTTCTAAATGATACAACTTAATCTAAATAAGAGCAATGTAGAGTCCTGGGATTTCTTTTAAAACAACAAAAACATTGTGACAACATGTTTCATGTCGCATGGACAAAAATACTGTTTGAAATAAGATCTAAGACGCCAAAGCACAGTTCTTGATTCATAACATTTTTTATTTTTTGAACAAACGATGTTTAGTAAAAATAATACCTTGTATGAAAATCATTTATATCATACAGAAGTAGAAGATACGATTTTAATAAAACTTTACAGATTTGATTTAAACGGTCTTTTAATTTTAAAAGATCTCATTTAAAATTGTAAGATTATGCTTTTAAACGAGTTTAATATGAATAAACCTCTGAAAAGCAGACTAGCATTGCATACGCTGCGACATAATTGTGACCCTCATCTGGCCTGTCACTCCTCTCGTCTCTGTGAGGGTGTGAAGCTTCATCTCACCCTGTAGTTTATCCCTGAAAGATCTGGGAGGGTTTTTGTTTATGACATCTTAAACTATTTGTTTTTGTTTTTTATCATTGCATATATCTAGTTTCTACTACTTCTTCAGTTCTATGAAAATGTAAGGAGTTTTTATATTTTATATTTATATATATATTAATTTAGCTAAAACTAAGGTTAAATTGTTTGAATACATTTGTCATTATACATTGAGTTATATACTTTATTTGATTTTATGGAACCAGTGCAACAGATAGGCCTATGTGGGAATTTTCAGTATGTAAAAAACAATGTAAAAATGCAGTTTTCTGTGATGGTCGTGTTTAGGTGTACGGGGTAGAATATGCTGTTGCAGTACAAAAATCATTATGGCTATATTAATAACAATTATACTTTAGGTCACCGTTAAACAAAATCATTACAGTAAACTTCTAAAAAACATGAATGTATTAAAACGGTAAAGATTTAATTTAAACAATCTTTTCATTTTTAAAAGATCATATTTAAACTTTTACGATTATGCTTTGAAATAAATTTAGTACAAACAAAACTTTGGCTCTGGAAAGGTGTTAGCAGACTAACATTACATGATGCACAGAGCCTCATCTTGTCATAATAATCCAATGACAACAGGAAGCAAATGCGAGTTTACACTTTTAATGATGACACAGTCACAAACAGACAGGAACAGTACAAGCCGATGGTGGTGGGTGGCGCAGGGACTTCGATGGTCAGACTAGTGAAAGTGCCGTGATGAGATGATGGTGAGAAGACAATCCACAAGGTGACGAAATCCAACAGAACGACGAACAACGGGAACACCGGGCAGGAACACGAAGACTGGAAACACCAACACCGACAACATCGAACAACGATCTGACAAAGATGAGAACACAACGGTGAGCATATAAAGCGTGGTGAGAGTGTCTGCAGCTGGTGATGTAATGATGATCAGCTGGAGCGGATTAGTTAATGACATACATTCACGCCCACTACACACGTGCACTCATACAACAACATAAACACGAGACTAGAAGGGACAGAGAATATGTCTACCGTGACACATCTGCTCTGTCACCCTATATCCTGAAGCTAACATTATTGTAAAGTAACGTATTTCTCTGAAGATGTGCTGGTGATCGGAAGGAGCTTATAAGCAGGCTATCAATGGGGCTCGGCCTGAGGCATCACAGATTCTAAAAGTCTTCATTGTTGCTCTCTCACTTCAGATAGGCCTATGTGGGGATTTTCTCACAGATACTACTTGAGGAATTATTAAACATTTCACACAATGTGTGAGATAACTTGTGAGAGCCGCAAATTTCAAAGTTCTTTACATGCACCCTGATAAATAAAAACAAAAAATATAGTCAAGTTTTCCCCAGAGACCATCGATATAGCATATTTGTTTTTTATGAATTTAATTAAAATCATATTTTTAAAAAGATCCATTTCAAACTTTTAATGCTTATACACTATGAAATAAATTTAGCAAAACATTCACAGTCTCATTCTGATCACTGAACACACCTGTCAAACGCTGGTGTGAGAGAGAGAGAAAGAGAGAAATACTCTGGGTTCTTTTCAACTTTAAATGGTCAATATGGACATCTATGTGATAGGAGCTACTTCAACCCTGGTGAAAATGTAAGATGATTTTATTTTTATCTAAATCTAACATAATTGGTACAGTAAATTTGTAAAATATTTATTTTAAATGAACAGAATGCTTTTCAACTTCAGTAATTTAGTAAGATTTTAAATGAACAAATTGCTTTTCAACTTTAGTTAAATTAGTAAACTATTTATATATTTAAATGTATACACTTTTAAAGGAACACAATGCTTTTCAACTGTTGTGTAAGATATTTCTCAATGGGCTCAGGAACGTGTCACAAAAACAGATACCAGCCCAGCCACACGCTGGTGTGACGGAGAGAAAAGACTTCAAGGGAAAACACTTGTGGGTTTTTTCAACCATGGTGAAACATAAGATGATTTTATTTTTGTTTAATTTATATACTTTTAATTGAACAGCATGGTTTTTCAACTTGAGTCAGTGTCAAATATTTGCGAATGACTAAATGTAAATTTTATAACCATTTCATTTAAATTTAAATGAACAACATGCTTTTTCAACTTCTGTGTGAGATAAAACTTCCAGCAATGCGGAGGGAGGGGAATTCCTGCTTTGACACACACACACACACACACACACACACGCTCCCTATGTTTTTTGAGACAGTGCAAGGTCATTCATACATTTTTAACTGTT
Organism: Rhinichthys klamathensis goyatoka; assembly: GCF_029890125.1. Lineage (NCBI taxonomy): Eukaryota > Metazoa > Chordata > Actinopteri > Cypriniformes > Leuciscidae > Rhinichthys > Rhinichthys klamathensis. The sequence goes on from NW_026606603.1 coordinate 1,060,386, forward strand.
TGCAATTTTTTGTGGCTTCATTTTATTTAAACTTTTTGTGTGAGATTTTATTTTATATTCTTTTAAAGAACAGAATACTTGTGACTAATAAACTTTTACAGTTTTTTCTTATCACTTTCTCACACACACACACACACCTGCTATGATAAGCTTAGGCATAGCGAGGGGATGCGCTGAAAAAATAACTATCACATCACTTTGTAACTGTAACATCAAAGGCCAATACATCTCAAACTAACTTCAAACGATTAAACAAACTGTCATCATCCATCATTTTGGTCAGAAAGTTTAAGAGGAAGGGGTGGAACTAGATCAAACAAACTTCAAACAATTCATCATTTTGACAGAAGCTGTAACCACAAGGGGCGGAACTAGATCAAAGGTCGGCATCCATCATTTTGACAGAAAGTTTAACAGGAAGGGGTGGAACTAGGTCAAAGGTAACCGGAAGGGGAGGAACCGGAAGGGGCGGGGCAGGAAGGGGAGGAACCGGAAGGGCGGGGGAAGATCAAAGGATAGACACGCCCACCTGTCAATCAATCTTTTGACAGGTGGTGTATCATATTTACTACTGAGATCTCCATCACTATCCTCCGTTCACCCATCCCACACGGCACCCGGGCATGGTGGGGCATGGTAATGGGGACTCGCGCTTCGCGGACGAAGGTGAGTCTCGATCTCAACACCGCAACAGTCATATTCCCGCAATGGGAACATGTACCGCCCACAAAAGCTGCTTCAGCGTGCTGGAAGCCCAAACACGTGATGCAACAATTGTGACCGAGAGGAAAAGGGAACGACCGCATCCAGAAACGCACAGGTGGAATGACATCTTTTCAAAAAAAAAATATATAATTTTTGTTTTTTTTTTTGTGAAAAAGATGCAAACGCACCCGTGTTGCTCTTTCAGGAAATAGGACCCGTCACCAGTGCCGGAGCACACAGGGGAATGACCGCGGCAACACTGAACAGTGAACTGAAACAGTGAAGCACTCACTTTTCTGCCCTCTAACCAGCCGTCAACACAAAGCTTTAGAAATTTGAAGCTGTAAACAGCAGCTGAGAGATCAAAGCTCGCGATCACCGCTGCACTCGCGCTGTAGAACCACCAGCACTGGGAGAGTTTTCCAGAAGAACACCGACACACTCGCTCGCAGGGACGGACTGGGACTAAAAAACGGCCCTGGACTTTGACTAGGCCCGGCCCAAAGAAATCGGCGCGCGGAAACTCGACAACAATAACGCCTGCCGTCTGGCATGAGTGTCACATGACTTCAATTGTGGCTCATGATACTACCATCCAAATTATAGCTAACAGCATATTATACAATCTATTCCATGCTGTCTTAAAATGAATTTATTACTTAATAATCTTAATTAATTTATGCAGTAATTAATCTTAGCTACTGCACAAATAATAATACCACATCTAAATGAAAATAGGCTAGGCCCTACACCATTACAAATGTAACTTCTGTATTAAAAATCTTCAAAGTTTGTAAGCATTAACTGTAACGTTACCAACATTTTTAAAAGTAAAAGCACAACATATTTCTTAATATTAGCTACTGCATTTTACAGCTAAAATGTTTAAGTTTAGCTGTTTTAACTACTGTAATCATTAAAAATGTAGCAAGCTGAATATCACTTCCCAGGGTTCTCAAGTCTCACGCATTGGCCGTGAGACACACGCAATTCAACCAGTTCACACGCTCACACGCCACACCGTGTATTTCTCACGCTGAAAAGGCAATGCCAACCAAGTTGTCATGCAAGCTTTACGTTGTATACGAGGCGCAGGCACACAAAGATAAGTTTCCTGCCGCCAGCGCGTCCGCATCTCGGCCAGATTGCGTTCGTTATAGGCAACTTATAGACGCGCGAAGTCCGCGAACACACACGGAAGTTCGGCCACCGCGACATCGCGCGAACACACGTCGTGATGGAGAAAGTAAGTTGGAAGAAAGCTCGCCTAACATTTTTAGACTAGAAGTTCTAGAACATTTAATATATAGCCCATCGTATACATTATTGATGCAGTCAAAAACTCTACAACTGCTTTGCAACCAGGCCAAAAGCTTTGGCTCAGTTTGGCTAAGGAAATGGTATGGGAAGGAATGAAGATGTATTTCTTCAGTTTATTTTAAATTCTATATTATACTGTATTAATAGTATTTCTAGTTAGGCTACATTAAGGCTAAAGCAGAGTGCTCTTGGTAATATTGTATATCCTGTCAAAACATACATTAGCCTAATCATTGCCATTGCATTTGTATTTTTCAAAGATGTCAGGGAAAAATGCAGAAATATTTGTTTTTCCAAACATTTTGGAGCAATTTGTTATATATTTGTAGCCTAATTTTGAAATATAACATTAAAGAGTAGGCCTATATTTGATGTGATGAATTGCTCTGTCATTTATCAGATTTACCAATTGTTATAATTTACATTTTTGCTGGTTAATTATGAACAATGGGTAAAATTGGGGGCGGGGCTAGGCGGGGGCGGGGCTCCATTTAGGCTCCTCCCCTAACCGCATGTGATCTCACTCCAAGCTTTTGATAAAACTTGAGAACCCTGACTTCCTAACATCATCCCTAGCAAGTAACTTGCAAATTAATTTCTGATTAATTCGGTTCGGGAGTAGTAAAGATAAAAGCCAGCCCGCACTGGTTGGGTCCTTGTATGCGCTTCGTGAGGCACACACACACACTAGCACACACACGCAAGGTCTCTAGCTCGCTCCCTCTCTCTGCCGTGCGCGCGCTACGCATGCGCGCTCTTCCTCGCTCTAGATTCCGGGAGATTTTAACTAATTTGCGGGCATCAGGGAGCCGCTATTAATATGCGGGAGACTCCCGGAACTTCCGTGAGACTTGGTATGTCTGTGACTGCGTGTGTGGCGGGTGGTGGGCCGGCCCGCCGGCCGTCCTGGAGTACCGGCCGTTCTGTGATTCTCCAGATCACACAGATGGCCAGTCCGCCCCTGCTCGCTCGTTGTAAACAACAGCACTCTTCAGAGACATCAAAGACGATCGGCTCCGAAGTGAAAGACATCTAGTGCGTGTATCCACTTCCGTATTCATACCCACGGCGCGGGGGCGGAGTGTGTAATGCATTTCACACACGCCAATTTCATTGGCTCGTTTTAATAGTACTCGAAGATGACGGTCTCTCTAAGCGTGATCCCAATCAGTCGACACGTCGACTACGTCGAACGTGAACGACTGAAAGGGAACAACTTAGGAGACTTTAAAATAGCATAATATGGGCACTTACAAATACTCAATGTTTGTTCAATAGACCTCCATTATAAGTATATTTACTGTAACCACATTCTGCATTTTATTTTAAAAACTGAGGGACGAGCGACATTTACATGCTATTGATGCTGACAGTAGAGAGAAACTCACTGTTAACTTGAAATTATTGCTATAAATAATTTGTCATTATATTGTTACGTCCTGGAGACGTATTATATTAAAAGTGTTTTTGATGTGTAATTTACTTTGTTAAATTGTTGTGTTTGTTGTGCCCTGTCAGTCTCTCCCTCACTCTGATTGCCTTGCAGCCAATTAACCACACCTGAGGCTCGTAAGGAGAGTTGCAGAGCTACACTATAAGAGAGCAGAGTGAACACTTCTTGAGGAGGTTCACTTCTCCCCTGCACCAGACTTGTGTGTTGCTAAGTGTGAAACTGGTGTGTTGTCCCTGTGTGGTACAGTTGAGCTTGTTTTTGGTGTGCTTTGTGTGATCAAGCAATCTCTTTTTTTCTTCTTCTTTATAACTTTGTTTGGTAACTAAAAGGTATTGTATAGCAACTTTTTGTTTGTTTTGGAAAGCAGTAGGGAGATTGAGTCACCACCTTTTTCTTTTTATATATTAATCCTTGTTTTTGGTTAGTCAGGGAGTGGAGGGAAGCATATGTTGTTTATTTATTTTCTTTTACCTGTGTAGGGCATTTAGTTTTCCTTCAAATAGTAAGCTTCCTCTTTTGTTTGTTGTTTTGGTCTGACCTTCTCCTGAAGATTGAAAGCTTCCATTTTCTTTGTTTAAATGCAATAAATCATTTTACGTTTGCATCAAGTGTTGGCTCACATTTCTGGGGCAGAGGACTGAAGGGAACCCTCCACGTTTACGTTCTTTTCTATTTATTTAAGTTTGTTACCCTCTCCCAACCCTAGACTGGGAGTAGATCGTAACAAGTGGGGGCTCGTCCGTCCGTTAATTGGCTGCTGGTAAGTACTCTCTTCTCTCAACATTTGACTGTTTTTGACTGTAGGTGCGGAGGAAAGTGTTGTGGCCATTTGAATAATGGAGTTTGATTTTACTGGGTTTACTCTTTCTCCTACTGTTGAAGCGTTTAATCGCTGTAAGAAAAAGGATCTAGTGTTGATAGCTGATTTCTTTAATGTTTCTGTAAAAAAAGACGTCACTAAACAAGTACTAAAGGATAACTTGTATGAGAAATTAGTAGAGGATGGTATTTTGCCTAGAGAGAGTGATGAGAGCACTGAGGTTAAATCATTGGAAGCGGAGGGGGAGAATCTCAACTATGAGTCGGCTATGTCTCAGGATCCAAACATTGTTTTGAAGTTAAAGGAGTTGGAACTTGAAATTAAAAAACAGGAATGTGAGGCAGAAGTTATAAAGCTTCGTGTAGTGGAGAGGCAGGCTGACCGAGATGTCCAAATCCGTAGATTGGATCTAGAATCACAGCGCCTGGCTAGAAACCCAATACCACTTCCACGTACTAGGCCCCCATCAGTCGCATCACCCTTAACGACTGGTGGTAGTACCGTCACAGAGGATTTTTCTCATGCACCCCCTAGCGACTATTTCGATGTCAGTAAGTATATAAGACTTGTACCTCCATTTAGAGAGACCGAAGTCGATTCGTACTTTGTCGCATTTGAGCGCGTCGCTAGTAAATTGAGGTGGCCAAAAGATATGTGGGCTTTATTACTCCAGTGTAGTCTAACCGGAAAAGCTCAAGAAGTTTGTTCGGCTCTGCCAATTGAAAGCTCTCTGGACTATGATATTGTCAAGGCTGCAGTACTGCGAGCGTACGAACTGGTCCCTGAGGCCTACCGACAGAAGTTTCGTGCTCATTCAAAAACAGTCAAACAAACGTATGTTGAGTTTGTAAGAGAAAAGAGAGTTCTTTTTGAAAAGTGGTGTTTTTCTAGCAAGGTTACATCCTTAGAGGAATTACAGGAATTAATCTTGCTAGAGGAATTTAAAAATTGTCTTCCGACAAATATCGTAATGCACTTAAATGAACAAAAAGTGGTCTCATTGGCTAGTGCTGCGGTCTTGGCAGATGAGTTTGTGCTGACACACAGAAATGTGTTCTCAGCCCACGCATCTGCCCGGTCTCCATTTGTGAATGTGGAAAGCTCACCAGTACCGCGTGCAGGACATTCATTTAAAAGTGACTCTGCATCTAAATTTGTGCGTAAACCTACAAACAGTGATGATAGGCGAGTTTGTTTTTTTTGCCTTGATCCAAACCATTTGATTGCGGATTGTAAGGCTTGGAAACAAAAGAGCGCGGTTTCCAAACCCCGAAACGTGGCACTTGTGCACACCATGTGTAATGACAGCTCTCTTAGTGGAGAGAGTTATCATCCTTTCTTATTTGAAGGCACAGTTTCCCTATCTCCTGATTCTGGTTTTAAAACTGTAACAATTTTGCGTGACACAGGTGCAGCTCAATCCTTTATATCCGAGAGTATATTGCCTTTCTCTGCTGACTCTTTTACGGGTAATGACGTGCTGATTCGTGGAATTGAAATGCACTGTGTGAATGTGCCACTTCATACTGCGTATCTAAGGTCGAGCATTGTCAGTGGTGTGGTCAGTTTAGCAGTGCGTCCACAGTTGCCTGTTGAGGGTGTTGATCTGATTCTAGGGAATGACCTTGCGGGTGGCACAGTTTTTCCTAGACCAGTTGTGTCATATAAACCGAGTGCAATACAGAAATCTGATCTGGCCGAGAATTTCCCGTCCGTTTTTCCTGCCTGCGCAGTTACCCGTGCCCAGTCCAAGAAATTTGAGGAGGTGGTGGATATCTCAGACTCATTTTTGATTAATGAGCCTGGCTCTGTAGAGTGTGTCTTGTCTGTTACTCCAGACCCTGACCGTGACGTAGCTATCCATAGAAGATTAAACTCTGAGACCCCTCCAAAGACAGGAAGAGAATACTTAGCTACAGCACAAAAAGCAGATCCTTCCCTAGCCAAGTGTATAGCGGCTGCAGATGGTACTTCACATGTGCCTAATTCGGGTGTAGCTTTCTTTTGGGAACGTGGATTGTTAATGCGTAGGTGGAAACCCCAGCAAGAAGATTTAGGCTGGCAGGCAGTACAGCAGATTGTCTTGCCTGTTGATTATCGGCAACAAGTCTTAAAACTTGCCCATGAAAATGCTTTGTCTGGACATGTCGGTGTTACGAAAACCTACCATCGAATTACTAGGTTTTTCTTTTGGCCTGGTCTTAAGTCAGCAGTGTCCAGATTTTGTAAGTCGTGTCATACTTGTCAGCTCGCAGGAAAACCCAACCAGAAGATCCCTCCTGCACCTCTCTTTCCTATTCCAGTTGTAAGTGACCCATTTGATCGCTTAATTGTTGACTGTGTTGGACCGTTGCCCAAAGCTAAGTCAGGACATCAATACATTCTGACCATTATGTGTGCTGCGACTCGCTTCCCAGAGGCTGTTCCTTTACGCACGTTAAAAGCTAAGGTAGTGATAAAAGAACTACTCAAGTTTTGTACTACTTTTGGATTACCAAAAGTAGTTCAAAGTGACCAAGGGTCAAACTTCACTTCCAAGGTTTTTAAACAGGCATTAGAAACCCTTGGAATATGCCATCAAACTTCTACGGCATATCACCCTGAGTCGCAAGGTGCACTTGAGCGCTTCCACCAAACCCTTAAAACAATGCTACGACGATATTGTGTGGAAACCGGGAAAGACTGGGTTGAGGGTCTTCCTTTTCTGATGTTTGCAGTAAGAGAATCTGTGCAGGAGTCCCTTGGTTTTAGCCCTGCTGAGCTGGTGTTTGGCCACACAGTGCGTGGCCCTCTAAAACTGTTAAGTGAACAGCTGCTGAATCCAAGTTCCATAGCTTTGCCTGTTGATGACTATGTCACTTCTATTCGTGAGAAACTCCACAAGGCCCAAACTCTTGCAAAGCTTCATCTGTCTACAGCACAGTCTAAGATGAAGGCTTATTTTGACAAAAAGTCAGTGAAAAGAGATTTTAGTCCTGGTGATCGTGTCATGGTTCTACTTCCCACACCTGGTTCTATTTTACATGCAAAGTTCTCTGGTCCATACCTGGTTGAAAGGAAGTTAAATGAGTCAAACTTTCTGATTGCGACCCCAGACCGCAAATGTAAAAGCCGTGTTTGTCATGTAAACAGGCTAAAACCCTATGTGAACAGGGCTAATTGTGACTTGACAGTAGAGCAAACTGCGGTTCAACCAGTGGTGTCCTCTGTTGCCGCAGTAGGTGTAATGGCGAATTACTCATTAGAGGAAGATGGTTTAATGTGTAGAGATGTACCAATTTCCTCTACCAGGTTAAATAATTCTGCTATAATGAAAGATTTTCCACACTTTCTTTCTCATCTGACTAATGAACAATCTTGTGGTTTAATTGAATTACTGCGTGCCTTCCCTACCTTGTTCAGTGACGTGCCAGGTAGAACTACTGTGTGTGTTCATGACATTGATGTTGGTGATTCTGTCCCCATAAAACAACATCCTTACAGGGCAAATCCTAGAAAACGTGAGATCATGCAGACAGAGGTTGAGTATATGCTGCGCTATGGGCTGGCCGTCCCCAGCCAGAGCCCTTGGAGCTCCCCCTGTTTACTTGTCCCAAAACCTGACAACACCTTTCGCTTTTGCACTGATTATCGGAAGGTCAACAAAGTAACAAAACCTGACTCTTTCCCTCTTCCAAGGATGGAAGATTGTGTAGATAGAGTTGGATTAGCAAACTTTGTCACAAAACTAGATCTGTTAAAAGGTTATTGGCAAGTGCCCCTCAGCCAACGTGCTTCTGAGATTTCAGCGTTTGTCACGCCTGACCGCTTCCTACAATACCAGGTTCTAGCTTTTGGAATGCGAAACGCTCCCGCTACGTTCCAGCGTATGATGTATCAAGTACTCTCAGATGTGACTAACTGTGAGATATATCTGGATGATATTGTGGTGTATTCGGATAACTGGACAGATCATGTGAAAACACTCGAGAAAGTGTTCAAACGCCTAACTGCTGCTTCCTTGACTCTAAATCTTGCCAAATGTGAGTTTGCGAAAGGAGTTGTTACCTACTTGGGTAAACAAGTAGGTCAGGGAATGGTTAAACCTGTTGATGCTAAAATTGCAGCCATTCTTGAGTTCCCTGTACCCTGTAATAGACGAGAGTTGAGACGCTTCCTCGGAATGAGTGGGTATTATCGAGGTTTCTGTCCCAATTTTTCTGCCATAGCCTCTCCTCTTACAGACCTCCTTAGTACAAACCGAAGATTCTTATGGAGCAATGACTGTCAACTTGCCTTTGATGCTGCCAAAGATCTCCTCTGTCATGCTCCTGTTCTGTCAGCCCCAAACTTCAAAATGCCTTTCAGTCTGCAGGTGGATGCAAGTGCTAAAGGAGCTGGTGCAGTTTTGCTTCAAGAGGATGAGTGCCATATTGAACATCCTGTCTCTTACTTTTCTAAAAAGTTCTCCAAGACTCAGCAAAACTATAGTGTAATCGAAAAGGAAGCTCTATCCTTGTTGTTGGCTCTTCAACATTTTGATGTATACTTGGGGAGTAGCTCTAAGCCTATTGTTGTATACACTGATCATAACCCTTTGGTTTTCCTTTCCCGTATGTCAGGTTCCAACCAGCGACTATTACGGTGGTCTCTCACTGTCCAAGGATATGATCTGGACATCCGACACAAGAAAGGCACTGAAAATGTTATGGCTGATGCTCTCTCTAGAGTTTAAAGGGTTACAGTTTTCTTTGAACCTTGTACCTTTCTTAAATAAGAATGTGGTAAGGGTGTATATATTTGACTACAAACTCTAGTTTGTATTCTTGGTGGTGGAGGTGTTACGTCCTGGAGACGTATTATATTAAAAGTGTTTTTGATGTGTAATTTACTTTGTTAAATTGTTGTGTTTGTTGTGCCCTGTCAGTCTCTCCCTCACTCTGATTGCCTTGCAGCCAATTAACCACACCTGAGGCTCGTAAGGAGAGTTGCAGAGCTACACTATAAGAGAGCAGAGTGAACACTTCTTGAGGAGGTTCACTTCTCCCCTGCACCAGACTTGTGTGTTGCTAAGTGTGAAACTGGTGTGTTGTCCCTGTGTGGTACAGTTGAGCTTGTTTTTGGTGTGCTTTGTGTGATCAAGCAATCTCTTTTTTTCTTCTTCTTTATAACTTTGTTTGGTAACTAAAAGGTATTGTATAGCAACTTTTTGTTTGTTTTGGAAAGCAGTAGGGAGATTGAGTCACCACCTTTTTCTTTTTATATATTAATCCTTGTTTTTGGTTAGTCAGGGAGTGGAGGGAAGCATATGTTGTTTATTTATTTTCTTTTACCTGTGTAGGGCATTTAGTTTTCCTTCAAATAGTAAGCTTCCTCTTTTGTTTGTTGTTTTGGTCTGACCTTCTCCTGAAGATTGAAAGCTTCCATTTTCTTTGTTTAAATGCAATAAATCATTTTACGTTTGCATCAAGTGTTGGCTCACATTTCTGGGGCAGAGGACTGAAGGGAACCCTCCACGTTTACGTTCTTTTCTATTTATTTAAGTTTGTTACCCTCTCCCAACCCTAGACTGGGAGTAGATCGTAACAATATGTATCCACAGGGTTGAAGTTTGTGCAGAAGTTTGCAGGTACAGTGTGATTGACACCGTTTTCTTCAATACATTTACAATACTTTGTTAATCTGTATTATATACGGTACATCTGAAAATGTTTGTTCTGAGGTTGATTGATAATATCTGATCTCTCTCAGTGGATGTGACTCTGGATCCTGATACAGCGAATCCATCCCTCATCCTGTCTGATGATGGAAAACAAGTCAGTCGTGGAGACGTTAAGCAGGACGTCCCAGAAAACCCAAAGAGATTTAATGTGGGTTTTCGTGTTCTGGCAAAGCAGGGATTCAGTTCAGGGAGATTTTACTATGAGGTGCAGGTGAAGGGAAAGACTGTGTGGGATTTAGGAGTGGTCAGAGAATCCATTATCAGGAAGGGGAGGATCATACTAAAACCTGAGGAGGGACTCTGGGTTCTGTGTCTGACTGATGAGAATCAATATACAGTTCATGATAATCCAGCAGTTAATTTCCCTCTGAGAGTGAGACCTGAGAAGGTTGGTGTGTTTGTGGATTATGAGGAGGGTCTGGTCTCTTTTTATAACGTCAAGTTCAGATCTCATATCTACTCTTTCACTGGTCAGACTTTCACAGAGAAACTCTATCCAGTGTTTAACCCAGGCCGTAATGATGAAGGTAAAAACTCAAGACCACTGATTATCACACCGTTAAAATAAGAAAACAAAAAAACAAATCTGATAAGATTGCTGTTTTATATATATATAAAAATAATTTGCACAAACCGCAATCAAGAATTTCTTTCTTACAATATGTGATAGTCAAAATGTGTACAAGTGCAACAAAATAAAACTATATTTATGCCCTTGAAAATCAGTCACAAACAAAACATCCACTTTAATGAAATGTTACATTTGTGAGTTATGTTGTGTGATTTTTTTTTTTTTTAACAGTTACCTTAAAATGGCCAGCTTATAACGAGTCTATATTTTCGAATCAACACAATTATATGTTTGCTTCTGCTTTTCAAATCCATGACATTGTAAGGGTGGTTTTCCTACAGGGTTTCAGGCTGCAGGTCTGCCGAATGACTAAAGAAACATTATCAGCAAGATAGTAGAAAACTGTACATTTTCGGTCTAACCACTGACTGCAACTTGTACCAACGACGTAAATAAGCGCAGTTACAATAGCTAAATATGTTGGAGAGCGTTGCTATTGTGTGATGATAATGTATTGCTATAGGTAGCACTTCAAAGTCAAAACCAAATTTAGTTAACACATTATTTGTAATTGAAAGGGTTTAGTGACAATGTGGTTATGGTTACACTTAAAATTGTTACAAAATAGAATTATTAGATGATAAAACTTATACCATTAATCGTACCCAGTATATATGTAAAATGTTACCTGAGGGATAGATAGATGGGGAGAGAAGGAGAGAGAGAGTGGCTTTAGAAAAGAGTCGAGGAAAAAAGCCAGAAAATAAAAGAGCCAGAGCAACTGTTACAATCTTCGTTTATCTCTTCCTTGACCACGTGACTGTAACCAAAAAAGTGAGACATTCAAACTGACCAATCAGATAATTACAACTACCCCCGCCATACTAAAAGTGTGACAATTAGAAGACACCGGTTGTCCACCTATTTTGGCTTACAGGCCTTGATCCAGAGCCGGCCCGAGCCTTTTGGGGGCCCTAAGCAGAATTTGATTTGGGGGCCCCTGCTTGACGATTATTGACACAAATATCACGCAATAATGATACATTATAAATGAATATAGTGAGGTTATGTATTAATACAAAATAAATACTTAATAAAAAATAGATAGCCTACTTAAATAAAAAAGTTTTAACTTTTACTTTACTTTTACTAACGCTTTGAAACTTCTTAAAACAAACTCAAAACATATCAAATAAATTATTTGCTAAAATAATGACAAAACTGAGAAATCAGAAACATAATAAGAGCAAGGGTTCAACAATGACAATTATTGTTGCAAACTGTAAAAATATTATTATTTCTCAACTGTCTTAATACAGTGTAACTTTTTTTATTATTATTGTAACAGACCTTGTTGGATTGTACACATGACAGAATCCAACAAAGTCTGTTACTATAATACCGGTAATGATGTACTGGCGCTCGTTGTATATGTGTGTATGCAATGTATTTTTCCCCTCTGGGCTTGCCGTAGATAGGAATGGGTCAATTGCTGCACAAAACATACCGTAAATAATCATGCAAATATAGTTTTATCTGGCTCTTTTTATCCTCCTCTGTCCTTTTCTTCTTTCTATTTTCGGCATCAGAGGGATACGTCCTTTTTTGTGACATGGCTTAACATTACCATGACTATGCGCAGTTGCACACGAATTGTCTATGCACGCGCGAGGTGTAGTGTCTAGATTATGCGCATGACTTAAACGCTGGCAGACACAGCAGCAGTTGTAGGCAGGTATATTGATCATGAAATCAGAATTTTCTTGTCTCGAATTATTCATTCATTCATTAATTTATGTCACTTGTTTAAGTCATCTAAAAAATATATTTTTCGATTTGTTCGACTCGGTTGGGGGGCCCCCTGGTGGCTAGGGTTCGCTTATGCCTCGGGCCGGCCCTGCCTTGATCACTATCAGCATCTCTGCCTTTAGGAATTACAAACAGAAAAAGAGAGGTTGAAACAGTAAAAGCAAATGTCTTTGTTCATTTTCAAATATCTTTGATTATTTTCAACCCTACAACATTTTACATAATATGATTTAATATTATGTTGTGAAATTCTACATAATATACTAAATTTCCAAACATGAAACATGTTATTTTGTATTGTAATGGAAAATTTTGATTTTAATTTATCTTCAGTAGATATTGCAAAGGAATGTCACATGTTTTTATAATTTGTAGTGTGGTTTGGGAACGGGGAATATATGCCAGTGAACTGGAAATTTATGTATGTTTGTATACCTGTGAACGTGCAGAGTGAGACGGGATGGGGATAGCTGAAGAGGGACCTTCTGACCTTTACGGAAGAGGATTAGGGCCAAGCAATAATAAAAAATAAAACCAACTCGAGATTAAAGTCATTATAATGTGAAATTAAACTTGTTAAATTTCGAGAGAAAAAAAGTCGAAATACAATCTTGAGAATAAACTCATTAAATATCGAGAATAAAGTCGTTGTGTTTCGAGAGAAAAAACTTGTTAAATTTCGAGAGAAAAGTCTAAATAATCGTGAGAATAAACTCATTAAATATCGAGAATAAACACAACGACTTTATTCTCGAAATTTAATGAGTTTATTCTCGAAATTTAATGAGTTTATTCTCAAGATTGTATTTTGACTTTTTTTTTTTTTTGAAATTTAACGAGTTTAATTTCGCATTATAATGACTTTAATCTCGAGATGGTTTTTTTTTTTTTTTATTGCTTGGCCCTAATCCTCTTCCGTAGACTTTAGAGGTCAGGATGTATCTAAATTTGTTGGTCCCAGTGTCAGAAGTAGTGATGAATAGGAGCATGTGCAAAAGTGTGCCCAAGTTAGTGGAAAACTACTAGGAAAATCAACAGCCGAAGCAGATCTGGGTAAAGAATATAAAAGGTGTCGCACAGCTCCTCCTCCTGGTCTTACACTCTGCAGGCACTGAATGTCTGTATGACTGTCTGACCTTCTCTTGCAAGGGAATAAATGACTTTAAAAGACTATTTGATTCAGAGTGTCTCTTACGCAGTGATGATGGTTTAATCAGCCCAGTCTCATCCCAAGACGTCATATGACTGACGCTTTTGACCATACGTCAACATCCGACGTTTTAGGGTACCCTTTAACGTCAGTTAGATGCAGTGCTTTAAGTGGCCCAAAAGAGGTGGCGGTACTCTATTATTATTTATTTATTTATTTATTTTTTGTTGACTCCCCTCCTCCCCTGAGGTAACAACAACTATATTGAAGGGGTTTTATATAAACAGCCGTCAACAGACGACCTTATAAAAAATAATAAATCCTTTTATTAGTTTGTGGATTTGCTTTAGAAAGAGCTACTGAACATAAAATGTGCAAAATGGTATTGAAAAAAATACCTTTAGAAAGAGCTACAGTAGAAAGAGCTACTGAACATAAATAAAATGTACAGAATGTGGATATGAATCCAACTGGAAAAACTTGTGAAAAGATATATTTTGATTAGTCAAATAGCATATAGTGAAGCTCTATAGCCATCTAGTGGTTAAAGTGATTTTTATTTTATTTTAAAACTGCATTTTCCAAAAAATGGCCAAAAATCTTACATTAAACCATGTAAAATTATCCATTTTATCTCCATGAATGAAAGTTAGAAATCTGGGTCTTTTATAAAGTGAATTTGACATAAAATGCTGTTTTTTTTTGTAAAAAGCCTATTTAAATAAATATTTATTTATTTATAGAAATTTAAAAGATATCATAAATCCTCCCAAAACTACACAAATGTTGAGTAAAAACATTAATAAACAGAGTAAAATTACATTTGTAAAAAAAAAAAAAAAATTATTCTGTTACAAAATTAAATGTTATTGTCTGGGGTATAGAGCATCACAGTCCCGCCCACAGCCCGAGAGAGCTTCGGTGCCGGAAGTAAATTTCCCATTCATTTCTCCCATTGACGTTTTGGAAAAACCGTATCTAAAGAGTTTTAGAGCATGTCTGAGGATAGCCAGCTACGGCTGAACTCATAAGCATACAACATATCATTTCGAGTGAAAAAACGAAGAGAAAATCCAAATAAAATCAAAGGTACAAGACTGTGTACATATTTTCATTTCCGAGCGAAGGAACTACTCATCTCATAAACCACCGCGCCTCACTGAAGTCGACTGAAGCCACAACCGCGAAAGAGCCTTTTGAGCGACTTCCAAATCTGACGACGGCCACGCGAACTTATGTGCAGGGAAACTCCTTTTCTGATTTAATGAAGCTTATATGTAAAACACATTGAGCATCTGGCTCGCTCATAGCCTGTACTGCGGCAACTGCACATCCAATGGCGCGGGCGCCTCTGACGTGCGACCAATGAGCTAGCCCTACGTCATTACACGATCTTCAGTCTTCACGGACCTTCGCGGGGTTTAACCTGGGTTTAACCTGACAGTACACGGCACGCACTGTGATGCTCTATTTGTATTTTAACCGAGCAGCTAACACTGACAGCGGCAAAAGCGACGCATGCGCTTTTCACTTGTAAAACTCAAGGGTGTATGGGTAATGTAGTCTCTGCTCTCGGTGGGACGAATTAGGAGGCGTGCATTGTGAAGGGAGCTCTGAAAAGCGGCAGCGCAGCCAAAGGATTAAAACAGATGTGCAAATGAGTGTACCGGTACGCTAAAAGCACGTTCTGGGCGCACGGAGAGGTGGCGGTACGCTCAAGAGCTATATTTGGAAGTGGCGGTACTGAGTACCGGCGCGTACCGGCCCACTTAAAGCACTGGTTAGATGACGCTATCTAATCCTAACCCTACCCCAGACCTAAACCTACCCGCGTCATCTAACTGACGCTAAAGGTAAAGCGTCAGTTAGATGACGCCCTAGGATCGTCATCTAACTGACGTTAAAGGGTACCCTAAAACGTTGGATGTTGACGTATGGTCAAAAGCGTCAGTCATATGACGTCTTGGGATGTGTGTTAGTTTAATAGAAAGTGCTATCAAAGTGTCGCCGCGCACCAAAGCGATTGAGGGCACGCACTGAGACGAGAGAGGTATGTATCAACTCGTCTTAGTTAAGGGAATAACCTAGTTTAATATGAAAAAACTGTGTTAAAGTTATATGAAATATGAAAAAACTGTGTTAAAGTTAAAGTTAAAGTTCCTTTAAGTGCTTCTATATAGATGGAAAATGTGCCACTTCCGAGCACTTGTACTAAACCTTTGATCTTTCCCAATAACAATTTTTTCAATATTTACAGGTGCGCCACTACATTATACATTCTTTTACTGAGTTTCAGCAGCTGCCTCAGGATCATTATCTTTTGGGTCAACCCCCTATAGCCAAACAGTTAGTGACACGGTTTGTTTCCTTGTTTGTATCTAATGATTCAGTGTCTTCAGATCACCTCAAAGTAGCATAGGAATGATACTGGAATTAATATCTCAAACGAGATTTGGGAAGAAGGACTGAAGCGAATTCATGCCTGTTCTATTAATGCAAGATTACAAATTATTCACTTTAAAGTGTTGCATAGGTTACCCTATACCAAATCTAAACTCAATAAAATGTACCCTTCAGTTTCCCTGTTATGCAATAGATGCCAGACTCTGATGGGACGCATACTTTTTGGTTTTGCCCTGAGATTTCTGAGTTTTGGAAGAATACTTTTTCTGTGGTACTCAAACGTTTTTGGAGAAGATATCAGTCCAGATTTTGAGTTAGCTTTTGGATGTTCTGACCCTATATTAGCATTGACACATTCTCAGCATCAACTGTCTCTTATGTTTGGTATGGTGGTGGCTAAAAGGGTGATCTTGATGAAGTGGAAGTCCGCTCTACCACCCAGCTTTCATAATTTGCTGGCTGAAATGGTTGCTGCCCTCAAGCTCGAGAGGATTCGTTTTTCTTAAATTGATGCTTCTAAAAAATGTGATAAAATCTGGGGCCCCTTCCTTAGGTATCTTTTTTAAGTTGAAATGTGTTTGGGCACATGTAAGATGGATAACTTCACTCTTTCACTCCATTGTTAATGTTTTGTTTAAGTTTGATTAAGTATGGCTTTAAGGTGTATATTTTTCACTGGTTAGTGCGGGTTGGGGTGTGGGGGTCTTTTTCCTCTTTGTTTGTTTATTTTTTTTCAGTGTACACAATTGCAGCTTGATAGAAACGACACAAGCTAAACAGGTTTTACAGTGAATGAAAGCATGTTAAAAAAGTCTGTACATTAACAAGCACATCTCATATTTATAACTATGTGATTATATATTAACTAATGATCTGTTAAGCATTATATGTTTGTTAATGATTTATTGATGAAAGTTAATTAAATGTGTTACCAAAAAAGCATCTTGCTAGTGTACTAGACTAACTGGGACTTGTCAAATGACTTACAAAATGTTGCCCTTTTGTTGGTTTGATTGCTTCTATTGTTCTCCTCATTTGTAAGTCACTTGGGATAAAAGCGTCTGCTAAATGATCAAATGTAAAGGCTTATGCTCAGATAATGATTTCTCTTCTTTTTGCTTTCACTGTACTTGTGGACTTCATATAGCTTAATCTTTCCTCCTTTTAAACCCTTGTTCACATACATTCACTTGTGTAATCAATTAGACAACAGATTACAAACGACAGATCACAGCAGACAGTTTTGTGTGATATACACATACAAAGTACCCACATTTATTTTCTACAAAAGCCATCAATTCAAACCTCTGCAAGAATATAACAGACCCTGAGTTGATGTCAAATACCTGTGCCTTCTGAGGTCTCAGAATCCGCAACACTGGTTTTTAACATTTTCTTCGCAACTGATCTGGAGTGCGTTTCCCGTACAACGACGTAACTCGATGCTTCACTACTATAGTATGATGCATCGTTGAAGAAATCAGCTAGCTCGTCACGACTGTTTCCTGAAACCATATTGTCGCAAAGTGGTCATTCAACCACGTTGGTTTATAACGTCACGCACGTGGTGGAGTAATAACTTATTTTAATGAATCTGTTTGAGATCGAATTAATGCTAGATGTCATAAATTGATATAAATTTATTGCGTTTTCCGAAAGCATCATTAGCCAACTTTGGTCGCAAGTTCTGTCATTATCAGCAGTTCAAGGAGTCGGTGTTTCCCGAAACCATCGTAACAACGAACATTCGCAAACGCATCGACATCACAGTTTACTCCAGAGCGGCTATATACATAAATGAACCAAATTAATAACTTTTTTAAAACATCACTGAACTTCAAAAGACAACTGAAAACTCATCTCTTCCGTGAGCACTTAACAAATAAAAAATAAATTCTTTCCTTTTCCTTTAAATCCTCGCTTGTCTGGCTTATGCTTCTCTAAGCAATGCCTGAACTTTGTATTTTGAGCACTTCTTGCTTTGTTTTTGCCTCTTCATGATGACTTGCTTGGTTTAGTCCTTAGTTCGCTTTGGATAAAAGCGTCTGCTAAATGTGTTATGAAGATGCAAGGAGATGAACCCAAATGAAGACAGTGTACAATGAACACAAGGTTTATTGGTACAAAAACAGGAAAACAAAACCCACGAGGGGGCGAAACACGGACGGGACAAGGAATCTTAGGCTGACAAGACTAAACTATGACTGCACAATAAACAAACAATACTTCTAATAAATACTCACAATGACAAGACTTTCCACAAGGTACTCACAGGTATGATTAGCAATGAACCGACACAGGACAGCAAACACAAGGGGATTAAGTAGGGAGACTAATGATAACATAACAGGTGACACAGGTAAAGCAATAATGACAAAACGAGGATAACAAGGGGGCAGGGTTAAGTAACGAGACAACACAAGCACATGGCCCAAACACAAGGCCATGTGCTTGCACACAAAACACGGATCTGTCATGATCCTTCCTCAAGACTAAAGAAAATCAAGGACACAAGGGCAGAATCATGACAGAGAGGGAATGCTGCAGCAGGCTGCGGAGCTGGAACGGGGTCATAGAACTCCACAGTAGAACCAGAGCTCCTCACATCAGACACGGAAGTAGTGCTTCTCATATCTGATTTGGTATTAGCGTTTTCTGCAACCAACTCAGGAACAGCAATCCGTGCAGCCGACTCAGGAACAGCACTCTCTGACGCTGACTCGGGAACAGCACTCTCAGACAGTGAGAGTTTGGAATTAGATGACTTGACAGGGACGTCAAGGATCTTGACAAGACGGGAAAAGTACTCTGACAGGGTTCTTGCAGTAATGACGACCGGCATCTCTTGATTAGCTGAAACTGAGCGCAAAACAGCCTCAGCAGCTGAATCGGCCGCTTCCCTCTCTGCAGCACTCACGACTGCAAGCTCGGGAACAGCCCTTACTGCTGCAGATTCTGGAGCCACGCCCTCAGCAGCCGATTCAGGAACAGTACTTTCGGTTGCAGCGGGCTCAGGGACAGTGCCATCCGTAGCAGGCTCTGGGACAGCGCTTGCAGACACAGGGGATGACAAAGGACAAGAGACTCCCCTCCTCCTCCTCCTCTTCTTTCTAGGTCGCGGAGCAGAAGCCTCTGCCAGGTTCGCAGCCTGTTGGGGAAGTTCAATAGGATCCGTTACAGGTAGCAAAAGAGCAGCCTCAGGAAGGATTGACTCCGTAGCGGAGGACTCCGTAGCGGACTACCACGAGAGACGTCTTCCCCGTTTACCGCATAGACTAATGGACGGAGATGACGCCTCAGGAGTCGAAGCGGCGGGATCACGGGCAGCTTGGCAGATGATGAGCCCGGGGGTGCCTGTGACTCTCCCCAAGATAAGCAATCCACCATATCGTGAACGAACGGCAAACCAGCTTCTCCCGTTCAGCCAGGGGTGGAGGAGAGTTGAGACCTGCAATGAGGTAGCAGTTAGGAGAACATCAGGCAGGAAAAACCTCCTCTCGTTCGCAACCCGGGCATACTCCCTCATAGCTCTCCCTGGGAGGGAATCGGGAGTTTGCCCCTCTTCGAGTCAGCGATGGTCCTGTGCCACCAATCTATAAGGTCATGCTATCGTGCCGTTCGTTCACGATATGGTGTTATCCTCGTTACTCGTTTGGCTCTCAACGAAGGCGGTCGCATTTTCTTCCCCTCCTCTCCCTCACCTCCCCTGCTTTGCTCCTCTCGTCTCTTCTAGTCTACTGCTTGTACTTTTTGAGAGACTCTCTCCGCACTGCTCTCCAAACTAAGAAATTATGGATTTGATCAACTGGTCTCTCAACGCAATTGACACCATCTTCTCGACGAGAAGCTTGGGTTCGGGGGAAGCTGACTGCCCTGCCGGAACGTTCGCAGCTGGATACACGATGGACGCATGGGAGAAGTGGCGGGTCGTGTGTCTGGCGGCTCTTTCCGTGGAGGACATTGAAGATATCTACCTATTCGGAACCATGATAACAGGTTTTCCGCTGATTGGATTAGGTATTGCCCTGGTTTATCGAGAAATTAAGAAGTCGTCGACAGCTGTCCAAAGCTCCACAAGGCTGCCCGTCATGATTGAAGCGGTGGGCAGAGCTGTCAGCACTCAGACTGTGACTATGAACCACTATATGGATAACATCATGGAGAAGCTCACAGCTTTGCAAAGGCAAATGGATCGTTTCGGAGACCAAAATGGACCAGGAGCTGTGTAAATCGGAATGCGGCTACTCGTCCCAAGACCAAACAATCCCAATCTTATCTGCTTTCGGCCCCCCTCATCCAGCACTGGCCTTGGCCAAGGCTGCTGTTGGAACAACAACTCCCCCGGAAGAGCACTGCAGCGAGACGCTCTTGCGTTCCTTCCCCGACTCCCCACAGACACCTGCTGATTGTTGACTCTGTCTGGGACATGATCAGGGTTGTCTCCATGGCAACTTGCTGTGTATCGCTATGACAATCCTGCGGACTTGAGGCACCTAGATTATGAAGCCAGGCGCAGCGACTCTCCAGGCCTACACATACACGAACTTTTACATATATATACAGATATGCAATCACCCACCCACCCCCCCAGCGCCGAAATGGCTGCAGGACCGGATTGCTGCCTGCCTGTACTGGGTTACCTCCACCCCCCACTCCCCTCCCCTGTTGCAAGTCTTGTGTGTTCATGTTGTAGAGTGTACTGATTGTGCTAATGTTGCTGAGGTGTTTTTTACTGTTCCCAAACTGTACTCCTCACAGGAGCATAGTCTGGGGGTTGCCTTTTTTCTCCTCACCTCTCCTCATGTTATGCTGTATTTTCTTCCTCAATGCTCTGTCTTCCTGTCCTGTCTACCCCCTTGTCATATTGTATGTATGTCTGTATGGACAGGTTGATGGCTAATTTCGCTGGTACTTGTGACTAGTGACAATAAAGCTATATATGACATATTATTACATAGGAGGACATTCTGTCTGCTGGGTTCGACTTTGGTCGGTTCATTCTGTTATGACGATGCAAGGAGATGAACCCAAATGAAGACAGTGTACAATGAACACAAGGTTTATTGGTACAAAAACAGGAAAACAAAACCCACGAGGGGGGCGAAACATTTGTTACAGTATTTTTTAATCTTTGTTAAATGTTAGTTAATAAAAATACAGTTGTTCATTGTTTGTTCGTGTTAGTTTAGAGTGCATAAACTAATGTTAACAAATACATCCTTTGATTTTAATAACATATTAGTAAATGTTAAAATTATTATTATTAACTAAGATTAATAAATACTGAAGAAGTATGTTCATTTAGTTCATGTTAACTAAGGTAGTTAACTAATGAACCTTATTGTAAAGTGTTACACATTTTATTGTTTTGTCTTATTATGTGTTATTACTTGTGAAGTGTTTGACAGGATACTTTTTTCTACCAAATCACAACAATATATATTTTTTTATGGATCAGGCCTTTAAAGGTCAAAGTATGTAATGTTGTAATCATGCTCACCTAATATTGGTCCCATCCAGTACACAAAACCATACTCTGCGAAAGTGTTTCCAGGACAGTGGAACAGTATTGAGAATGCCAGTGCTGGGTTGAACACAGCTCCGGTGAGATGTCCACCTTTAAAACACACAGTAGCTTCCTGAACACAGTTGCACTGCAATTATAGCATATGAATGTTACTGAAATATCAATAGACAAGATCTGCATGCTTTAAAGAACAGACAGACAGACAGACAGACAGATAGATAGATAGATAGATAGATAGATAGATAGATAGATAGATAGATAGATAGATAGATAGATAGATAGATAGATAGATAGATAGATAGATAGATAGATAGATAACTTTGATTTGACAATAAAAACACTGTCTGGTGGTCCTGAATAGTTATTATATTTGAACCATGGTACTATCGTGGAATTTTAGATTAGTGCACACACCTGCATAGACTAACATGGTGATGACAGCGGCTATTGCATGAACCTGATATTTCTCCTCCACTTTGTCCTGGTTGGACAGCGCAGAGTGGAATACAAACGCGCAGCTCAGCTCCACCGCGGCGGCCTGCAGCAGAGGGACATGAATGGGGCTGTTCGTGCATTTAAAGTCCATCAGTGTGTGCAGTTCATGCAGGTCAGAGAGCGCCAGTGACCACAGGCGAGGCATCACTAGCCGTGCCACCACAGCCGCGAGCATCTGGCATGAAATCTGTGCCAATGCGCGTCTGCGCGTGAGAGTCCCGCGGGAGAGCAGCTCCAGAGAGCCGGTGGGGCTACAGATCGCACCGTGGAAAGAAAGCATGTGGATCACCGAGATGAGGTACGTGAGGGTAAGTCCGATCTGCGGCTCCAGTCCGCCCACTTCCGCGAGCAGCACTAACTCGTGCGTGCACGCGCACAACTGAAAAGTGGAAATAAACTCCAGCACATAGGTGATCCAGTTACGATTTGGGAATAAATATGAAGCTGTCCTTCTCGCCACCTCGCTAAAAACTACAATTCCCACCAGTAAGGACAGAGAGACGGCGAGATTGGCCATCTCTGGCAGCTTCGTCCGGCCTCGCAACGAATAATCCTGCAAAACTCCTGTCAGGCAACTTTAAAGCGGTTCCACCTTTGCGCAATTTACCCCGCCTACTACAATTCAATCTGTGCAGGTACAATGGCAAAATACCTGACTCATGATGAACAGGGCTGGACTGGGACAAAAAATCGGCCCTGGCACTATGACCACCATAAACACAAGCGATCTTTGCACGTCCTTGAATATGTATAGCCTATTCCTTAAAATCACTAATGCGATGTAATGAGTTGATACATAGTTACAATTTAACTATAGCCTCCACAGTGATGAATCCTAACTATCTATAAACTGCATTGGTATACAGGTGAAACTCGAAAAATTTGAATATTGTGCAAAAGTTCATGTATTTCAGTAATTCAAATTAAAAGGTGAAACTAATATATTTACTATATATAACTATATACATATGCATGATTATACTTTTCAGAAGGCTGACATTTTTTGTATTTAAAATCCTTTTTTTAAATTGATTTCCTGTAATATTCTAATTTTCTGAGATTTTGAATTTGTGGTTTTCATAAGCTGTAAGCTATGATCATCAATAGGCTATTATAACTTTTGCACGATATTCTAATTTTTCGAGTTTCACCTGTACCAGTGTTTCCCACAGGATCATTCGTAAATCTGTGGTGAGTGGACCTCTTTCCCTCTACGGGGGTTCGGGGGCATGCTCCCCCATAAGAAAATTTTGTGCTTTTTAATGTTAAATTCATTAAAATGGTGCACTTTGAGATTTCAAAATTAAGAGCTCCAACCCATATTCAGTGTGCAAATTGAACAAAGGAAACCTCAAAACTCTTCTAGTTGTGATAAAGTGTCTGTCTACATTACACGACTACATAATAATAGTTATAATATTAATCCCATGACAGTAATAGCCATATATTGTAAAACAAATGCACTGGAAAAATAAAAGAAACTTTCATAATTAGTTTTGTACTAATTTCTATACTTGAAAGAGATAAACGCATATCTTTGTCGGAAACTGCATTGAGCTTCTATTTTGGCGGAACACATGGTTTCCTTTGGTTGAAGTTTGGTTATTTAAGAAATTTATAGCACCCTCCATATCCCTCCTCGTCTCCTCTCTCCTCTGTCCTCCATCCTATGACCCGGAAACCGATCGAGCTCAGCCATCTTGAAGGACATCTAATTTCTCTAATTGCACCGCGAGGAGTCGAGGATCGAGGATGAGGTTTCCTGAGGAGCTATGAGTGAGGATGCACAGGTGTATCCTATGCGGAAGTGTTTTATCGACTAAACTGATGCACACATAAATTCTCCTCCCCCTTCACATCGGTCACAATCATTTGAATTTATACTTTACCTTTGCAGTTTATATAAACCACACATCTCACATATTTCAACAGTGTCTCTTGCTTTATTATTATTTATTACTAATTTCTTAAATAACCAAACTTCAACAACATAAGGGCAGATCCTTTGAGCGCAGCCGATGGCGCTGTGAAGTGACGCTCAAGTGATCAAGTATTCCAATGTATAAAAAAACTTTCATTCGATTCCTCCGTCCTCATTTTATTTCCTTGCAGCCTTCCCTCGCGTCCTACAGGGGGTGGAGCTGAGACGCGAGGAAAGGAAGCGAGGATGCACAAATAAGAATTGAGAAGTGTTCTGAAGTAGCCTAGTTCTGTTTACCGCAGTTCTCTTTTTTTGTTTTGTTTTTTAAGTATGAGATGTATCGGCCCAAAAAGCACGTCGGCCCACCGGGGAAAGTGCCCGGTCTGCCCGATGGCCAGTCCACCCCTGTCATAACTGCACATCTCCTGTGAATACAGAGGCTTTCTGTAAGCCTCCTTGGTAAGCCGTCCTGCTTAGGATTCAGGACACTTTAGGAGTCGTCTTGGTAAGGTCTTCGTCCTCATAGCTCAGCTAGGCATGCTAGATTGCTAAGGCTCTCTGAAACCCAGGCTCCCAGTAAAGCGTTCAAGTCCTCCTGAGTTCGTATTTATGAGGTGGGAAGTCATGTTTACGACGTCATGTGCGTTCAAGTCATTTTCGTCGGAGTAAGATGGCGGAGTACTTTCTCTTAATTACAGTTTTTTTCAATCGCTAACAAGCGCTTACCCATACTTCAGATACTTTTTCTAAACTCTTAACACAGACTCACACCTACAAAACACAATTGGCCAAATGGTTAATTTTCTTCTCAAAAACACATTTTGTTAAATATATACTAACTCTTCATTTCAAAATAGAACACATCTTTCTCTGCACACACTAACTTTACCAAAACACTGGAAATCTGTCTCAAAGTGAAATTATTCTGTCAAAGAATAACACTTGTTTTCACTTCACACGGTACATGCAGTCAATCAAAGTACACCAGGTTTCAAAATACTGGCTATTGTTGACATTACAAAAACTACATAGACTTTGATGTTTCAGTTTTACAGGTATTTGCATGCAAAACATGCAATCCAACCTTTTTACACTAAATTTCTTGGTTGGGAACTGTATGTCCACATGTACAGTAACGTTCACATTCAAAAGCATTCTAGTAAAAAGCAAATCAGTTTTTCACTTTACTGTTTACAACAGGAGGTACAGTAGAAACACGGTATGAAAGAACAGAAAAAGGTTTACAGTATTGCTTACAAAAAAGCACAAAATTACTGTATCTAATCTCGCGATCTTCAGGGTTAGGCCACATGTTTTCATCAAATATTGCACTTCTGCATCTCTCACTGCACCTCTCACTGCACCTCTCACTGCACCTCTCACTGCACCTCTCACTGCATCTCTCACTGCACCTCTCACTGCACCTCTCACTGCACCTCTCACTGCATCTCTCACTGCATCTCTCACTGCACCTCTCACTGCATCTCTCACTGCATCTCTCACTGCATCTCTCACCGCACCTCTCACTGCATCTCTCACTGCATCTCTCACTGCATCTCTCACTGCACCTCTCACTGCATCTCTCACTGCATCTCTCACTGCATCTCTCACCGCACCTCTCACTGCATCTCTCACTGCACCTCTCACTGCATCTCTCACTGCACCTCTCACTGCACCTCTCACTGCACCTCTCACTGCATCTCTCACTGCACCTCTCACTGCACCTCTCACTGCACCTCTCACTGCATCTCTCACTGCACCTCTCACTGCATCTCTCACTGCATCTCTCACTGCACCTCTCACTGCATCTCTCACTGCACCTCTCACTGCACCTCTCACTGCATCTCTCACTGCACCTCTCACTGCATCTCTCACTGCACCTCTCACTGCACCTCTCACTGCACCTCTCACTGCATCTCTCACTGCATCTCTCACTGCACCTCTCACTGCATCTCTCACTGCACCTCTCACTGCATCTCTCACTGCACCTCTCACTGCACCTCTCACTGCACCTCTCACTGCACCTCTCACTGCATCTCTCACTGCATCTCTCACTGCTCCTGCTATTCTCCCTGGGCCCCTTGCTCTTACTCTTCCTCGTCCAGACATTACAGTGTTTGTCTTTTTCTGTTTCTGTTTCCAAAAACATCACTCCTCAAAGTCCTAATTTTACTGTATAAGTGTCAATGTAATAGAAAAAAAAAAGGGTAATTTTGGGTTGGCCCAATTTACCCAACATAAATAAGCTGTGGGTCAATTACAGTTTTTCAGAATTGCCAAAACACTAAACCCCATTCTCTGAACCAAATTCTCATAAGCCTAAACCAATTTGTCAGATAAATCACCCTTTCTGTAAAACATTTAACAAGTTCAGGTAGTTAAAGTAACAACAGGTAGTTTTTTGCTCTCGGGCTCCCCCTACAGTTGGGAAACAGTATTGTCCTCTACTACGGTCGTAAACTCTGTCATCCTACATGCACGTGCAATTGTTGACAACCAGGATAGCCCTGAACACTGTAGGAGGAGGTCACATGCAGGTGTTCTGCTTGCGTCGCGTGTGAAATGTCTTCATCCCAGGTACAGTGGCATATATTTCAGCATGTCATATGAATATAATTTCATGGGTTTTATTTTTTTTCTAACGACAAATGATCGCGATGCTCACGTTTACAAGCCAGCGTCATTATAGTAGCCTAGTCTATTGGTTACCGTTTTACTGGATCTATATGATACTTCAATGCAATGTTTGAGTGGTTGATAATAACCGTATATCGTCAATATTATAATATCAAGCTACCATAAATGAATCTGCAAATTTTACAAATCGATTTGCATTATAGCTTGAGGCAAGACAAATAAACAAATATCACAGACATGTTAGGTATCCTAAAATATGATTTTATTAATGATCTTCCTCCTTTCTTTGTACATGTTGAGTAGACTACACTTTTTAGGTCAAACATTTGCTATTTGCATTTCATCGATTGCAAAGTTCAAATCAGAACGAGAATACTAGCGATAGCTAACCATAAAAAACTAGAATATCGTTTACTAGCTACCAGATTGATAATTCGCTACTACTCTAGCGAATTAGAGAGGTTAGAGAGAGGCATTCTTTTTTCGATGGGGGGTTCGATGCTCCCTGCACACGCAAGGTCTCTCGCTCGCTTTCTCTCTCTGCCGTCCGCGCGCGTTGGAGCACAGTCTCTGTCTCGCGTGCGCGCTCGCTCTAGATTCCGGGAGATTTGAACTAATTTGCGGTATAACTTGTCGATCACGAGTGGCTCAACAGGTAGATCTATAGATAAACTCATCTTTCAGGCATTTGACCGACCGGGTTGACAATTTAGCGTGAGAAACCGAGGGTGTGGCGTACGTGTGAGTGTGTGAAACCAATCAAATGCGGGTGTCTCACGGCCAATGCGTGAGTTGGCAGCTCTGCAATGTTGATCCTCGTTCTGCCTTTAACGCGATCACTTTCTCTTTTTCTCTTTTTGCTTTGCTCCGATAAAACCTTTGCTTTCTTGTTTTTCTGTGCTGCTTCGGCCATGACTATAACATTTGGCTCGCAAGTCCGATTTTAAGGAAGTGGGGGTGGTGGTGGAAGTGACGTATATGCCGTAAAGCAGTCGAATTTTGTAGTTCTCTTTGTTCGCCGGTTACTACCCGAAACCCGAAGTTTAAAAGTATGATTAAAAACGCTACAGACCCCGCCAGGCTATGGCAGACGTGTCATTCAACCTATTGTAAGTCGATATACCATCACAAGAGACTTGGAAATATATTATGAAGGTTGAAAAGTTACCTGTTGTTACTTTAAGCCTCATTAAGTGTTTTCTTGGTTTTCTATGAGAGGAAAGTGTTTAACGTACAATTAAACGAGTTGCGTTCATATTGCTTTTCTGTATGCTTTATTTATGGTGTTTGCTAAGTTTGGTCTTTTAATTCCACTGTCTTAATTTAACGTGTTGCGTTCATATTCTGTGCTCATCTGCTTTTCTGTAGTATGCATTATTAGTAAGGTGTTTACTAAGTTTGATAATATCATTAATTTCTTTTAAATCAGTCTAATGGATTAAGCCATGTTAGCGTTTCAGAACATCCACGAGGAGGCGGGTTTCATGACATCATCGCGTACAATAGAAGTCCCATTTCATTGGCTAGGCGGCAACCAATAAAACGGCTCCTTCGAACACCCCCACTCCCGCCCCCTCTCTCTCTCCACTACTGAGTTACAAGTGCACAAATCAGTTTTGCACCTCATATATCGTGAAAAGTGTAGCAAAAGTCAAGGCGCGAAATTTGAACTTGCAGTGACAGATTTGAGAAGTTGTAAGTGCCAATTTGAATGTTAGAAGAAGTGCAAATTTGTATTACACGTTTGTGTCTGTCGTTGTATCTTTGTGAATGGCATTTTACACATTTGTGACTGCTTGTCTGCAGCTTCAAATTCAGAATACAGGTTTGTGACTATTGTCTGCGAGTGCAAATCTCAGCGTTCAAGTTCAGATTTTTATTTTACAGGTTTTCACATCGGAGCTGTGAGTGTAAATGTTCACATACAAGTACGAATATTTATTGCACAAGTTCTCAAATTCACATCTACGTGCTCTCGAGTATTGCTACTCTTTTACCTTCATAAACGTCTGTCAAACATTCAGGTTTAAAACAACTTGAGAGTGAGTAAATGATGACAGAATTTAAATTTTTGGGTGACCTATCCCTTTAATGTTAATAAATGTATTATTGTTATCTTGTTACAGGTCCATCTGATCTGTTAATTTTATGTCACTTTTTAAGTATCAAATATAATGTGTGTTTTGTACATTAAGATTTATTTTTTATACAAGTAGATACTGTTTAGCTTAAGTTAGCCTAATTTATTTGTAGTTGATTGTTCTGCACTTTTACATGTTGCAATTTGTTTTTTACTAAAAGCAGGTTAATGGGTTAACTTGTTTACTGTAAATGCATTGTCATCTAGTTTATTTAGCTACTTTTCAGTACATTTACATTTACATTTACATTTATTCATTTAGCAGACGCTTTTATCCAAAGCGACTTACAAATGAGAACAATAGAAGCAGTTAAACTAACAGTAGGACAAGAATACGTAAGTGCTATAACCCCTCTCAGTTTAATTTTAGTGCAGGTTTTTTTTTTTTTTTTTTTTTTTTTTTTTTATAAGAATAGAAGAAAAGAGAAAGTGTTAATTCTACTGAATCAAGTGCTGCCGAAAAAGATATGTCTTCAGCAGTTTCTTGAAAGTGGCTACTGACTCAGAAGCTCTGGTTGAGTTAGGCAGATCATTCCACCAACAGGGAACAGCCATGGTAAAGGTCCGAGAAAGAGATTTTGTGCCTCTTTGAGATGGTACCACAAGACGACATTCGCTAGCAGAGCGCAGGTTTCTGGATGGCACATAAGTCTGAAGTAATGAGTTTAGGTAAGAGGGAGCAGTGCCAGTGGTTGTTCTGTAGGCAAACGTCAGTGCCTTGAATTTAATGCGAGCGGCAACTGGCAACCAGTGCAATTGTGTGAGGAGAGGAGTGACGTGTGCTCTCTTCGGCTCATTGAAGACTACTCTGGCTGCAGCATTCTGGATCAATTGTAGAGGTTTGACAGAGCAAGCTGGACACCACATTAACTCATTTAATCCCACTGGTAACAATTGTGACCACAGTTTGTTTCTCACATATTTTAGTGTGGTATAAAAAGCAACTCTTTTTATAAAGCACATGTTCATTTATCATGCAAATTTAAGATGTCTAGATGAGCAGGTCTAACATGATTAGGTAATTTGGTCATGTGACCACACATTTATTTCCTGGTATTTACATCTTAACACAGTGATGACGTCAAAGCTCAGAAATGACAGGCAAGTTTTCTAAGTAAATTTTTTAATAGATCATACATTTTTGCACACATCATCATGAAAGAGTTACCTATACATATTGAAATTACATTAATACATGGTCTATTCTGTTGTCAGACTACAGATAAACTAAGACAGTTACAGTTGTGACCAGTAGCACGGGGAGTCTTTGTCCCCTACAGTATAGTCATTCTGTTATTCTTGTGAACTCTCTCAGACTGACATTAAAGGAGAACTCCGGCGCAAAATGAACCTTTGGTCTAATAAAACATTGGTACCTAGTCAACCGTTCTCTGAAATTTGTTTTCTTGATAATCGAATGTAAAGAGTTTTATCTCTAAAAACTGTTTAGTGTATAACGCTAGTAATGGGGGCATTTAATAAGTAAAAAGAAATCGCTAGTTAATACCACTAACAAGGCTCATAATAGCCCCAAACGAACACAGTAACATAATGAGGGTCCCTACATGCAAAACGAAGCATTGAGAACTTTGTGGGCCCTATTTTAACGATCTGAAACGCAAGTGTCAAAGCGCAAGTAACTTTGTGGGCGGATCCCGGCGCTGTTGCTATTTTCCCGGCGGGATAAATGCCTCTTTCGCCTGAAAAAACTGGTCTAAACTTGCTTGCTCTGCACTTTCATGTGCGCTCAGTTCTCTCCGTATTGGATTGTGGGAAATAGTGCTTCAGCAAGTGTACACTCGAAATCAGAGAGGATTGTGGGTAAAAGTAGTGAACGAATGTAGGGAATGATGTCGTTCTCTCAGAATATGGACACCACTACAAAATGGCCGACACCCTATAGTGCACTATATAGTGGATAGGGAGCGGTTTCAGACACAGCTCTAGACTCCCTGTGTTTTACTACCGGTCACATGTATAAAATAAAAATTTTTAAATCAGACCAAACACATTTTTATTTTTATTCAGGAGTTTATTCATCATGTATATACAAAACTATTGATAACAGTTACAGTAGCATTTTGATAAAAAAATATAAATAAAAGTGCAAACAAGCAAGGACTGGTGGTTGGTGGACTCCCGCGGGACTACTAACATTTACGACTAGATTTGTTAGCCGAGTGCGGGCGCGGGCGGTAATGGGTTGCGGGAGAATAAAACGATTCGTGGGACTCTCTATCTAAATAAAACATCCAAAAACAAATATATTGCACTAAACCAATAAGAACGACTAAGCAAAATAACGATTTACAGTCACAAGCATAGGTAGAGTCTCTATTTATAACGTGTTTTTGCAGCGTTGTGCAATGTAGCCAATCGCAGACATATTTCTAAAACGCAATGGCCAATCAAATGCATTTCAGATAAAATCCACTCACCGCCCAAAACGTTGGAGTTTTTGTTCAGTGATGAATTCTGCATGCTGGCAAATCCTCTTATTATACCAAACAAAGTGTTGGCATTAGGAAAGCTTCAGTGCAGTCGGCTTCATTGATAATAAAAGAGCTTTGTGAGATCGCGATGAACTAAGATGTGGGACATGACGTAGAGTTGATGAAGGGAGACAGGGCGGGCACTAGTGACTCACAGGGTGGGCCAAGCCCCCCAATGCCCGCCCATGGCGCCGGGACTGGTTCTACTACCGGTCACATTTGTGACCTGAAATAAAATGTCTTGGTTACGTATGTAACCCTCGTTCCCTGGAGGGAACAGAGAGAATAGGTATCTCGCTAGAGGGGCCAGTATACAGTGGTGCTCAGAATTAATGGTACCCCTGGTAAATATGATCAAAAATGGCTGTAAAAAATTTATCTGCAATTAATCTTTTGATATATATATATTTTTTAAATCATTGAAGTAAAGGAATTGAAAGTGGGGGGTAAATCACATTATGAAATAAATGCTTTCTCCAAAACATGCTGGCCATAATTATTGGCTACCTATTATTAAATACTTTTTGCAACCTCCGTTTTCCAAGATAACAGCTCTGAGTTTTGTTCTATAATGCCGGATGAGTTTGGAGAACAACTGACAAGAGATCAGAGACCATTCCTCCATACAGAATCTCTCCAGATCCTTCAGATTTACAAGTTCATGTTGGTGCTTCTTCTCTTCAGTTCACTCCACTCATCAGGACAGCGGACTGGGACGGTCATGGCAGAAGCTTCATTTTGTGCTCAGTTACCCATTTTTGTATTGATTTTGATGTTTGTTTTGGACCGTTGTCCTGATGGAAGATCCAACCACGGCCCATTATAAGATTTCTAGCAGAGGCTGTCAGGTTTTGATTTTTTATCTGTTGGTATTTGCTAGATCCATGATGCCATGTATCTGAACAAGATGTCCAGGACCTCCAGCAAAAAAATAGGCCCACAATAAGATCCAGCAGTATATCTAACCGTAGGCATGGGCTACTTTTTATCCCTGTTTGTACCAAACACATCTTGTGGGTTTGCTGCCAAAAAGCTCTTTTTTTGTTTTTTTTTCTGACCACAGAATCCAGTCCCTTTTGAATTTCCAGTCATGTCTGACAACTGAATTGAGTGTTTTGGAAGCGCAGCATTTTTTTCAGTTGAGACACATTGCTTGTTATGATACAGAATTTCCGCAAAAGTGTTACTAGTATCTCATTTAACACATATTTTGTTTCTATGTTGATTTTATATTAAAATAGCGATACAATGTAATGTATTTTCTCTGGCTCTTGTTTTAAATTATTTTGTTCCGTTATTATGCTTGTTGTTGTCATCTGTTGAAGAATGTGGCGGTGGGTCGGTGTGGTATTAGTCCCGCCCAACTCGGCGACCAGTAAAAAACTCTGGGTGCTTCAGCGTGAAAAAAACATTCAGCGCCTCGTTACGCTCATGACGTTTTAAAAACCTAGCGCTCCCATTGAAAACAATTGGAAAAATACGCCAGCCACATGAAAAAACTCTTTGGTGGCCACGCGGCCTAACTAAAATGAGCCGTTTTTAGCTGTAGTAGCTGAGCCGTTGACCTGGCCGCCTAGCGGGGTACAGCAGATTTGGCGACATGACATCTACGTTCCTTCCTTCAGGGAATGAGGGTTACATACGTAGCCGAGACGTTACCTATCAGTCGGTCACTCTCACATTAAGTCTGATGACCGACCAATAGTAGTCCCTACCAAAGCACCACAGCTGCTGCTCCCATCCAGTGCCTTGTTTAAGCCTCCTACACCCTCTTACCTGATGGGACAGGGCTAATAATGCAAAATACACAGATAATGTCCATCACTGCTGTTCCGCATAACCAACTCAGTGAGACTATTGGAAAACATTGGGAAAGCGTGCCCTTTCCACTGGAAAAGAAACGCTGCGGAAGCCACATCCTTCCCCCGAAGGACTTGAGAAGTATATATGGACTAAACGCGTAGGGTTGTACTACATGGAAGATACTGGGTGACTCCAACCACATAAGAGATGGGTTCTCCCAAGGAAAAGAGACAGGCGTCCGTTCAGGAGCAAACATGGAAAAATAGACGTATGGGATCCCCTCAGAGTAACACATTATGTCACCCAGCCTAGATCTGGTTCTCAAGGATACAGCGGAATATAGGCCTGGCGCTGGATGCTCCACCACGTCTGGTACCAAGGCTGATGGAGGACTCAACAGGTTTAAAATCTGGAGAATATAAGGACAAATGTTAAGGCGCAGCAAGCAGACAAGAGACGGGCCTGCCCTCTCTGTGCTTCTACCTGTTTGAAGTGAGAACACAGGAGGGTACTGGCTCTACACGTAGCCTATAGAATCTAGCGAACGTGTTAGGTGTCGCCCAGCCCGCAGCTCTGCAAATATGTCAGCAAGGTGCCACGTGCCAGCCCCTAGGAGGATGCAACACTTCTTGTAGAGTGAGCTCACAACCTTAACAAGCAAGGCACACTTTGTGCTTGCTAAGCCAAGGCGATAGCATCCACTATACAGTGGGCCATCTTCTGCTTGGAGACAACCTTTCCCTTTTGCTGGCCTCTGTAACAGACAAAGAGCTGGTCTGAGGTCCTAAGGCTTTTGAGTTCTGTCCACGTACCATCGCAGAGCACAGAGGGGACAGAGCGATTGGTTGATTAACCCTCTTGATGAAAGCCA
This sequence comes from Rhinichthys klamathensis goyatoka, assembly GCF_029890125.1. Classification (NCBI taxonomy): domain Eukaryota; kingdom Metazoa; phylum Chordata; class Actinopteri; order Cypriniformes; family Leuciscidae; genus Rhinichthys; species Rhinichthys klamathensis. The sequence goes on from NW_026606603.1 coordinate 1,094,204, forward strand.
TTGCAACCAGCAGTAAAGCCTTCATAGAGAGAATGCTGACTGCAAAGGCTTGAAGTGAGCATTCTGAAGTGCTCGAAGCACCAGAGTGAGGTCCTAATAGGGCCAAGGGGGTAATCCATCGACCGGAAGTTGAAGCCGGCCGGGTGCCGCCATCTTGTAGCAGAACTTCACTTGCGTTAGCATTTCCATTGACTCCCATTCATTTTGGCGTCACTTTGACAGCGAATAACTTTACATCTGAGGCGTTTAAAGACTCCATTTGTCCATTATTTATTTCTAAAGAAACACGACAATGTATAAAGGGCTCCATTACCTTCTATGTTACATTATGGCCCCCGTAGAAACAGTTTTTGTAGAAATAGGCTAACGATTGCGTCATAGCCACTCAACTCTCTGCCGCGCTGTACAGAAATTACCGTACAGACAGGAGGAGAAGCTCGCAGGCAATCGGGGGGACGTCCCGTCAAGGGAGAAGCCCATAGATAATGAGTCCATAAAAGCTATACTATACAAATTAATAATTAATCAGAATACTTACTCCTGCTCACTCACGCCAAAGAACTCTTTGCTCAAGTTCCCCCTCTCTGCAAGATTAACGTTGGCAATTTTCACGCACAGCTACTAGAAGATTTACGTCTGTCAGACAGGTTGCTCACGTCATCAAGCTTAGTTTGAGTCGGTTTGAGTCGGTTTGAGTCTGCGCGTCAGGAACGGAAGTGCTCAAAAATCGCTAAAAATTGGCTTCAACTGTCTCAACTGAGTTCCAATGAGATGGCTCTGTCCACTTCTTATACTGTCTATGAATAGGGCATGGAAGGAGGCCGATGAGGATTTAACCGTCTCGCCCCCCTAAGGATCCTGATCAGGTTGTGCTTCCCAACTGACTTGCCTCCTATGGAGTCGTGATAAGCAGATATGGTGGCAGCATACTTTGAGGGTGGAGGGAGACAGCCTTCTCTCCAACCCTTGCTGCAGAAAGGAAAGCACGGCACTGATTAAACAGGGTCTGTGAAAGTAGGCTCGCTGTGGGAAACACATATTTGCCGGTGCCAGAATCATCCGTGTAAACCACAGCATGTCTGATCACTTGTTCTAGGGGAACTCCTGCCTGAAGAAACAGAGGATTTGACCACGGGCTGAAGGTTTGGCAGCACGCCGATGTGATTGGGACTTGGCCGGAAGCCAGTGCTGAAACAGTCTCATATTAAGCACTGCCATATGCCCCAGGAGCCTCAGAAAATATTTCTGTGGCACCACCGTCCTCCCTATGAACGTAATCAAACAGTTTATTACCAACCAAGCACATTCCTCTATGAGGCGTGTTTTCTGTTTGAACGAATCCAACTCCATACTAAGAAAAGAGATCCTCTGCACAGGGGAGAGTTTGCGAACTGTATCGCATAGTCGAGCCTGATGGTCCGATGAGAGTGGTAAGGATCGGCGTTCGTAGATCGACTGGTAGAGACTGTTTTTCAAAGATGGCTTCTGCCTGTATACGCGAAGTTGACTGTATGTATAAAATATCTTCTTATTAAACTGTCTGGACACTGACAAAGTTCTCAATGCTTCGGTTTTGAAGGTAGGGACCCTCATTATGCTACCGTGTTAGTGTGGGGCTATTTTGAGCCTTGTTAGTGGTATTAACAAGCGATTTTTATTTGTCATTACTCTATGCCCAATATACTAGCGTTATACTAGCTTTATAGGCTAAACTGTTTTTAGACTTATGACTATTTACATTCGATAATCATGAAAACAAATCTCAGAAAACGGTTGACAGGTAACAATGTGTAATTAGACCAAAGGTTCATTTTGCGCCGGAGTTCTCCTTTAAGTATAAGGCCAGAAGTCTCAGACTGGCAGTTAGAGGCGGAGCTTATAGGCTCAGTGAGGTCAGAATTAGTGGTGGAGAAACTTCCTGTCAGAAACTGCCGTCAAGTATGCCTGTTTAAAGCACGTATGGCTGCTTTGACTGCTAGACAGTGGTTCACAGTTAACGACTTAAATGCAGTTGGCCCAGCCCATTTCGGCGGCCTGAAAAGCCATTTGTCTTCATTGCACGTGAACCAATCAGGCTTCAGTATTCTGAGAAAACTTAACTATTCGGTATAGTGTATGTATGTGTGTGTGTATATATTAGGGGTGGAACGGTACATGTATTCGTATCGAACCGAAACGGTACGGGCGTCACGGTTCGGTGCACGAATTTACACGGAGAATACACGGTATAAAAATAAATAAAACTCGCGTGCAAATTAATGTAATGTAATGCGGAACTACCGTTAGATACGCGGGCTCTTTAGGGACACATAATCTGTACCATCGGCTTAGCTCTGAACGCGCGTTCACTTCAAACGTTGGCTTTATACGTGCGTCCTATTCGCTTTGGACTAGCGTCGAACTAGACGCGAATTTGACGCTCTATTCGTGTTTGGTGTGACCGCATAATGAAGGCTGCGATGTCTAGATTGCAATGCTGGACTGTGTGTGTGTGTGCGCGCGCGAGAGAGAGAGAGGCGAGATCGAACTGTGTGTGTGTGTGTGTGTGTGAGACAGAAAGAGAGAGAGAGAGAGAGGCGCGCGACCGAACAGTGGAAACATAAAAAAAAACATACTCCGTAATTTTGTTCATACAGATCATTAAACCTGCAAAGTGTTTACTTATATTTGTGTACACTCGCAATAAAACACAACATTGTGCACACTGTAAACTCTTGTCAAACTGTAACCTACAACTGTCACTCAACCAAAATCACACACACACACACACACACTGTTTTAAAAGAAAAACATATTTATCCGACTCCATTTCAAAACAGTCTGTGGGTCCCATCTTTTGGACATTCATCATATTGCATTGGTTTTCATTTCTTGTCCTCGGAGCACTAATCTTACACATTCTACATTGATTAAAAAAGAAAATCGAATGTGTTTTTAATGGTAGTATTATTTTAACAGAAATCAATTATTTATAATTCAGATGAGAATAATGTTACATTGTTAATTAATAATGTTAATTAAAATTAAGGAAAACAAATATATTGATCTGAAATATAGCAAATTAATTTTAAATTAATTCAGGTACAATTACCAAACATATCGCAAGGTCTTTTTGTCTTTTCATTAATTTAATTAATAAACTAATTATATAAAACTATTGTCAGTGCACTACAAATAAACTGGTTCTATGCCTTTATATAATAAAACTTATTTAAAAAATACAATGCCTTCTGCATTTTTGTTTTGCTTTTCCCTCCATTGTACCGAAATCGTACCGAACCGTGATGTCTGAACCGAGGTATGAACCGAACCGTGACTTCTGTGTACCGTTCCACCCCTAGTATATATATATATAACTGTATCGAAATGGAACTATTATTATGAAAGTTGCTCTTTTCAGCAATGTAGATGTTAAATTGTCATTGTTTTTTTAGCCATGGCGTCCTCCAGTGATCCTACAGTTTTGTGTGACTCCTGTGATGAAAGAAAGCAGAAAGCTGTGAAGACCTGCCTGATGTGTCACATCTCTTACTGTAAGACTCATCTGGAGAAACATAACAGCATCTCACGTCAAAAGAAACACAAACTGATCAATGCTGTGAAAAATCTGGAGAATTATATATGCCAGAAACACGAGAGACCTCTGGAGCTGTTCTGTAGAGATGATCAGACGTGTGTTTGTCTGTCCTGCACTGAAGGAGAACACAGGACTCACAACACTGTTCCTATAGAGGAGGAGAGTCGAGAGAAGAAGGTAAAAATGAAAAACTAAACACTTTGACCATAATAAGCTTTATAGCCTTATAAGGAAGACACATTGGCTCTTCCTAGTTATTTTTGAACAGCAAGTGTAACTTTTGTTTTTTAATAGTGTTATAAAACTGAATTCCCTAAAGCACACTGTAAAAAAATTAAATTTCTCTATTTCAGTATCATTTGAAGGAACAAATACTGAATTTTTGGAACTTAACTACAGTATAAGGCCCTGTCCCATTTCTCCCCCCTTAAAACTTCCACTTGGTTTTGAGTGCCCTCGAAAGTAAAGTCCCCTCAACGAGGGAAGTGGAGTTGAAGATCTTTCCCTATGAAATGGGACACCACTATATGCAAATTAGCGCGGCAATCCTCAATACGTCACGCGCAGCGTCAAAGTGTCTACTACTTCTACTACTATTTTCATTCATAAAATTGCCGGTTCCAGTTGTTGTGTTGCCTGTTGTGTGGGCTGTTTTCGTTTATCTACATCTGATGAATCAACAGAGAAGACATGTGGAATATAGAAGACGCATTTCCGGTAATTTTGCCATATATTTGTTTGTATCTGATCGTTTAGAAGCGCACACAAAACCCAAAGTTTGCTTGTCTAACGTTAGTTGCAATCCGTTTCCGAACGCGCGCGCGCCGCCATGGGAACCGGGGCAACGTCTCTTGCGCGGATCATTGTGCTTTTAGTAGCTGTTTTTACCACCAACGTCCCGCAATTTAGAAAGCGCAGACACTGCACTTTACAACAATCACCGATTGTGCTCAGTGCTGATTCTGACGTTAGGTTTGGGTTTAGAGAGAAATGACAGCGCGCTGTGAAAGGAAGATGATGCGCTAGACGAACGCGGCTAGTTTTGAATAATTTTACCTCACATATCTTCTTTTTATAATCCTTGGAAGCCAAAATCGAAAATAAAATTAGATTAACTAACTTACCCAGATCAGATGTATATTTGATTTGCTTTTGAAGCACTCGGCAGATATCATATGAACATCGTCAGATAGCTTCGTGAAATATTTTCTAACATTAGTGTTGAAAACTCAACAGTCCATTGGATGTGCATCAAACTAACATATTCCAACATATTTCGACATTTTAACATGCGTATTTGCGAAAATATACTTAAAATAAAATTGTTCCTTTCCAGCGGTGTCCGCCATCTTAGTTGAAAAATTTGACCGGCTCGCTGAGTTCGCAAGGTATCCTGGGTAATTTCATCTTCCACTTCGTTTTAAGCCTGCATCGGACCGCACTATGTTTTGAGGGTTGATTTTAAGGGGAGAATAGCACTCCCCCTTGCTCTTTGGAGTATTGGGACACCCTACCCCTACACGAGAACGCGCAAAAACAAGGGTTAGGGCAGAAATCTAGGGTAAGGGGAGGTATTGGGACGCAGCCTAAATCTACACTTCTATAAATGTGAACATTTCTGCCATCTGGTGAAAAAAGAACAACAAGACTTTGTCAGGTCAAAATCATGTTATGACAATAATGGCCAGTAGATGGCTGAAGTGTTTCATTCAACTATACATGTTGTGAAAGAAAGTTTGGATGTTTATTTGGACTTTATCCAACTTTTACAAATATCTTCTGTGAAAGTCTCAGGACCGAAAAATGTTTGTCTAATTATTGCATTTGGTCTGATATGATGTCGTTAACCACTAAGATGCCAAATGCTCGAATCGACATCAACGGTAGGTCCGCCAAAGTGGAAGCCAGTCTCAAACGCCTAAGGACCACCTTTATAGCTTTAGGTGGAGTGTCGATGTCGGCGGGAGACTCTGGATTTGAGACCACTGGATTCAGAAGCTCTGTGAGCACTGTTGGCCACCAGCTCTTGATGCACACTACCCCCCACAAAAAATAAAAGATTTTAGGGGAAGGAGAACCACTCAGCTGCAATGACAAATCAATATAATGTGCCAAAGTCCAGTCTGGGTCATGTAGCTGCATAATTACATTGAGTGGCTCAGACAACCCGCCCCCAAAAAAGATAAAATGGGGAATCTTGTCCATGTTGGTTAAGTGAGCCTACTCAATGTCCAGTACATGGTCCTTGATGCTGTGCTCTCCTTGTCGGAGATGCATAATTCTCACTGCTGGATCCATTTAGTAGTCTTCTGTCACAAACTGCTCTGAAGACTTGGGTTGACGATCCAAATGCAGCTTTATTGGGACAATCTAGAATCATAATCCATAAAACAGGCATTGGGTCAAAACCATAGAGCAAACAAACCAAACGTACGATAGAGTCCAAAAACACAGGCAAACAAGGATATCCAAGACAAGGGAAACCAGGTTACAGGAGCTCAAAATAGCAGTGTAACACAAAACAAGATTATGCAAAGTGAGAATGAAAATACAGGGCTTAGATAGGCCGACTTTAACCAGGGTAATCACACACAGCTAAACAAAATTACACAATCATGAACAGTCATTGGATACTGGGAAGTGAAGTTCATAATGGAAAAGCCCAGGAGTCAGGAGGAGTGCCCTCTGCTGGAGATTAAGGGCACTCCAGCTGGTGGATGTGACAGTCGTAACCGTAATTAAGCCGTGACGTTCTCCCTGGAGCTGTTCACGTCCTCAGACTCAGATTTATGCGTTTCTATGTCAACAGTATAAATGCCAAAATTAATCTGCAGCAGTCAAGTTGAACAAGTAAGAGCTCTGAAAGTTATTTAAAGGTTCTCTAAGCGATCCTGGGTGACGTCACTTCTTGTTGACGTTCGAACTATTGTCAAACAAAACGGAGCTAGACCCTCCCTCCTCCTCATCTGCACACTAACCCCCCAAACCCTTCTTGTCGGTGATTGGCTGGAACAGTTTGTTATGTTTCGTGCTGCGGGTTAGCCCAATTTGTTTTTGTTGCTGTTTGTGGAGCTGTATGTGACAAAAAATGTTTTGGCCTAAAAAACGCGTGACACCGCTTAGAGCACCTTTAAATTCACTATTATTGTAATGTGATGTGCTTTGAGACATAAGGTAATTTAACGCAGTATTTCATCTGATGCATTGGAGACACATGAGGGTGGGATCTCATGCTTTCAAAGCTAGCTTGCTAATGCTAGCCACTCTGAAATTGCCTGTCCTACCTTTAAAGTGCAAAAAGTTTTTTTTTTTTACTTTTAAGAAGAAAAAAAATGTATCCTCAAAAACGTACTAAACGCCACATAATTTTGAATTAATTTTGTCTTTTAATACGAATTTTGTCAAAGGATGAAGTTATCTGTTTCTCTGTATGTAGACTGACATGCATCAGATGATCCAGGTCAGAATAAAGAAGATTCAAGAGATCCAGCACTCAGTAGAGCTGAGAAAGGTGAGTGGAGGTTAAAACGTAAAATTGATAATGCATTATAATATTTCAATCAGCTTCATAAAGGTTCTCAATTAAATGGATAAAACGTAATAGATGAATCTTCTAATCGTTATCATTTATCAGAAAAACACAGAGAAAAATAAATCCCCCAGTGATAAGATTTTCAATGTTCTGATTGGCTACATTGAGAGATGTCGGTCTGATCGGATGGAGATGATAGAGGGACAGCAGAAAGCAGCAGAGAAACAGACTGAAGATCTCATTAAAGAGCTGCAGCAGGAAATCACTGAGCTGGAGCAGCTCTCACACACTGACGATCATCTCCATCTCATACAGGTCTGTCAACATATCTCATCAGTCATCATGTACAATATTACAGGACAAACTCTCTGTTCACAAACCTGATGAGCTGCTTGACCATTGTATTTGTACCAGTCTTTTAGAAATTGTACAAAAGAAACTGAAACAGTAATTGTAGTAGACTGAATACAATTCTAGCCGTTCCAGTTATTACCGCTAGGGGGTGAATATGCTTGTGTTGTGTGGGAATTACCTGTTGCAGTGGAATGTTCTGTCCTGTTGGATAGTCAGGTCATGCTGGTGTAATCCTATAAAATAAGCAGTTATTAGTAAACCGACCATCCTACATTCCTCTCTCTTGTGTGGTCTGTTGACTCTTTTCCAAGAAAAGATGTTTCTGATTGTCGTGGATTCGCCTTCAAAGTGGATGGATGCATACCCAACAACTACCGCCACCTCTCAAATCACTATAGAAAAGCTCAGGCTAAGTTTTATTAGACAATGGACTTGCCCTGGACAGCACCCTTCCAACCACCTCTCAAATGGGTTCACGAAAAGAGTCGTGCAGACCTTCAAAGCTGGTCTCAAGAAAATAAAGGCAGAAACATTGAAGACAAGAGTATATGACAGTGGTAGGAAATATAAGGCCTGGCTGTGCAAGGTGGGCCACATGTGGCCTGATGTGCTGTTTAATCTGGCCAATGTCTTCATGATCAAAGGCCTCTGGTCTTAATTGTCAGGAAAATGTTGCATTATTCATGAAATACACTCAGTCCCCACTTATTCTAACCCTAACCCTAACTATATCTATATTCTCCATGCCAAGTATGAGCTCTTATCCTCAGGCATAAGATATAGGGGACCCCAATGTAAACTAAATATTTCTAAACTATAGGCCTGATTTAAACCTACCTCAATTAAAAATTTAAATAATGATGCTTGAGGCTGCAGCGGTTGTGCAATAGCTTCATGATATAATGCATATAGGGTTGTGTGTAGGTTGAAAGATGAGCAATAGACTGTGGCTTTGATGTGCTTCAGTCTGGCTACATATCACTTTGTTTATGTTGTTTAAAGTATATGCCGGATGTATGATAAAATAATATGTTAAGTGTTATGTGTAAAGCATTTGAACTCAAGGCAAAAATCCCTCTGGGGACAATAAAGGAGGATATCACCTGCAAAGTGGTCTTCATGATATGTAAAAATTAAAACGTTGTCGTGGGACTATAGCAAGCACATCATTGGAAAGGTCTCAACCTCGACAGTAACATTATGTCAGTCTGAAGAGGATACATTACTCCTGATTTGAATTATTGACCTCTGCTCTGAACCTTGAACCCAGTACATGTATGAAGGCTTGTCATTTAGCAACAGAACGTGCAACACACATAGGACCAGCTGTTATAGAAAGCTCTGGACCTTAGCTGTCATGCAGATATGGTCTCCAATGTTTAACCACTGTAAGCACTGTAAAATATGTTAATAAGCTATTTTGACCTATTTAACAATTAAAATTTTAAAATCTGATGACACCAGTGTGTTCCCCATCCCCGCAAAAACAGGGTATATGCAAAATTCCACTAGACACACCACAGAACACAGTTACAAAGCTAGTGTTACTTGTAGTTCTTCCGGGCTGGGTGGGTGGACTCGTTCGGCTCCTGTTTTTCTGCTGTCTGCTGTGGATGGGCTTCAACTACACTCAAAAAGTTCAAAACTGAGCAGTGTTGTTGCTTGTGACAAAACCACTGATTAACTATGTACATTGAAGCTATACTGGCGTTAAAGACCCCCTGACCTGCATTGCGGTATATGGGATTCGCATGTGACCCGCTCGGCCCACATTGTAGTGTTCTGTCTTACAGCATACTGTAATGTTTCACCAATAGTCAGACTGAAATGATATTATTAAAATAATGTAATGAATACCATGATAACATCTAAATAAATGCTGGTAGATGTAGCATTATAGTTTTAAAAATATCAATAAACAAAGCAATCTAGCTTCCCTGGCAATAAGACAGGAATATTAACATTAAAAGAAATACATATAAACCATATGATCTCGTGAATAAATGTTATCTGTGTATCCATGTAAGATGTATCTAGGAGATGGAGGAAACTGTCATGATGAAATGTCTTCTTCCCCCTAGTACAGACACTACTTAAGACGACACACCACATTTTAGGCATTTATTAGCTTATACAAACACAAAAACAACACACATAGCTCAGACACATAACAAAAATCACAAATGTAAAAAGTGAAGAGCATGTCAAGTGATTACAAAGGCCTGGTAGGGACTGACCCTGTGATACATGATGGGCAGCTATGGAGTGATGTGCAGTAGTGGTAGTGCAAAAGTAAACAGTGCAGGGATTTAATCAGTGCAAAGCTTTGCATGTTAAATATGACTATGGAAAAAAGAGTGAGAGCATAATAGTATTGCGTAACAAAAACAATACAAAGAAGATAAAATAAATAGAACAACAGAAACTTAAATATATATATAAAAAAGAAAAAAAGATTATACAAGCCAACAGGGGTAAATGTTGGGACCACAGTCCAGAATGTGTAGAGGGGCTAATGTAGCCTGTAAGACAGTCCAATAAACAAAGTGATGTGATGGTTGGTGCAGGGTGAGACTCATGCTGAAAAGTCCATTCCTCCCCTAACCTTTTCTGTGACATTGAGTTTCTGGTTTGCCCTGGGGACAAAGGACCTCCTCAATGTTGAGCATGACAGAAGACTGCTACTGCAAATTATCCTCAGTTTGTTAAATGATCAAATCCAGCTCCATGCAAACACAGAGCCAGCTTTCCTTACCAACCTGTCCCAGCGGCACTCTTCTTAATGCTGCCTCCCCAGCAGACAACAGCATAAAAAAGGACTCTGGCCATGTTTAATCTTGGTCAGAGTCACTACTGGTATGGTATTCCTCAGAATTACTATCAAAGTTAATTTCTGTTTCAGTCAGAACTTGAACATAACATTTCTTTGCATGTTTTGCCAGGCTGTTGCTTGCTTCCTTGTTCTTCATCGTCAAGCTCTGTAGACCTCGGATACCATCTTGAAGCAGGCCCCAAGTCTCACCTTACATGTTAAAACACATTGAGCCTTTATTAATTAGAAACATTCAGAAATATTGTAATGTATGCCAAGTATAACAAATACATACCTGATGTCACATTAGAAAGCTGGGATGACATCTGCTTCAGGGTGTCTGCACGGGTGCAAAGAGACTTCCAATGCTTGTTCATCTCTGCAATAAGAATCCTCTTCTCCTCCTCAAGTCTCCTTACTGCCATCACAATGTCGAACGCCTTCCTCTTTGTCCTTAGATCTACAGAGTCATAAATGAAACATAAGTTGGTTGTATTTAAGATTAGTATTTAAAGAATTTCTGGGGTTACAATCGAGGCATGACAGATTTTGTGCCACTATGTTACTATTTCACATAGTCAACGGAATTGTGTACATACCACCGTGTGTAAGCTGCCATGGCCAAACAATCTCGTCAGATAAAATGGTGTCCAATGTCAGTTTTTCTGCATTAGGAACCAAGGTGTTATACTTTTCCACTACAGAATTTAAGATTTTTTTTTCCTCCCTGATCTTTCGGCGGATTCGGGCACGTCCTTTGCATCCGTCACTATCCTTATAAAGACGCTGGGACCTCCTCTTAACACTTGCCACCAGCTCCTCAATTCGGCTGGCAACAGCGGCAACATCAGCATCATTTGGGGATGTTGTTGCTGAGAGGAAGAAATGGAGAGATCAGAAATATGCTTCTTGATTCCATGAAAAAATATTATTTCTGGTGTATGAGCAAAATAAAGCCTCAACAATCTTTTCATATTTCTCTGTAACTGAGAGGTTACACTTGTAGCTAAGGTTGAGTATAGTTAGGTTAGTTAGGTTCTTTATTGTCTCCATGGGGATAATCTTGTCCACACGTCATCAGCAATCAGAGTATGTGCTCTTTGACTACGATTACAATGAGCCTCTTTGGAATTGCAGTCAAGATAAGTCAGTGATACATCAAGCACCATAGGTAAAGGTATAAAACAGTATAAAACAGTATATCCTACCTTCTGCCCACTCATTGATATCAATGAAGCTCTCCAGTTGATTGTCTGAGATGTCCATTTCCGTTTTCATGGCCTCCAGGTTATGCAACTGGCATTGCAGGGCTATTGTGGCCTTCAAACATAAATGACAATGAGGGAAATGCCTACCACTTTGACTATTGTTGATAAGGATTGTGAAGTACCTTCACTATTTGAAAACCACATACAACACTAATTAAATATACAGTATATTCGTATATACGTATTCGTATATATCAATATATGTGGTATGAACATTCAATATTTTGTATCAAGGCACTAAAAAATACAATTGACACTACACATGCAACCATCCGTATATTTAATATATATATAAGAATATCTGGGCAAGTCTTCTCTATATTTTTGTGATATATGCCATTTTATTTTACAATATCGCTATGCATTTTGTATAAGCGAAAACTGGTGTCTTTACCTTCCGATATCGGCGGGCAAGGGTAGAAGCCAAGTTGTCACATTTTTGTTGGTTCCAGCGCATGGCCATGATCGTCAGCATGTCTATGCGTCCTGCAAAAATAAAAAAATATGAGATTATCACCCTTCTTTCCAGTAGCAGTAGGAGAAGAAACTGTGCAGACTTGAATCAAAAACGTTTCAGAGATAATAACTTACAGTACAGTACTATGGTACTAATCTGCTGTCTTGTGCCATTTGATTACTGTCCCATGAAAGGGTTAGGTAAATAGCACAGGATAGTGAAGAAATAGCATGAAACAGTGGCGCAGGACAGTAGTCGAATGGCATAGAGCACTATGGCAGGACAGTAGGTGAATGGTACTCTGATGTGTAATTTTTATATCGCACTGCCTTTCCTTATTATCCTCACGTCAAATAAAATAGGATGATGGTATTGTAATTGATCCATCCATTTGTGTTGAATATTCTGAGCTTTATATTTTCAGAGTCAGCATATATGCATGAGCTCAAAGTGGCTCACCCATGTCATCAGGATCAAAATTTACTGGTTACCTTACCTGCTTTTGACATGTGCTTTGTCGTAACAGCAATCCTTGAGAGGAAGGCGTTGCACTGCTCCACCTCTTCCCCAAGAGTCGAACCAGCCCCCTCCTGATATGCTCCACTCCATTTTACCTTTAAAAAAAAAGAAAAGATAAAAAACCTAAGTGGCAACAATCTTATGCAGGATTTCAGGGAAAGAAAATGTCATGGACAATCATTTTCTCTTACCTCGCATTTGAAATCATGAGCTTTGGCATGAAAAACAGAAAGAAATGGCCTCATGGTGAGGAGATCCTGAAGCTCAGGGCATTTCTCTGTCACTCTCCGGAGGTAAGGCCAGTACTTGCATGCCACATCCATTGCAAAAAATGTAACTGTCTTACAGGCCATTTGCTTTTGGAGGTACAGGGGGTAAGCAAAAATCTCCCCCCTGAACATATTGAGGGCACGAAGGAGAACCCCATGACGACATACAGCGAGTTCCAGGCCCTCCTCGTCTGTTTTTCCTGAGGACTTCTGAGACGTTTCACGCGCCGCTGACCATTGCCCTCCACAGACACCTCTTCCAGAGACCTAAAACATGGAAGATGGTTAACAGTCCAAACTTGTTCAAACAAAGTCCTCTGTAGGACGTGGTGTTTTATAGGTAAATATAGTGAAGTTGTGCAAGTTTACATGACTGGTTGAGGTATGGACATAGTCCACGAATCTTGCGACGTCATCATCATTCGCAATGAACACGCCATCAAAGATGGCTTTTTCCTCCGATCTGAATAAAAGAGATACATATTAACTTTAAATATTCATATGATTTTCAATTCACAGCAGTTAATTTCAAAGTAATGGACTGTCAATGCACACACAGTACCTTGCTGCACTCTTGAATCTGTAGTGCTTACGGTTTCCATCAACGGATACTGCAAGCATGTCTGGGCTGCACGCTGGGCAGTCAAAGTGGTCCACCTGGCATAAATTGTCCACTTCGAATCGGACAGCTTCCCACTCCAAGAAGCTTTTCCGGAAGCTGTCCGCTGTGATGTTTCCACTCTGTTTCAAAGAAGAGTTCAGTAAAAGATAACAAAAGAGAACAGTAAAACGGATCAAATTAAACAATATACTACACTGAAGTAAAATGTTCTAAATGGAGACATTTTAGGATGTTTGTACTAACTTCGTAAACACTCCTTAGAATACATATCAAAGTAAATAAACAATGTGTAGACTTCACTCATACACTATACACTGGTGTATTGGGGGGACCTGGCCATTAAAAATACAGGATATTGTTTGACATTCAGTCTAAATCTATATGCAAAGAGGGCTACAACAGCTTCCATATTGTTTAGAAGTAAGCCTGTGCAATGTTTGGCCCATTAATCCAAGGGATCACTTCTGGGATCAGGAAATGATATTGGGGAGAAGATGTCAAAGTCTGTAGCCAATGGAGTTGAAGTTGAGATCTTCAGAATGACCTGTTTTTTCAGAAATGTCTCAGTGCAAACTGCTGATGAGAGACCATGAGTTTATGGTTGTTTATAAAGGGTCTAAATTTAACAACTTTTTTTCCTAAACAGTGCAAATGTTCATGTGTACTATCATCATCATCATGCCCTCATAGTATTATTTATGGAGTTACACAATTATTACCACAAATACTTACACGGCCAAAGCGAACGGTTGATCCAGCATTCTAAGAAACGCTTGGCTAGACATCCCTGGTGCTGCCATCTTCAGGTCTTCAAAAAAAAAAAGGACATCTGTTGCGTACACAGTTGAATAGTGAGAAGTGGCAGGCCAGTAGTCATTGCGGATCAGGTCATCCACTCCAGGACTCCAAGTGGCTTCACATGCTTTGCATCTCATCTGAGGCAATCTGAGATCATATCGCCCTGGAAAAAGAAGGAAATATATACACGAAGTTAATTCTGACAGACCAAACTGTGTCATTCTGACAACTGAAATGGGAACCTTTGACTAAGGATGGATCAGGAGGACACTTCTACAAACATTTTGTAAGGCACTCTATTGGAAGTCACACTTTTGTCAGGCAAATTAACTGTGTTCAAACAAAGGTTAATTGTTTTCCTCCACATAGGTGGGCCCAGCCAATCTAATCAACACACAACCTATTGACACCTCTGGATTTCCAGCCATGATAAAGAAAATGTATTGCACAATGTAAAATGTATGAATGTAACATATTCATGATTCGTATATGTGCATAATTGTGACGAAAAGTGAGAGGGAGTATATACGAGGTGTGATCAGCAAATAGCTGTGGGTGAAATTCTGCAGCCACTTCTACAGAAGTGACCCCCACCCAAACCCATAAAGTTCTTCTTACCATTCATTGTAACCACAACTATGGACTGTCCTGCGATGACACTGGACGATACTCGTAGACAACCGCATATTGTCTCTGGCATCTCCAAAGGTACAAGACGCTCTTGAAAAAAAACAAAAAAAACACATGGATGAGAATTAAAGAATAACATTTATTTACTGGCAACTATTTTAAACAAGATGTACTTGACGGCTTCATCGACCTATCAGAAAATAGTATTTCGTTTATCAGTCAAGTCTAAGAATGTGACTTTTAAAAACTTACCACACTGGGTTAGAACTCTCTCCACAACACAATTTGTGGGAGCCAATGGATGAAAAAATGCATGTGTCATCGAATCCCTGTTGTGGAACACTTGACCTCGATGGACCCTGACATCACACTGGCCACAGAGGAATGGGTGTGGTCGGCAGTCAGAACAACGGATAACGGCTGGACCATTTCCACAATGTTGGCAGATCCGAGTTGCCGCATGTTGTCGAGCCACCATGGTGTTGACCAGTCGGGGTCTCTCTTTCTCCCACCACCCTGATATGAGGCTCTTTCGGGTCGACCAGTCTGTTGAGGCTTGAAGTGCCGTTTCATCCTCATGTATGTCCTCACCCAGTGAGCTTTTAAGCTCTAGAAGGAAGGACTCTGTTAAAACAATGCAAAATATTTAAAAACAGTAGTTTATGTTAACAAAAGAGAATAGCATTGAACAATGGCCATTTTATAATAAATGAACATACAGTTTTGAACCAGTGAAGTCAAAATAAATAACACACCTGCAGTAACGGAAAGAAAGTCACTGGTCATTTCCGCACTGGTTTCCGGAGCCCTGACATGAGAGACACCAGTCTTTCGACTCTGGCTGTGACTGGGACCTGCTGTAGCAAAAAAGCTGTTGCTTTTTACACTCAATGACACAAACTTTACCTGATGCTAGGCACAGGTACGTAATAATAACCTCAGATATGTTCTAATTCAGACCCATGACTTGAGATCATATTGTATACCATTCCAAGATGCAAAACTAGATCTGGAGTCTACATTTTAATTAACACGAATGTTAAAAAAAAAAATCATACCTGCTTGTTTCCGGGATGATCTGGGCCTGCCGTAAATAATGTTTCCATCACTGTCCCTCTTAATCCACCTAACATCTTGCTTGCTGTTTGATGACCGACTGGTGGATGGATTACTGGTGGAAGGCTGACTGGTGGATGGTTCTGCTTCCTGGTGCATGCTAATGAGCTGTTTGAGGTGAGCTTGATGTCAGCCTGATCGACAAGGTCACTCATCTCATTCAGGAGACGGTCCATCTCAGGATCAGACATGGCACAAAATATAAACACACAGGGACAAAAAAAAAGACAAAACAAACAAACAAACAAACAAAAACCTCACTCAGAGGGGAGGGAGGAAGAGGGGGGGGAGGGAGAGACAGTAAGACAGCAAGAGAGAGAGAGAGAGAGAGAACACAATACAACAGTAGAGAGAGTAAAGATACAAGACAAATGTGGCTCTTAAAAGTGCCTTTTTTTCGATGTAATGAGGTGCTGGTTTTTTTAAAGGACAGGGATTAAGGAACCTACAGAGAAAGAGAAGAACAAATAAAAAAATAATAGATCACCAAACTACATATTACAATATGAATAACTAGGCTACTAGGCTAAGAATAACTACTAGGCTAAGAAGTTAAGTAAATGCTGCTCTTGTTCATTCATGAAATCACAATTATAAAAAAGGTCATTGTGTGAGCAAGGGTTCATGATATTTTGAACACATCCTTGTTCTGCCTTAATTCAAATGGATAAACAAACAGGAATAACATGATCAGGGTACTTGTCTAAACTTTGCCTTGCCAGACTTAAACTTTATATATATATATATATATATATATATATATATATATATATATATATATATATATATATATATATATATATATATATATCCCCCAATAATCATATAATATTATTTATGAGTATTTCACACAAAAACATGGTGTGTATATATGTATAGCCATAGGCCTACATCATTTTTATTTTATTTTATTAAACTCGTAATTTTTTTTATTTTGGACGTGTAAATGCTTATTCATTTATATTGCTTTTTAGACTGTTGTAGGTTGTAAGCGACTTACCGTGGTGGAATCGCGCTGGGCAATAGTTTCTGCGATGGTCGCATATAGTGACGTGTGCACAAAATTGCGCCAAAATATCAATCATAATGAAAACGTACAGTCTTAATATTTTATATACTTGCTCAAAATTTTAAAGGGGTCAGCATAAATGCCTAAGTGAAAGAAACACGGGTGTATGTAGCCATTACATTTAAACACATCACTTCCCAGAATGCATCCATCTCTTTGCCAAAGGATATGTCCATATTAAGCAATAAACATTTCTGCAGTAGACTATAACAACCTCATAATCAGTATTGAGATGAAAGTTCTATAAAAGTAGGCTATTTTTTTTTGTGCAAAAAAAGCAAAGTTGTAGGCCTACTGTTGTAGGCTCACTAAAGCCATTGCAAATTGAAATACCATCGACAATTATAAAATATCCCACCTAAATTAAGGCATGTTTTAAGCCCACAGCAAGTAGGCCTATGCAGTCCTGCAATTATGTCGTTTTAATGTAGCCCAAAATTATATAAAAAAAGAGAAAAATGTCGGGATACCGATTTAGACAATGGTTTCTGCCCCACGAAAATGTATGGTCACCGCACCAATGAATGATTATAACAGTAGGCCTATACGCTAACTGTTACTGCAAAATACACATTTGCAGCATAAAATTAATCGCCTGAAACCATAATTTCCAGTGCAGGCAAACCGCTGGATGGATAACCCCATTTCGTCAAAATCCAAAGATGAGGGATTTGCACTCAAATCTATCGGACGACCCCTCTACGTTATCAAGCGACGAATAGAGGGTACCCTCAACGTTGGCTTATGGACGTGAGGGGGAAATGACCAAACGGCGGCAGTATGTTATCGAAAATTATTAAATATCCCACCTAAATTAAGGCATGTTTTAAGCATACAGCAAATATACAGTCCTGTAATTATGCCATTTTAATGTAGGCCAAAACTATATAAAAAATCGAGAAAAAAAAATCATGATACCGATTTAGACAAGGGTTTCTGCCCCACGAAAATGGTCACCGCACCAATGATTGTAACAGTAGCCTATATGCGCCACACACTACTGCAAAATACACATTTGCAGCATAAAATTAATCGCCTGAAACCATAATTTCCAGCGCAGGCAAACCGCTGGATGGATATCCCCATTTCGTCAAAATTCAAAGATGAGGGATTTGCACTCAAATGTCGGACGACCCCTCTACGTTATCAAGCGACGAATAGGGGGTACCCTCAACGTCGGCTTATGGACGTGAGGGGGAAATGACCAAACAGCAGCTATCTAAAATGACAAAATATCCCACCGAAATTAAGGCATGTTTTAAGCATACATCAAATATCCTGTAAATATGTCATTTTAATTTAGCCCAAAATATATTAAAAAAAGAGAGAAAAATGTCGGGATACCGATTTAGACAATGGTTTCTGCCCCATGGATAACCCCATTTCGTCAAAATCCAAAGATGAGGGATTTGCACTCAAATCTATCGGACGACCCCTCTACGTTATCAAGCGACGAATAGAGGGTACCCTCAACGTTGGCTTATGGACGTGAGGGGGAAATGACCAAACGGCGGCAGTATGTTATCGAAATTTTTTTAATATCCCACCTAAATTAAGGCATGTTTTAAGCATACAGCAAATATACAGTCCTGTAATTATGCCATTTTAATGTAGGCCAAAATTATATAAAAAGAGAGAAAAAAAGTCGTGATACCGATTTAGACAAGGGTTTCTGCCCCACGAAAATGGTCACCGCACCAATGATTGTAACAGTAGCCTATATGCGCCGCACGCTACTACAAAATACACATTTGCAGCATAAAATTAATAGCCTAAAACCATCCTTTCCAGCGCAGGCAAACCGCTGGACGGATATAACCCATTTCGTCAAAATTCAAAGATGAGGGATTTGCACTCAAATCGATCGGACGACCCTCTACGTTATCAAGCGACGAATAGGGGGTACCCTCAACGTCGGCTTATGGACGTGAGGGGGAAATGACCAAACAGCAGCTATCTAAAATGACAAAATATCCCACCGAAATTAAGGCATGTTTTAAGCATACATCAAATATCCTGTAAATATGTCATTTTAATTTAGCCCAAAATATATTAAAAAAAGAGAGAAAAATGTCGGGATACCGATTTAGACAATGGTTTCTGCCCCATGGATAACCCCATTTCGTCAAAATCCAAAGATGAGGGATTTGCACTCAAATCTATCGGACGACCCCTCTACGTTATCAAGCGACGAATAGAGGGTACCCTCAACGTTGGCTTATGGACGTGAGGGGGAAATGACCAAACGGCGGCAGTATGTTATCGAAATTTTTTTAATATCCCACCTAAATTAAGGCATGTTTTAAGCATACAGCAAATATACAGTCCTGTAATTATGCCATTTTAATGTAGGCCAAAATTATATAAAAAGAGAGAAAAAAAGTCGTGATACCGATTTAGACAAGGGTTTCTGCCCCACGAAAATGGTCACCGCACCAATGATTGTAACAGTAGCCTATATGCGCCGCACGCTACTACAAAATACACATTTGCAGCATAAAATTAATAGCCTAAAACCATCCTTTCCAGCGCAGGCAAACCGCTGGACGGATATAACCCATTTCGTCAAAATTCAAAGATGAGGGATTTGCACTCAAATCGATCGGACGACCCTCTACGTTATCAAGCGACGAATAGGGGGTACCCTCAACGTCGGCATATGGACGTGAGGGGGTAATGACCAAACGGCAGTATGTGACGAATAGGGGTGAGACCGTGTTGTTTGAATAGATAACGTTAACGTGGTATAGAATGAGTTATTTTTCAGGAACATAAAATTGCACTTTATAGTTTAAGAGTACAGTTTATTTATCTTAATTTCAACCATAAAATAAAACTTACCTCTTAACAGACGAAATCCACTCCCGAGTCCCTTCGTCAGCGTGATTGAAGAGGGAAATCCCGTGCAAGTTACCGCGACGACAGACCGCGCATGCGCAACAACAGGAAGTTAAACGGTCGAAATTATAAATCAAAATTTTAAGTTTTCTCAACTTAATTGTTTGTGTTCATTGGACAAAATAGTAGTGCACTTGCAGTTAAAACGTTTTTATAAGTAAACTCAACCCAGACAGCAAGCTAACATTGAATAAACATTGTTTTTCCATCTGAATCATCATTATGGTTGATGTTGAAATTTCAATGCAAAATAAATGTTGAATCACCATTACCATATCGATGAAAACCTGATGTTATTAATGTTGATGGCAACAATATTGGAACAACATTGATCTATAGTTAACTTTATGATTGATTAAGCATTGATATTTGGTTTACCGGGCGATCGCTGAATGTGTTGAAAAGTCATCGGCATATAGTTGACCGGGAAAAATGATTGAAAATGCATCGATATATAGTTGACAGGGAGATCAACACCAACGTACTGCACCGGACACAGCTCATTTCTGGACCTTAAAAGCGTACAGGTAAGCTTGCTTAATGTTTGATATGAATGAATTGTACCAAATCAAATACTGTTAGGTTGATCGTTAACATGATGGTTAATGTAGTAACCGACGCAGTGCTGCAGTCACTGAAATGGATTTTTGTTTTACCAATGTGTCAAAATCTGCCAAAAGCTTGATCTCTTCTAGGTTATAAAGTTAGCAAAACCTCGTTGGTCCAGTCTATTTTTGTGACAGCTAGCTCAAAATACATGTCTGTACCAAATTGCTAGTGTCGTGAAATCTATTAACACAGCACCGCTATTTCTTCTGACCGCCGGAGAACACCGCGCGAAACCAACGCTAGCATAGTGCTCTATCTCTAGCTAGCTAGCGCTACTCACAGCAGTGACCGCGGCGGGCCAGAATTACACAAAAGACATGGTTTACCTTTACTTTATTCAATGCTTAGCCCCACATACTTCATTTAGAAGCAATTAAAATGCCTCGTTAATTTTAAAGACATAGCCTTATTATTAGCCTGTTTTTGCGGTGAGATTTAGGCCTATGCATATTCCTCCATGCAGCAGTAGTTTTTAATGTTAAGCAGAAATTAATGTACAATTTAGTCAACAGAAAAATATTTTGTCTATGGTAACTCTAATCAATACATCTACTATTTAATCAGTTATACGTATCCAGTTATTTATATTTAATTTGTTGAGTTAACAATTAGTTCTGATTTAATAAAATAATAAACATGATTTGTTGGCCTCATAAATTGTCCTTATGAAAGATGTCACTGCAAGCTAATCCTTTTTGCCTCCCTTTAATTCGAATACATCCATGAACATATTGGACAGTTTTGAAAAGTGCTTTGAATGTAGTCCGTCTTATAGGCCTGCAGCCTCAACAAAAAGTGTTTCTACCCAGAAATATAAAATGATTTACCTATGAAATGGCAAGATGAGAGAGGGGGTAAAATCTTTGCGTGGCAGGTGGAGCTTCCACTCGACCAGTCACGGATATATTCCATTCAGACATTATAGCACATGTGACAGAAAATTACGTGATATATCTTGTACTTTAATATAGTGAACGAGTCCATTATTCATGAATAAAAATTGTTCAGTCTTTAGAAAAACCTTTGCAAGCCCTGTTTAAAAGACATTTTTGTTATCATCTGCTTTGTGGGGAAATAATCAGGGCAGTGGATGATTCTGAATTAAATTGCTGTTTACTTTCTAGATGCCTTGACTCAACGTCTTACAACGGCAAACACCTATGACTTCGCTGAAGCTGTACAGAAGTGGCTGCGCTACGCCCCAGACCGAGCAGGAGGAGCTGGAAGACAGACGCAGCAGGAGTTAGCACGTTAAAAGAAAAAAAATGAAATAATACAATAAAAATTATTGTTTAATTTTTAAAGAATGAAGAAAAATGTGCCCACTCAACTTAAAATTTTAAACTAAGTTAACAATTTGCAAGTTGGATTTTTTACAGTGTAGGATAAATTATTTACGACAGTGGTAATGGACAATTCCGCTTCCAACCTGTAGGGCGACTGCAGAGGAAAAGTCACTGCTGCTTTAAACGGGAGCTTGAAAAGGGCCCGATTCAAAACTTGCAGGTCCAAGATTGGCTGTAATCCACCGCCTTTCTAGGATACAATGAAGCAAGGGCTGTAGAAGCCTGACTTCATATCGGCTGGAGGGACCAGTGCGATCTTGTCCTTCGCCAGTAGGACTGCAGTCTCGGCCCATAAGAACTTGTGAACTGAATCGTATAGCAGAGTCTGATGGTCCGAATGAGCCAATAAGATGGGCTGGGGGTAGAGGTCTGCTACCCGACCCGAGCCAGACGGGTCCCGAAAAACTCACCGGTTTCGGATTAATGTTAAATGAATAGCCTTGGCTTCAGGTCTGGTTCAAGTTTGTAACTAAGACCCAACTGTTGGCGATAGGAGAGGGGGATGAGAGTGGCAAGGCACAGCATCACACACTGCCTTCTGCGCCCTCTTGTGACCCTGAGATAAAGGAAGCTGCTCTTCTATTGATAAACAATAGGCAAAAATATGAAAATACAGAGAATATTATGTGTCTACAATCTACAAATTAGCCATGATGCAGCAAAAACTGTACAACAATGAAGGAGTGACAAAATATCAAGAGTGCAAAATAGACACAAACCCCCACACACATATGAACTGGTGTGACTGTCACACAAAGCAAGTTTTTGCCAATGCGTGAAATAAACGAAAAGTTATTCAATATAAACCAAAAATCACAATATTTCAAAAGCAAAAAAAAAGTGTTGACAGCTGGAGAGGAGAGAGAGAAAATGGCTTCAGAGATTTCCTTACAAAATAACATGTGCCATGTTTGGACATTTAGTTAATTTTAAGACTGGAAAAACTGGAAAAGGGTCTACTCTCTGAGAGAACAAAGGAAAGTAACATTTGAACTCACTCCTGTGAAGTTAGCGTCACCATTCGAGATGCAAGTCTCACCTCATCCTAATCTACATTTCTTTCCCTCCCCCCCCAAATTCACCCAAAAATGTATCTGATTTAAATGTGAACAATTATCACACAGTTTTATACGTTTTGTATCATTTGAAATGTCTCAGTGCGACTGGTACAAATGTCTCATTCCCAAAAAAGGTCAACCAAAAGATAATAGTTTTATAATAAGAGTTTAGAGATAACTTGCACATAGAGGAGGGTGTGTCTTCCAGACAAATGGCATCCTGCTCTCAAAAGGTGTAAACTCTGAATGCAAATTCCCATTGTTAGCACATATTTCCATGCGAAAAGAAGTTTCTGTCTATATAATGAAATGCAACGAGAGGCTCTGCGCGATTCTGTAACCCAGTTTAGCCCTTGATGTGAAGTGTAAGCGAAACACTTGGCATCATGTATTTATAATGTCAAGGTTCACATCTTCTCTCTTTATTCCAGAGCAGTTGATGTTTTGTATCCATTATCTTTGAACTGATTATGAAATTGGCAGATACATTTACCTGACATAATAAATTGTAAACATTTGATTTTATACTGACTGATATTATTTTTAGTAGAGTTAAAAAGAATAGTCAAACATTCGCTCACATTTAATGATGCACAGATATCATTAAAACCTTTTCATTTATGGAGTTAGATGAAATAACGAGGAAATGCATATACATTTTTTTTTAATCAAATTACTTAGCCATGAGGAAAGGCAGTAACGCACAGAGACCTTCACCCGTTATCGGAAACCGCCTTTGGGCCGATCAAAACGGGCTTACATTATTATGTAGAATTGCACAATATAATATTAAATCATATTATGTAAAATGTCATAGTAGATTTGAAAAGCAAAAGCAAAGTATTAAAAGTTATTACAAGTTATTATTAAAAGTTAACACATTGTGTTAATTAGAAAATATAGAATGGCCATTCAAATGTAACTGATGAATATTTTTTTATTTTTTTAACATAACTCACAAATATAATATTTAATTATAGTTGATGTTTTGTTAATTTCTTTTAGCACATTTTGTGTATCACATATTGTAAGTAAAAACTTCTTGATTGTGGTTTGTGCAAATTCTTTTCTTTCTTTTTTTAAAATATAAAAATTTATAGCAGTAATTTAAAATAGATTTGTTTTTAATTTTAACTGACAGGAGTGATGATCAGTGGGTTTGAGTTTTTACCTTTACCATTGGGGCATGGGTTAAAAAATGGATAGAGTTTGTCAGTGAAAGTCTGAGCAGTGAAAGAGTAGAGATGAGATCTGGACTCCACGTCATAAAAAGAGACCAGACCCTCCTCATAATCCACAAACACACCAACCTTCTCAGGTTTCACTCTCAGAGATAAAGAGACAGATGAATTTTCACAAGCAAAATATTCATTTTCATTCCTCAAAATCACAGTCCAGACTCCATTATCAGGACTCAGTCTGATCGTCCCCTTCCTGTTAATGGATTCTCTGATCACTCCTAAATCCCACTTAGTCTTTCCCTTCACCTGCACCTCATAGTAAAATCTCCCTGAACTGAATCCCTGCTTTGCCAGAACACAGCAAACCACATCAAATCTCTTTGGGTTTTTTGGGACGTCCTGCTCAATGTCTCCACAACTGACTTGTTTTCCATCATCAGACAGGTTGAGATATGGATTCGCTGTATCAGGATCCAGAGTCACATCCACTGAGAGAGATCAGACATTATCAATCAACTTATGTACAGTATAAAATACAGATTATTAACAGTATTGTTGTGTTGTGTATTGAAGAAAATGGTGTCAGTCACACTATACCTGCATAGTTCTGTACAAACTTCAACCCTGTGGACACAGATGACAACATAATGATGAATTATTTATAGCAGTAATTTCAGGTTAACAGTGAGTTTCTCTCTATCGGCAGCATCAGTGGCATGTAAATGCTGCTCGTCCCCCAGTTTGTAAAATAAAATGCAGAATGCGTTTACAGTAAACATACTGTAATGGAGGTCTATGAAACAAACATTGAGGATTTAATAGAATGTGAAGCTTGTACTTTTTATGAAAGCTCTTCTATTAATAATTCAGTAAAAATGTGTTATTTGAGCTGTAAAGTGTCTAAATTGTCCTTGTGAGGTGGCAAACTTTTTTTTAGACATTATGTATTTTTACAGTTTGTACACAGAGTTGCATCCTTTTCTTGCCGTTAAAGTAATACTGCTTTAACATGAGTTTACATGGACAGAACTTTACATAGACAGGGTAAGTTGTGTTATGATTACATTTTTGAAACAGTGTGATCCTTTACAAACTGAGTTTAAATTGGATTTAATCAACCCTCGAGCAGGATTCGTACTGGAGTGTTGGGAAAGAAGCCGGGCGAGCTAACAAGACGCTTAAGACTACAGTGAGGTATACACACACAGCGCCTACTGGCCTACGTTACAAAAACACTGCTTGTTTCACATGAATAAAAACGGACTTGCACGTGCCTGTATGTATGCCAATGTAATCGTCTTTACCTTGATTACAATTGTCATCCATCAAAACTTTACTGGTGTGCTTGTTTGCTTTATTCAGACCATACAGACTAGCTTTGACTTTAGCAGTGTTTTGTTTGGGTTGATAGAGAAAATCACCATTTTGGACAAGATTTGAGGACGCTGTTTTGCTAAATTTTGTGTCATCTTTAAATGTTCACAACAACTGGCTAAACTGCTACATAAACCCGGCTCCTGTGGGTGATTTGTCTAGCGCCCCAGAGCTGAACTTGAGACATGCGGACAGGCAGAGTGGACATATAGGAAAAGCTTATATTTTCCACAGATGATTTTCTATCATATCATATCATGGACATATCAATTTACATAATTTGTTCTGAATTCTCCATGTTTAGCATAATAACGGAGATGCGCACAGAATCAGCGCTGTACGTCACTGAATAGTGCGCAACCAGTCTGAGAATAAGCGTAGCGCTATAGAGTTGCACCAGCCGTTCTGACTGGAAAGTTCGCAGGATTGCTTGCATTATAAGGACATTGTACGAGTAACGGACAAGTAAGTCCAGTGTTATTTGAACATTAATGTTATATTGCAAGTGTATTTGTTGTAGATAGTGTTTCTAAGTTTATTCGTCTATATTAAAGTGGCTGTTTTGCCGCACGTGAATTGGACGTTGTATTATATGCCGTCAATCCTTTGAAGTTTGAATAGCGATCGTTATAACTTGTATAAGGAATATTTTGCGCAATGATATTTTATGCCAAGTTTCTCATTTATATCTACAATGTAACACTTACGTGATTTATGTTGATTGTTATTTTCTTTCCATTGTTTTAGAAAACCTTGCACAAGTCTATCTATGTTGATGCCAAAGCAATCATTAAAAGGCTACCATCTATCCATGACTCTGAGTTATCTAACAAGAACACTGTGGCGGTCAGTGCGCATTGAACTAGCTATATCCAAAATCTAACATAATTTATTATTATTGTTTTGTGTGTGTGGCTCAGGAAGGGCGGTGCCCTAGCCCCCTTTATTGACCAGCCGCCACTTAACCCATAATATTCCTTGAAAAAATTTATTTCTTTGTTAATGACAAAAATATACTGTGTTTGATATTCACATACCTGTTGGACTGAGTTTTTCCATTATTGTATCTAGAGTTTTCTTCAGTTGAGCAAGAGCTCTATACATAGAGTTCACACCAGAGTCAATCCTGATCTCAGTCCAGTTCTTGGTGTGGGGACGACTGTACAAGGATGAGCTCATCTACAGCAGGAAAGACAAGACTATTAAATATGTTATTAATTTATATTTCAAGTTAGTATATTTTACACAATACCTTTCTAACACAGTTAACTAATTTTTCAAATTGGACTTTATTACTGGGGTAACTTAGTATAAAAAAACAAGAGAGAGGAATGCAGGAGTGACTGTGCATATTTTTAGGATTACACCAGCATGACCTGACTATCCAACAGGACAGAACATTTTACTGCAACAGGTAATTCCCACACAACACAAGCATATTCACCCCCTAGCGGTAACAACTGGAATGGCTAGAATTGTACTCAGTCTACTACATCTCTCCCCCTTAAAGCTAAAACATTCCCAAACATGTCAACTGTCAATTTGCCTTTTTTCTTTTTTTTTTATACCAGATAATCTTGCTGAATTGTCTAACAAAATCTTTCAGATATCTTGGTTCACGTTTTTACTCTGGGTGACCTCCTTGTGGTCAACAACACTGGTAGAAGAGCATCTGCTTTCCACGCCTTTTGAAATTGTTCAGTATCAGCCTCAGGCTCTTCTTGTGACACTGGTTACAGTCATTTCTGTTCCCCTGGCTCTACAGATACATTGCTCACAGGCTGTCAAAATTAATTTGCAGAATCCGGAACAGTGTCTCCTGCAAACCTGATCAACATGCCTTTTCCAGGTCTGTCCTGTTACTGTCAAGGCAACATAAGACAGCAGACTGGTACAACTTTCGACGACAGTAGGAATCCATTGTGGCCCGTAGCTATAATTTCTCACATACACAGAATCACCCACTCAAAAAGTCAGCAGGTCAACACTGCTGTCATGGTCTTCTTTCTGTTTGAGTGATTTCTTTAGCACTTTGGCTGCTAGGTTCGGTAGAAGCAAATAAAAAGTTGATCTTAAACGTCGGCAAGGGACAAACCAGTTGTAGTTTGTGGCGTAATCCTATAAGTGAACAGGAATCTACACACTCTTGTCTCCAAAGTTTCTGCCTTTATTTTCTTGAGACCAGCTTTAAAGGCCTGCACGACTCTTTTCGTGAACCCATTTGAGGGGGGTTGGAAGGGTGCTGTCCAGGGCAGGTCCATTGTCTGATACCAACATCCTTGGCATGCCGAATACGCCAAAACTTTGCCTGAGCTTTTCTATAGTGATTTGAGAGGTAGTGGTAGTTGTTGGGTGGATTGGGTACATCCATCCACTTTGAAGGCGAATCCACGACAATCGGAAACATCTTTCCTTGGGAAAGAGTCAACAGACCACACGAGAGAGAGGAATGTAGGAGGGTTGGGTTTACAAATAACAGCTTATTTTACAGGATTACACCAGCATGACCTGACTACCCAACAGGACAGAACATTCCACTGCAACAGGTAATTCCCACACAACACAAGCATATTCACCCCCTAGCGGTAACGTGGAAAGTGGAACGGCTAGACTTGTACTCAGTATACTACAATTGCTGTTTCAGTTTCTTTTGTTTAGTTTCTAAAAGACTGATACAAATACAATGGTCAAGCAGCTCATCAGGTTTGTGAACAGAGAGTTTGTCCTGTAATATTGTACATGATGACTGATGAGAGATGTTGACAGACCTGTATGAGATGGAGATGATCGTCAGTGTGTGAGAGCTGCTTCAGCTCAGTGATTTCCTGCTGCAGCTCTTTAATGAGATCTTCAGTCTGTTTCTCTGCTGCTTTCTGCTGTCCCTCTATCATCTCCATCCGATCAGACCGACATCTCTCAATGTAGCCAATCAGAACATTGAAAATCATATCACTGGGGGATTTATCTTTCTCTGTGTTTTTCTGATAAATGAGAACAATTAGAAGGTTAATCTATTAAGTTTTATCTATTTAATTGAGAACCTTTATGAAGCTGATTGAAATATTATAATGCATTATCAATTTTACGTTTTAACCTCCACTCACCTTTCCCAGCTCTACTGAGTGCTGGATCTCTTGAATCTTCTTTATTCTGTCCTGGATCATCTGACAAACGGCAGTCTACATACAGAGAAACACAAATAACTTCTGAAAGACAAAATTAATTCAAAATTCTGTGGCGTTTAGTACATGTCTTTGAGGATAAATTTTTTTTTCTAAAAGTAAAAAAAAAACTATTGGCAGTTTAAAGGTAGGGCAGGCAATTTCAGAGTGGCTAGCATTAGAAAGCTAGCTTTGAAAGCATCAGATCCCACCCTTCCTTCATTGTGTCTCCAATGCATCAGATGAGAGACTGCGTTAAATTACCTTATGTCTCAAAGCACATCACATTACAATAATAATGAATATAAATAACTTTTAGAGCTCTTACTTGTTCCACCTGACTGCTGTAGATTCATTTCGACATTGATACTGTTAACATAGAAACGCATAAATCTGCTCAGGGTAGAACGTCACGGGTTGCCATCTCTTAATTACGGTTACGACTGTCACATCCACCAGCTGTAGTGCCCTTAATCTCCACCAGAGGGCACTCCTCCTGACTCCTGGGCTTTTCCATTATGAACTTCACTTCCCAGTATCCAATGACTGTTCATGATTGTGTAATTTTGTTTAGCGGTGTGTGATTACCCTTGTTAAAGTCTGCCTATCTAAGCCCTGTATTTTCATTCTCACTTTGCATAATCTTGTTTTGTGTTACGCAGCTATTTTGAGCTCCTGTAACCTGGTTTCCTTTGTCTTGGATATCCTTGTTTGCCTGTGTTTTTGGACTCTATCGTACATTTGGATTGTTTGCTCTATGGTTTTGACCCCATGCCTGTTATATGGATTATGATTCTGGATTGTCCCAATAAAGCTGCATTTGGATCGTCAACCCAACTCTCGGAGAAGTTTGTGACAGAAGACTACTAAATGGATCCACCAGTGAGAATTATGCATCTCCGACAAGGAAGGCGCAGCATCAAGGACCATGTACTGGACATTGAGTAGGCTCACTTAACCAACATGAACAAGATTCCCCAAATTATCTTTTTGGGGGGCGGGTTCTCTGAGCCACTCAATGTAATTATGCTGCTACATGACCCAGACTGGACTTTGGCACATTATACTGATTTGTCATTGCAGCTGAGCGGTTCTCCTTTTAATGTGGAGGAGGAGGAACCTTCTACTAAACTTTTCACTTACCGTTTTAACACAACTTTGATTCAGCAAGTCTGATGATCCCAGGTCCAGTACTCACAGCGCTTCTGAGTCCAGTGGTCCCAAATCTCCAGCCGACATCGACGCTCCACCTAAAGCTATAAAGGTGGTCCTTAGGCGTTTGAGACTGGCTTCCAGTTTGGCGGACCTACCGTTGATGTCGATGCGAGCAGTTGACATCTTAGTGGTCCTGACATCGTCCTTTAGTCTAGTACATCGAAATCCGGTGGTATCGAGTCTGGAGGTCTCAGAGGTTCTCCCACCATTGATTGCACTCCCAGTTACAGCGATAGTGATTCTATGTGTCTGAGCCATGAAGGCTTCTTCAGTTTCTCCAGAAGTGGCGGTACCTGACCTAATTTTATCTGAGGATGCAACTACTGTTCTTGAACTCTCAGTATGTCCTGCTATGGTCAAGGAGATCAATGAGGAAGTCTCTGCTTCATCGTCTGTCTGTGAACTGTCTGGCTGTCCTGCTATGACCACAGTGGTTGCCTGTGAAAGCCCTGTCTACCTAGATACGACCAAAGTGGTTGTCCCTGAGCTTTCTGTCTGTCCTGTCACGACCAGGGATGTCGCATTCAAAAACTGCTTGCTTTGGTAATTACTGACCTTTCTGCCTGTTTTAACAAACGTTCTGGTTGATCTTCTATAGGGATCATCTGACCAGTCTGATCTGCGCTGGTGGCCTTCTGCTCCGCCGTTGTGGTCACCAGCTATGTCTTGGTGGTCTTCAGGGGGAGGCTATGTCACATCCGCTAGCTAAAGTATTCTTAATCTCCATCAGAGGGCACTTGTCCTGACTCTTAGGCTTTTTTCTATTATTAACTTAATTTTATGGTATCCATTGTCTGTTCCCATGATTGTGTGATTTCGTACAGCTGTGTGTGATACCCTTGTTAAAGTCTTCCTATGTTTTCATTCGCATTCTTTGCGTAGTCTTGTTTTGTGTTGCACTGTTTTGAGCGCCCGTACCTCTGTTCTTCTTTGTTTTTCTTTGTTTTTGGAGTTTATCATAGATTTGGATCGTTTGCTCTATGGTTTTGAGTCCATGTCTGTCATATGGATTACGATTCTGGATTGTCCCAATAAAGCTGTTAAAGCAGTTCGTGACAGAAAACGACATCACTAAATGGATCCAGCAGTGGATCTAGCTGGTTGTTTTGGTTCAGGATGAACTGTAAAAGGCGACTGCTGTTTGTTTGCGGTGCAATATTGAGTTTACAACCGATGTACGCTCAACAGCTAGAGAATACCCATAGTGCACTGTGACTATCACGCTGGATGAATTCCCATGTCTTGATGGGATGAATCAAATGATTTTGAACACACCCTGTGGTTCTACAACTCTGGATAGTCTTACAGAACACAATGTCAAAGTGCGATGTTTGCGTGAGCAGGGTGCGGGCAGGTATGGAAATATATATACTGTATATATATAGTATATATATATGTGTCATATCAGACCAAATGCAATGATTAGAAAAACATTTTTCGGTCTTGAGACTTTCACAAAAGATATTTGTCGGTTTGACAAATAATAGTTATTTGACAAAAAATAGTTGGATAAAGTCCAAATAAACATCCAAACTATTAAGAATGAAATCTAGAATTCTTTCACAGCATGTATAGTTGAATGAAACACTTCAGCCATCTACTGGCCATTATTGTCATAACAGGATTTGGGCCTGACATGAAAGTCTTGTTGTTCTTTTTTCACCAGATGGCAGAAATGTTTACATTTATAGAAGTGTAGATTTATACTGTAGTTAAGGTCCAAAAATTGTATTTGATACTGAAATAAAGAAATTTAAATAAGATCTATGAACTAAATTACCTAAAATCCCCCAAAAGTGCATAATTTTATTGTTACTACACTGTAAACTTTACTATAAATTTCAATTGCTGACTTAATTTTTTTTAGCATATTCAAATCGCTGAACAAGTAACTTTAACTTATATTATATTAAACTGACTTTAAAAAATCGAGTTGAATCTTGTATAACTTAAAAGTTGAAATTGTTTAAAATATTTTGAGGAGTAAACATTATGTAAAAACATAACTTGCCGTGACCTACTGATCATATTTTTTACAGTGTGCTTTAAGGAATTCAGTTTTATAACACCTAAAAAAAACAAGTTACACTCGCAGTTAAAAAATAACAAGGAAGAGCCCATGTGTCTTCCTTATAAGGTTATTAAGCTTATAAGGGTTAAAGTGTTTAGTTTTTAATTTTTACCTTCTTCTCTCGACTCTCCTCCTCTATAGGAACAGTGTTGTGAGTCCTGTGTTCTCCTTCAGTGCAGGACAGACAAACACACGTCTGATCATCTCTACAGAACAGCTCCAGAGGTCTCTCGTGTTTCTGGCATATATAATCCTCCAGATTTTCCACAGCGTTGATCAGTGTGTGTTTCTTTAGACGCGGGACTCTGTGATGAGGCTCCAGATGAGAGTCACAGTAAAAGCTTTGACACGTCAGGCAGGTCTTCACAGCTTTCTGCTTTCTTTCATCACAGATGTCACAGAACACTGGAGGATCACGGGAGGACGCCATGGCTGACAAAACAAATGACAATATAACATCTACATTGCTGAATAGAGCAACTTTTATATTAATAGTTCCCTTTCGATACGGTTCACTCGCATTGCGTCAGTTTCTAATGCGTATAGGGAAACTTCTTTTTCTCCGAATACTGAAGCCTGATTGGTTCACGGCTGTGCTTTGCACAGACAAATGGCTTTTCAGCCAACCGAAGTGGGCGGGCCGACTGCATTTAAGTCGCGCTAAAAGGCATTTCAGTCAGAATTTCTCTCCTTCAGCCTCTTTCGCTAAGACCAGACTCCTGGCTGGCTCTGACAATAAGACATGACAGCAAGGGCGGGGAGAGCATTTGTGCTTATAAAACTTAAACTTTTATATTTATTTTTGAAATGGCCGATCGTTTCGCTAGATAAGACCCTTATTCATCGTCTGGTATCGTTTAAAGCCCTTTGAAGCTGCACTGAAACTGTCATTTGGACCTTGAACCATTTGGGTCCTGTTGAAGTCCATTATATGGACAAAAATCCTGGAATGTTTTCATCAAAAACCTTAATTTCTTTTCGACTGAAGAAAGAAAGACATGGGCATCTTGGATGACATGGGGGTGAGTAAATTATCAGCAAAAGTTTTTTCAAAAGTGAACTAATCCTTTAAGCTGATGTTTTGATTCAACATCTAACTAGTAGGGGTGTAACGATTCACGTATTCGTATTGAACCGTTCGGCATGAGGCTTTCGGTTTGGTACGCATTACAAACCGAACGATTCGTTTGCCATTTGATGTTGCGCCACGTTGTGGTGGTTTTTGGTCGGCAGAAAAAATGGTCCAACAAATCGTTCTTTTGCCTGACGAGGCATAAGATACAACTAAGAAAATAAAATGTATTCAGAAAATTTGAATTCAAATTTTGATCAATATGGCCTGCAATTAAAAAATTGATTTGATTTATATCAGTTAATTACTGCTATTCAAAATGTGTTTTCCTTTATCTTTACAAATGTATCTTTTTAGTAGAATAAAGTATGTTGGTGAATGTTTTGCAGTGTAGTTAATATATGACATATTTCTGTTCAAACCATTAACGGATCTGTCAGGTTTCCGATACGTTTCCCCAATGTTAAACTCATTCCTACGCCCCTGCATGACAGGATTCTAAGTTTAGGATCTTTCTGTAATGCACCCCAGAACTTATGCTCACTGAGTAATTTAGTTTGCGTTTTCAAAAAGTGAATGTTGTATAGTTAAAAAGTATTCAAACAACTTAAACTATGAACCACTGTCAAGCTGTCAAAGCAGCCATTCATGCCATAAGCAGGCATATGAGCAGGGGCGGATGGTGTATGGGGCGATGCACTACCAACTGGGAGAAAGAGGATTTTTTTTGACAAATTCTATCACAGCAAAAGTAGTTTTCAGTGTTCTAGACATATTATCTGTCATTGTCCAATCAGATTCGTCAGATTCAAGTCACGTTTCAAATGGTCGCGCCCGCGACTCCGCCTCTCTGGGCGAATTCATTGACGTGGAAAATCGCCCAAGCAATCTCCCATTGACTCTCATGTTAAAACTTTTTTTTTTCTGAAAATGAGCCTTCAATGAAAGAATGAATGAGACACATACCCATGTATTTTTAGAGTTAGATGAAGTTTTTGATGAGCACCTGAAAAACGCCACAGTGTTCAAGGGCACATCCAAGACGGTGCAGAACGAGCTTTTAGAATGTATGCTAGCGGTCGCGCGGGAAAGGATTGTGGAGGAGGTCAAGTCAGCTGGCTATCTGCCCATCCAAGCAGATGAAACTACGGACGTCTCCACGCAGACAGAGCTGGTTCTTATGCTTAGATGCATTGATGACAACCATGCAGTGCAGGAAAGTTTTTTTTGAGTTTATTCCTATCTCGGATTCAACGTCAGTTTCAATTGCCAGTGTGCTTTTGGAGAGACTGAACCAGCTTTTGGCCGACGACAACGACAAAATGAAACTCGTTGCACAAGCTTACGATGGTGCCAGTGTGATGAGGGGAGAGAAGGCTGGTGTGCAGCAAAAGGTGCGTGAACATTTTAAGAATGCCCATTATGTGCACTGCTATGCACATCAGCTTAATTTGATCATGCAGCAAGCTACCTCCCACATCAAAAAAGTTAACGTTTTCTTTTCCGATCTGAGCGGTATTGCGTCTTTCTTTTCCCGGTCACCGAAACGGTGCAGCGTTCTGGACAAGATTGTTTCACGAAGACTGCCCAGAGCTTCATCTACAAGGTGGAATTTTAACAGCAGGATCGTCAACACTGTGTACGAGAACCGAGATGACCTCCTTGAATGTTTTGAAGCCATCAAGACGGGTTCACATGGTCCATTTGACCAGCTCAGCGTGAGAGAAGCATCTGGCTACGTGAGAATGCTACAGGACGAAGATTTTGTTTATTTTTGTGTTTTTTTCACAAGATCATGCCCCACGTCGATATTCTGTACCAAAATGTCGACGTGGGGCTGTTTGAAGAATGTTTGAAAGGCAAAGCTCAAGACGGAACTGTCTCTGATCTATGAGAATCCTGAATTCAAGGCTTGCTGTGGTGCACTGGCACTGTACCAGGTTATCATGAGCTTCAACCTCCAGGAGACATTCTCTGAGACTGTGAGTTTGTTGAACATTCTCATAACTACTCCTAATTTACCTAATTTAGTTAACATTAATTATTTCAACATACCTTTATGTTGCCGTTTCATCTCTTCCTCTGGTTTCTTCTTTTTTCCTTTTTCTTCACCAGTGGGGGAATGCGTCCTTTTTTGTGACATGACAGTTTTGCTGCTGCCTCTATCATTCGCAGTCCTTTCTGAAAACATTGCTGTTTGATTAAGCTTCCTGTTCATCAGTTTAGTTTTACTTTCTGATGTCATATAGTTCCACCCATAATCATAAATATGGAACAGTTGGTACTTTTATCCCTGCTGAGTGTGTAAACAGTGTAAGAAACTTATAGAATATCATGTTATCACAGTGAAATCTTCTGATATTTTCTTAGGTCTTGTAAAAATGGTAAGTCATGTAGTGATGTTACAGCTCCACCTATTAAGCAAGTAAGTCTACTGATTAGGGCTGAAACGATATGCGATATGAAACCGAAATCGCGACACTCAGATCCACGAATCTGTCGCGGTTAGGGCTGTCACGATGTTAGATTTTTCACACCACGGTTATTGTGGCCAAAATAATTCACGATATCGATATATCGCGATATCTATGGATTAGTGGAATTGCACTAGCATGGTTTAAATCATACTTAACTGACCGTTATCAGTTTGTAGCAGTAAATGAAGAGATGTCTTATCGATCACAAGTTCAGTATGGCGTACCACAAGGCTCAGTACTAGGACCGTTGCTGTTCACTCTGTACATGCTACCATTAGGAGATATCATTAGGAAACATGGAGTTAGCTTTCACTGTTATGCCGATGATACTCAGCTGTATATTTCTTCAAAACCCAACGAAACTTACCAATTCACTAAATTAACGGAATGCATAGCTGATATAAAAAATTGGATGACTAGTAATTTCCTACTACTAAATTCTGAAAAGACAGAGATTCTAATTATTGGACAAAAAACTTCCACACGTAATAGCCTAGAATACTGTCTAACACTTGATGGCTGCTCTGTCAAGTCTTCGTCGTCGGTTAGGAACCTGGGTGTGCTATTTGATACCAACCTTTCTTTTGAAAGCCACGTGTCTAGTATCTGTAAAACTGCATTTTTCCATCTTAAAAATATATCTAAAATACGCCATATGCTCTCATTGGGAAATGCGGAACAATTAGTTCATGCGTTCATGACCTCAAGGCTAGATTATTGTAACGCTCTACTGGGTGGTTTCCCTGCACGCTTAATAAACAAACTACAGCTAGTTCAAAATGCAGCAGCTCGAGTTCTTACCAGAACCAGGAAATATGACCATATTAGCCCGGTTCTGTCAACACTGCATTGGCTCCCTATTAAACATCGTATACATTTTAAAATATTGTTGATTACTTACAAAGCACTAAATGGTTTAGCTCCGCAGTACTTGAGCGAGCTCTTAACGCATTATAGTCCTTCACGTCTATTGCGATCTCAAAACTCCGGCCAGTTGATAATACCTAGAATATCTAAATCGACTGCAGGCGGTAGATCCTTTTCCTATTTAGCACCAAAACTTTGGAACAGTCTTCCTACCATTGTCCGGGAAGCAGACACACTCTGTCAGTTCAAAGCTAGACTAAAAACACATCTCTTTGACCTAGCATACACATAATACATTATAGACTTCTATACTTCAATGTTAGGCTGCATAGATTAGGTCAGCCGGAACTGGGAACACATCCCTTAAATCTTGATGTACTCGTTACATCATAAGAAGAATGGCATCTATGCTAATATTATATTAGTGTCTTTGTTTATCCCGAGGTTTTCCCGCAGCCTGCCGGATCCAGGCCGTATCCAGATCTGACGAAGGAGATCCGCCTGGACCCGATGACAATGCAGTGCTGAAGTATCCACTATCCTCTCCCTATGGAGGATCCCTTTCCCACTCTACAGATAAAGCGTTGTGAATTTCGGCTCGCGTACCCCGAAGTGATAAAATAAAACAAAATTCTGTATCAAAATTTATAGGCAAGACAAGTAGTTTGTTTAGGCATGGGTTGTTATCAGTCAAATTAAGTTTTACTTTGTTTATATAGTTTTTCTTTTTTACCCAGCAAACATAAGGGTACAAACAAAAAAATCAAGTGCAAATACAAAAATAAGATGGTTCTTAATAATCACCCTTTATTAAGTCTATGAACACAGAAACCCCCTGTTAATGTCACGTTTCCCATTCCATGGCTA
Organism: Rhinichthys klamathensis goyatoka; assembly: GCF_029890125.1. NCBI lineage: Eukaryota > Metazoa > Chordata > Actinopteri > Cypriniformes > Leuciscidae > Rhinichthys > Rhinichthys klamathensis. The sequence goes on from NW_026606603.1 coordinate 1,131,423, forward strand.
GTAAAATAATCGCAATGTATTCTCTGTAAAAATGCGTAATCCGCAGGGTGATGGACACGGAGATGGGTAAAAAGGTTGGTGGCTACATATTCTGCAGCGCCGCGTCGAGGTATCGCACACCGGACGTGCACTTTCTCAGTTTATGGCCAGCAGTATTCTTATGTTTAAGGAGATTATGAAATTAAGATAATGTCTGTAGGCCTACTATGTTATGATTGTACTGTACAATCACAAGCTCCAGAAGAAGGACATTGATGCAGTCTTCATCAAAAGGGCCCTCGAGAGCTTCACAAGCAGTGTGCAGACCATTAACATTTATATTATTCGATCCTTCTCAAAGCAGAGTTGTTATGAGAACAGATGCGTGAAAGGAGTATTTGTGTTCTTTTTTTTAATAATATGTGTTCTTTTTTATAATATATTGCCAGTGGAGTAATCTAGCTTGTTTTACTCTGTGCTGGACTTCCTGGTTAGTTGAGGCACAATGGATAGCTTAAAAAAACAGTTTTTAACAATAACATTATGCATCCCTGCCCATTTTAACCCTCTGATGGTCTTCAAAAAAAGTGACACTCGTGGTCTTTGGGTCTATTTGACAATAACATTTAATTTTGTAACAGAACAATATATATATTTTTAACAAATATAATTTTACTCTGTTTATTAATGTTTTTACTCAACATTTGTAATAGAAATTTAAAAAATATCATAAATCCTCCAAAAACTGTACAAATGTTGAGTTAAAAACATTAATAAACAGAGTAAAATTATACTTGGAAAAAAATATATATATTGTTCTGTTACAAAATTAAATGTTATTGTGTGGGGTCCAATAGACCCAAAAGACCACGAGTGTCACTATTTATTTCACACCTACATAAAAACAGATAACATTCCATTTAAAAATTTTTTTTTGTAGATCTAGAAAGTGTTGAGAGCCATAGGAAGTTTCATACCATTTGGAAAAAGAGAACTTTTTTTTTTTATTTAAGCAGAAGTCATTTGGGGTCCAATGGATCCCGAAGACCATCAGTGGGTATGCTGACGTCTTTGTACTGGATAAAGTGTGAACATGTGCATCACGTAGACTACAGTACTGTACACAGCCTAACAAACACATTATTGATTTGTTTGCATTCAGAGACTCTGACCAGCTGCAAGAGCCATCAGGAACCGACAGACCAAGGACGGCTTTGACAGAAGAGGCGAAGCAGAGGCTGTCTGAAGAGGTCTGCGACACCATCCTGGCTCACACCAAAGCGAGGTTCTCTTTCACAGGCCACCTTGTGAGTGCTACCTTAGTACAGGGAGATATGTTTGAAAGGCAAAGCTCAAGACGGAACTGTCTCTGATCTATGAGAATCCTGAATTCAAGGCTTGCTGTGGTAAACTGGCACTGTACCAGGTTATCATGAGCTACAACCTCCAGGAGACATTCTCTGAGACTGTGAGTTTGTTGAACATTCTCATAACTACTCCCATGACAACAGCTGAAGCTGAGAGATGTTTCTCAACTTTGAAAAGAATTAAGGCATTCCTGTGAAATTCAATGGGCCAGGAACGTCTGAATGCACTTGTCATGCTCTCCATGGAGAGGGAACTAGTCCTCAAAATGCATGATTTCAATGAGAAAGTCATTGACCACTTTGCTGCACTGAAATAGAGACGAGCAACATTTCAGTACAAGTAATTTAGTCTCTCTCTCTCTCTCTCTCTATCTGTCCCCCACCCCCCTTCCCGTGAGGATGGACACTGGGTTACAGCGGCCCTCACAACCCCCCCCCACCCCCCTTCCCGTGAGGATGGACACTGGGTTACAGCGGCCCTCACAACCCCCCCCACCCCCCTTCCCGTGAGGATGGACAATGGGTTACAGCGGCCCTCACAACCCCCCCCCACCCCTTCCCGTGAGGATGGACACTGGGTTACAGCGCCCTCACAACCCCCCCACCCCCCCCCTTCCCGTGAGGATGGACACTGGGTTACAGCGGCCCTCACAACCCCCCCCCACCCCACCCCCCCTTCCCTTCCCGTGAGGATGGACACTGGGTTACAGCGGCCCTCACAACCCCCCCACCCCTTCCCCTTCCCGTGAGGATGGACACTGGGTTACAGCGGCCCTCACAAACACCTCCCCCCCCCCCCCCCCCCCCTTCCCGTGAGGATGGACACTGGGTTACAGCGGCCATCACAACCCCCCCACCCCCCTTCCCGTGAGGATGGACACTGGGTTACAGCGCCCTCACAACCCCCCCACCCCCCCCCCTTCCCGTGAGGATGGACACTGGGTTACAGCGGCCCTCACAACCCCCCCCCCACCCCACCCCCCCTTCCCTTCCCGTGAGGATGGACACTGGGTTACAGCGGCCCTCACAACCCCCCCACCCCTTCCCCTTCCCGTGAGGATGGACACTGGGTTACAGCGGCCCTCACAAACACCTCCCCCCCCCCCCCCCCCCCCCCTTCCCGTGAGGATGGACACTGGGTTACAGCGGCCCTCACAACCCCCCCACTTCCCGTGAGGATGGACACTGGGTTACAGCGGCCCTCACAAAACCCCCCCACCCCCCCCCCACCCCCCCCCCACCCCCTCTCTCACAACCCCCCCCCCCTCCCCCCCTTCCCGTGAGGATGGACACTGGGTTACAGCGGCCCTCACAACCCCCCCTTCCCGTGAGGATGGACACTGGGTTACAGCGGCCCTCACAAACACCTCACCCCCCCCCCCCCCCCCCCCCCTTCCCGTGAGGATGGACACTGGGTTACAGCGGCCCTCACAACCCCCCCACCCCCCTTCCCGTGAGGATGGACACTGGGTTACAGCGGCCCTCACAACCCCCCCACCCCCCCTTCCCGTGAGGATGGACACTGGGTTACAGCGGCCCTCACAAACATATAATTCCCAATTTCTATTGATGTGTTTGCACTTTTAATCTTGCTGAATTCTACAAGGCAAATAAATTAAGTTAAAACTTAGTTCCCCGGCCCCATTCGTCTTTGTAAGAAAATTTTCTATTTTGTCTTTATAATTTTGTCAGAATGCACCAGAATGCTTCGTTTGTATGTTAAAATCAAAAAAAAAAAATCTTTAGCCCCCCCCTAAAATAACTTTCACCAGCCGCCAATGCATATGAGACAGCAGTTTCTGAGAGGAAGTCCCTTCATCTCCATCACTAACCTCAGTGAGAAGTCCCTCCATCTCCTCAGTGAAAAGTCCCTTCATCTCCGTCACTAACTCTAACCTCAGTGAGAAGTCCCTCCATCTCCTCAGTGAGAAGTCCCTCCATCTCCTCAGTGAGACGTCCCTCCATCTCCATCACTAACTCTCACTGAGCCTATAAGCTCTGCCTCTACATGCCAGTCTGAGACCATGTGCTCCAAATGGCTGTAGTTAGATCTATTGGGCTGCAGAAGAATCATCTAAATACAGAAACTAAATGTGTCTCTGGGAGCCACAGTACAGCAAATGTAACCGTTTTATACAACACCATTTTATACAATCATGAATATATATTTTTATATATAAAAGACAACACAAGTAGGCATGGGCAGCCCAAGCCTTTATGGGGCCAAGAGCCGCATTTTATTTGGAGGCCCGTTTAAAATCAGAATATGAGCATAGCTTACTCACTAAACATTAACATACACTAAAATATTGAACCATTAGCGATACTGATTCAAAACGAGAGCGCCATTGACTGTCAAGTTGAACGGCCCCTCCCCTCATAGTCCAGTCATTTTATGAACAAAGGTTGAAGAAATCGCAACAGATGCAATCTCAACTGATTTTGATTTTTCAACTCAATATGTCATGAGTAAGGGAAAAAAGCCCCGAAGAATCCCATTAGGGAAACGTTTTGAAAAAGAGCCAAATATAGCCTATTCATACGCCCATTCATTCTTTTTCTCACGTGAATAGGGTAAAATTTTTAACCTTTAGATATCACCATGAAAACTACTGAGTTGATTACTTACTTCAAGACAAATAAAAAATGTATTACAAGTTTTTTTTTAATTGTTTGTTAACATGGACAAACGGTGCATAATCTAATTATGTATGTGCTAATTTGCATAAATACCCAAACAGATCTAAACATTGGGTATAGCCAACCCATGTTAACAAACAATTGCCATCAAGTAATATATTTATTTGTATAGCGTTTTTTACAGTACACACAGCTTTATAGAAAGACAGACAGCTATTGTATAGTAACAGAATTGTATGTAAGCTAAATAAAAAAAACACTAAGAATGAGAAACGTTTAATTTCACAATCTATTCAATTACATAGGCTACTATGAAACATACAAGTTAAAAAACATTAATGGTCGTTATAATGTAGTTTAAATGACTAACTTTTTGTCCGTTTTGTCTGATTTGTAACCAGGCACTAAAGCCATTACCATAAAAGATGGGACCGCATCCTGTTAAAGAGTACGGAGAAGTACACGCACCCACATACGCACGGCACTTAAAAGTTAACCACTTTAATCACTGCTTTGAATGTACATGCTCGCAAATTAAATGTTTAACCGGCAAGGCTTTAAAACACATGCTAATAATGATCTTTTGTGATTGCAAATAAGTGCAGTGTCCCGTGAGTGTAACTCTACAGCTGTCCTTACATATGATGTGAATGTACGGTGAGTTGTACCTAGGCTTAATTAACTAGCTTAACTTAATTAACTGTTAATTAACTAGCCAACTTTAGTTAGCTTGCAACATAGCCTAATTTAGTTAACATTAATAATTTCAACATACCTTTATCTTGCCGTTTCTTCTTTTTTTCTTTTTCTTCACCAGTGGGGGAATGCGTCCTTTTTTGTGACATGACAGTTTTGCTGCTGCCTCTATCAGTCGCAGTCCTTTCTGAAAACATTACTGTTTGATTAAGCTTCCTGTTCATCAGTTTAGTTTTACTTTCTGATGTCATATAGTTCCACCCATAATCATAAATATGGAACAGTTCGTAATTCATCCCTGCTGAGTGTGTAAACAGTGTAAGAAACGTATAGAATATCAAGTTATCACAGTGAAATCTTCTGATATTTTCTTAGGTCTTGTAAAAAATGGTAAGTCATGTAGTGATGTTACAGCTCACCTATTAAAGGATTAGTTCACTTTAAAAAAAACTTTTGCTGATAATTTACTCACCCCCAATGTCATCCAAGATGTCCATGTCTTTCTTTCTTTAGTCGAAAAGAAATTAAGGTTTTTGATGAAAACATTCCAGGATTTTTCTCCATATAATGGACTTCCACAGGACCCAAACGGTTCAAGGTCCAAATGACAGTTTCAGTGCAGCTTCAAAGGGCTTTAAACGATACCAGACGATGAATAAGGGTCTTATCTAGCGAACGATCGGTCATTTAAAAAATAAATAAAAAAGTTTAAGTTTTATAAGCACAAATGCTCGCCTTGCTCTGTTCTGTGATGCACGTTCGTGACTCTCCTGTTCGAACTCGTTCATCAAAACGAACAAATCTTTTTTCGGGTCATTTCGTTCATTCAACGAACGAAATGAACGAAATGACTCGAAAAAAGATTTGAGTTATCCTTCCCGTCCAGATCCAATGCTAACATCTTTAAATTACTATTAGTATTATTTGAAGTTAACATCATAAAATATTTTTTCAGGCATATTTTAATCTAAAATATGAAGCAGGCCATTCAGTTACTTTTGAAAGTTCAAACAGGTGGTTATTGTATTTCATTGGACTTTAAAGACATAAAAACCATACAAAAGTATGTCCTCACGTTTTACCCCTAATTTTTATTGAGTCTCGGATGGGCCACTGACAGATGACAGTTGCTCGCCCCCCTCTTCCTCTCCTGCCACGCCCATTTAAGTTGCATTTTTCAAAAAGATTGTGGGTGGACTTGAGCTGAAAGAGGGGGGTTTCATGGGCCTTTATGCCCACGTGCAAATTAACGTTAACATAACATCAAATTGATAATTGAAATATGACTCACCAAGTAAAGAAAATAATGTATGTTTAAACAAGGAAAAGCAACGCTTTGTTGCTCCGTGTATCTGCATCATTCACCAGCCTCTATTTCTAATTCTCTGCCTCGTCCTCTTCTCACTCCGACAGCTTCTCCAATGTATCGCGTCCACTCAAAAATCCAATCCTTTCTTTATATTTAGTCACTTTTCTCTCTAAATCAATCGTTTAATGCGGAGAGTTTCTGGAGATCGCTTCGTCTGACTCGCTCTCTCTCTCGTCTGTTGCTCACGCTGACAGAGCCGCGGGCGCGACCTGAATGCGCTGCTGCTATTGGCTCATCGCAGTGTCAGTCACTGCAGAACAATCAGTGATTGGGTGATTCTTCTGTCCTTCTAAAACGTTTTTTTTTTTTTTTACTCTTAAATTATGTCGTAAAGATAAGAGTTGAACCCATGAACGCCGCAAACTTTTGTGATTTTCTTTAGGCCCCGATCTTTACGAGTTGGGGGCGTGTCAGTGAGAAACATGGCGGAATAATACAAAAGGTATTTTTAGCAGTAATATTTCTAGACTTTAATATTTACAGCGAAGTAAGTTAATTGCCTGCACAGAATATGATATTATAATATATCAATATAATATGTAACAAAGTTTACAGTGTCTTCAATAAATTAATTAAAAACATACAAAAGCAAAACACACCTGATGCACATTCCTTGTTCTTTATTTTCTGGAAGTAGATTTTAAGAACCTTGCTGTAGTTTTGTGTAATTAATTAAGAGAAAGTACTCCATCTTACTCCGACGAAAATGACTTGAACGCACATGACGTCGTAAACATGACTTCCCACCTCATAAATACGAACTCAGGAGGACTTGAACGCTTTACTGGGAGCCTGGGTTTCAGAGAGCCTTAGCAATCTAGCATGCCTAGCTGAGCTATGAGGACGAAGACCTTACCAAGACGACTCCTAAAGTGTCCTGAATCCTAAGCAGGACGGCTTACCAAGGAGGCTTACAGAAAGCCTCTGTATTCACAGGAGATGTGCAGTTATGACAGGGGTGGACTGGCCATCGGGCAGACCGGGCACTTTCCCCGGTGGGCCGACGTGCTTTTTGGGCCGATACATCTCATACTTAAAAAACAAAACAAAAAAAGAGAACTGCGGTAAACAGAACTAGGCTACTTCAGAACACTTCTCAATTCTTATTTGTGCATCCTCGCTTCCTTTCCTCGCGTCTCAGCTCCACCCCCTGTAGGACGCGAGGGAAGGCTGCAAGGAAATAAAATGAGGACGGAGGAATCGAATGAAAGTTTTTTTATACATTGGAATACTTGATCACTTGAGCGTCACTTCACATCGCCATCGGCTGCGCTCAAAGGATCTGCCCTTATGTTGTTGAAGTTTGGTTATTTAAGAAATTAGTAATAAATAATAATAAAGCAAGATACACTGTTGAAATATGTGAGATGTGTGGTTTATATAAACTGCAAAGGTAAAGTATAAATTCAAATGATTGTGACCGACGTGAAGGGGGAGGAGAATTTATGTGTGCATCAGTTTAGTCGATAAAACACTTCCGCATATGATACACCTGTGTATCCTCGCTCATGACTCCTCAGGAAACCTCATCCTCGATCCTCGACTCCTCGCGGTGCAATTAGAGAAATTAGATGTCCTTCAAGATGGCTGAGCTCGATCGGTTTCCGGGTCATAGGATGGAGGACGGAGGAGAGAGGAGACGAGGAGGGATATGGAGGGTGCTATAAATTTCTTAAAGAACCAAACTTCAACCAACGGAAACCATGTTTTCCGCCAAAATAGAAGCTCAATGCAGTTTCCGTCAAAGATATGCGTTTAACTCTTTCAAGTATAGAAATTAGTACAATATGAAAGTTTCTTTTATTTTTCCAGTGCATTTGTTTTACAATATATGGCTATTACTGTCATGGGATTAATATTATAACTATTATTATGTAGTCGTGTAATGTAGACAGACACTTTATCACAACTAGAAGAGTTTTGAGGTTTCCTTTGTTCAATTTGCACACTGAATATGGGTTGGAGCTCTTAATTTTGAAATCTCAAAGTGCACCATTTTAATGAATTTAACATTAAAAAGCACAAAATTTTCTTATGGGGGAGCATGCCCTCGAACCCCGTAGAGGGAAAGAGGTCCACTCACCACAGATTTACGAATGATCCTGTGGGAAACACTGGTACAGGTGAAACTCGAAAAATTAGAATATCGTGCAAAAGTTATAATATTGATGATCATGGCTTACAGCTTATGAAAACCAAAAATTCAAAATCTCAGAAAATTAGAATATTACAGGAAATCAATTTAAAAAAAGGATTTTAAATACAAAAAATGTCAGCCTTCTGAAAAGTATAACCATGCATATGTATATAGTTATATATACTAAATATATTAGTTTCACCTTTTAATTTGAATTACTGAAATACATGAACTTTTGCACAATATTAAAATTTTTCGAGTTTCACCTATATGCCAATGCAGTTTATAGATAGTTAGGATTCATCACTGTGGAGGCTATAGTTAAATTGTCACTATGTATCGAATTACATGGCATTAGTGATTTTAAGGAATAGGCTATACATATTCAAGGACGTGCAAAGATCGCTTGTGTTTATGGTGGTCATAGTGCCAGGGCCGATTTTTTGTCCCAGTCCAGCCCTGTTCATCATGAGTCAGGTATTTTGCCATTGTACCTGCACAGATTGAATTGTAGTAGGCGGGGTAAATTGCGCAAAGGTGGAACCGCTTTAAAGTTGCCTGACAGGAGTTTTGCAGGATTATTCGTTGCGAGGCCGGACGAAGCTGGCAGAGATGGCCAATCTCGCCGTCTCTCTGTCCTTACTGGTGGGAATTGTAGGTTTTAGCGAGGTGGCGAGAAGGACAGCTTCATATCTATTCCCAAATCGTAACTGGATCACCTATGTGCTGGAGTTTATTTCCACTTTTCAGTTGTGCGCGTGCACGCACGAGTTAGTTCTGCTCGCGGAAGTGGGCGGACTGGAGCCGCAGATCGGACTTACCCTCACGTACCTCATCTCGGTGATCCACATGCTTTCTTTCCACGGTGCGATCTGTAGCCCCACCGGCTCTCTGGAGCTGCTCTCCCGCGGGACTCTCACGCGCAGACGCGCATTGGCACAGATTTCATGCCAGATGCTCGCGGCTGTGGTGGCACGGCTAGTGATGCCTCGCCTGTGGTCACTGGCGCTCTCTGACCTGCATGAACTGCACACACTGATGGACTTTAAATGCACGAACAGCCCCATTCATGTCCCTCTGCTGCAGGCCGCCGCGGTGGAGCTGAGCTGCGCGTTTGTATTCCACTCTGCGCTGTCCAACCAGGACAAAGTGGAGGAGAAATATCAGGTTCATGCAATAGCCGCTGTCATCACCATGTTAGTCTATGCAGGTGTGTGCACTAATCTAAAATTCCACGATAGTACCATGGTTCAAATATAATAACTATTCAGGACCACCAGACAGTGTTTTTATTGTCAAATCAAAGTTATCTATCTATCTATCTATCTATCTATCTATCTATCTATCTATCTATCTATCTATCTATCTATCTATCTATCTATCTATCTATCTATCTATCTATCTATCTATCTATCTGTCTGTCTGTCTGTCTGTCTGTCTATATCTATCTGTCTATCTATCTGTCTATCTGTCTGTCTGTCTGTCTGTCTGTTCTTTAAAGCATGCAGATCTTGTCTATTGATATTTCAGTAACATTCATATGCTATAATTGCAGTGCAACTGTGTTCAGGAAGCTACTGTGTGTTTTAAAGGTGGACATCTCACCGGAGCTGTGTTCAACCCAGCACTGGCATTCTCAATACTCTTCCACTGTCCTGGAAACACTTTCGCAGAGTATGGTTTTGTGTACTGGATGGGACCAATATTAGGTGAGCATGATTACAACATTACATACTTTGACCTTTAAAGGCCTGATCCATAAAAAAAAAAATATTGTTGTGATTTGGTAGAAAAAAGTATCCTGTCAAACACTTCACAAGTAATAACACATAATAAGACAAAACAATAAAATGTGTAACACTTTACAATAAGGTTCATTAGTTAACTACCTTAGTTAACATGAACTAAATGAACAATACTTCTTCAGCATTTATTAATCTTAGTTAATAATAATAATCTTAACATTTACTAATATGTTATTAAAATCAAAGGATGTATTTGTTAACATTAGTTTATGCACTCTAAACTAACACGAACAAACAATGAACAACTGTATTTTTATTAACTAACATTTAACAAAGATTAAAAAATACTGGAACAATGTATTGCTCATGGTGGTTAGTCCGTGTTAGTTAATACATTAACTAATGTTAACTAATTAACCTTATTGTAAAGTGTGACCAAAATATATCCAGAATAAAAACACATTTGCATGATACTCATGAAAAACTAAAACTGCAGCAGAATGTTTGAGAATACTTTCTAAATGTTTATATACTCACAAACCAAACCAAACCAGATACAGCCCATGGATGTTCACTCATATAGTACATTTGTTAATAACAGCGAGAAATGTGCAGTTCTCCGTGTTTCACCAGTATATTCAGAGGTTCATGCTGGTTTTCCACTCATTCCAGGTATGACAGGCTCTCTGCTTCTTTTTGACAAAGTGATCCCAGCCATTTCAGGAAAAAGCACAACTCCAAAGCACCAAACCTCTAATGGACTCGAGGAGAAAAAGATGAATTAAGACGGTTTTATAAAAATATAAATAATAACTCATCCATATACTGTGAATATACAGGACACTGTAATTTTCCAGCTCCTCCTAAAGTAATAATGAAACTGGATGGACCCTAATGATTTCATTTTTAAAAAAGGTTTTACTGACATCATTGCTTTCAAAATGTCTTAAATGTATTTTTTTTAATGACAACATGCAAATTAATGAAGCACAGTGATTATGTAATGACACAAAGCTGCAGGTTTACAGCACATAGTGTGTCGAGAAGCATTTAGACCATTACAAACTGTTATGTGAACAAATGGACATTCCTGGAATAAGACACTGGAAGTATTTTAACAGTGCTGTCGGGATAATATTTTGTGTTTTGTTCTACTAGCGATGATTCTTACCTAGTAATAGGTAAATATTATCGTATTGGTAATCTTAAGCACAGTGGGTAAAATATCCAGGGTGAACCAGACCAGATGTGCCACGTCCACATGTAAAATAGGGCATAACGCACTTCTGTGTTACAAGAAATTAATGAAGCAGTACTAAAACCTATTTATTAGTCTGTTTTTTATTATTATTAAACTTTACATAAAAACACATGGATCTGTGGTTATTTAACCTGAGAGGTCAAACAGGCAGACCTTTGACCTTTGTACTCGGATGTGTTGAGCAAAGTGACATGGCTTTTTTTTTTACTAAGCTGCATGCCAAAGCAATAAAAGACAAGCAAATAAAGTGAAATTTTATTGAGATGTTGGTTGCATAAGGGGTTAAAATAGTAGACATGATGGACTTTAATGTGCTGTCAAATTCCAGCTTTAATCATACATTTGAGTTCTGGAAACATAGTTTCACATTTAAAGCTGGTCAAATCGCACAACGAAGGAGAATACTCAAATAGTCTTTATTTCATAATTCAAAATTACTCAAAACACAGGAATATGTAAAAAATAAGTTGCTGCCATAAATTTTTAAGTTCAATACAACTTGGATATTTAAGTCATTTCAACCTAAATTACATCAAACTGACTTAAAATGAGTTGAATCTTGTATAACTTCTAAAAAAAAATGTTAAAACATGTCATAACTTATTGATCATATAATTCATATTTGTTTCTATTCAACTGAATACAATATGCAACTGCAATTGCTCATGTCTTGGACTGGGCAAATGTCTACTGTCCATTTATTATGTTTGAACTCACTGTTTGTTCCTCACTGTTATTGTGACGTGTCCTTGAGCTTGAACAGAATCTAATAATCAATGATTAACAGGAGAGTGAATGAGTATCCGTGAACTAATTATGAACACAGGCAAACAGAACACAGGGAACAGAGCAAACAGTGTGAAAGCAAAACCAAAACAGAACGGAATATACACGTTATACATGGAAATCCTTCTCCTTATATCTATTTATGTCTATTTATAGCTGGATTCAGGAAGTATATTAAGCAAGTATACAGCATATGTGTTTAGTTGTGGTGCATTATTAGAGGTGCTTTAATTCACAGTTCAGCTTAATTAAGTTACATTTAATCATTTAGCAGACGCTTTTATCCAAAGCGAATTACAACTGAGGACTAAAGCAAGTGAGTCATCGTGAAGAGGCAAAAACAACGCAAGAAGTGCTCAAAATACAAAGTTCAGACATTGCTCAGAGTAGCATAAGCCAGACGAGCGAGGATTTAAAGGAAAAGGAAAGAATTTTTATTTTTTTATTTATGTTAAGTGCTCACGGAAGAGATGAGTTTTCAGTTGTCTTTTGAAGTTCGGTGATGTTTTTTATTTTTTTTAGTTATTAATTTAGTTAATTTATATGTATATAGCCGCTCTGGAGTAAACCGTGATGTCATCTTTCTGGGGTGTGTTTCCCGTACAACGTCGTAACTCGATGCTTCACTATCATAGGACGCACCGTTGAAACAAATCAACTTGCTCGTCACGACTGTTTCCCGAAACCATATTGTCACAAAGGGGTGTTCAACCACGTTGGCTTATGACGTCACGCACATGGTGGAGTAATAACTTATTGTAATGAATCTTTTTGAGATCGATTTAATGCTAGATGTTTTGATATAAATTACAGACATGGCATCTGATGACTATTTCTCTTTTTCTCAGTTATTTCGCTTTATTTCCAGATTCAATCATAGACTCGTTCTTACACACTAGAGCTCGTTCACACATACACACTCTTCAAGAACAACGCTTTAAATCTCTTGACAAACTCAAAGACGTAAATGACATTTGTATGTATTCTGAATAAAAGACACAGTTGCACTGAATGACAGCTTGCTTATTTTGCTCAAGATCAGGATTTATTAAGTCCACATGTCATGCAATCTAGAAACTGCTAACCACAGCTCCAGATCTGTCGTTAACCACACAACTTTGCGATGCTGTTTGCGAATGTTCGTTGGAACGATGCTTAACGAAGACCCATTTGCAGAAGCTGAACCCGTTGGGTGGTCTAGCGCTTCCTGTTTCCCATCATTATTATTGGGCTGCTAATGCCAGGGCTATGATGTTCTGGCGGATTAGTGATCAAGATGCCGATAATAACTTGATGGACACCCAACCCAAGTGCTGTACATGGAGGCTTGGTCAGTTGTTAGTAGCTCCCTTGCTGCTATTCTTTTCTCGAACCCTGTATCTTTAAATAAGTCACAATGTAAAAATGTAGTTGTGCTCCATTCCATTAGAATTTCAATTGAAGACTGTTTTGAATATTACATGTCCTTCAGTGCTCCAACCCATTTGTGATAATCATAATTATTTGCCTGGCCAGACAGATGAGGTATTTTGACTGTGGAAAGGACTGACCATGGTTAAGTACTTCTATATGGAAAATGTGCCACTTTCGAGCACTTGTATAAAACCTTTGATCTTTCCCAATCACATATTTTCAATATTTACAGGTGCGCCACTACATTAAACATTCTTTTACTGAGTTTCAGCAACTGCCTCAGGATCATTATCTTTTGGGTCAACCCCCTATGGCCAAACAGTTGGTGACACGGTTTGTTTCCTTGTATGTTTCTCATTTTTCAGTGTCTTCAGATCACCTCAAAGTAGCATGGGAATGACACTGGAATTAATATCTCAAACGAGATTTGGGAAGAAGGACTGAAGTGAATTCATACCTGTTATATTAATGCTACAACCATTTCTAGGGTCTACAAAGAATGGTGTGAAAAGGGAAAAACATGATCCAGTATGCGGCAGTCCTGTGGGCGAAAATGCCTTGTTGATGCTAGAGGTCAGAGGAGAATGGGCCGACTGATTCAAGCTGATAGAAGAGCAACTTTGACTGAAATAACCACTCGTTACAACCGAGGTATGCAGCAAAGCATTTGTGAAGCCACAACACGCACAACCTTGAGGCGGATGGGCTACAACAGCAGAAGACCCCACCGGGTACCACTCATCTCCACTACAAATAGGAAAAAGAGGCTACAATTTGCAAGAGCTAACCAAAATTGGACAGTTGAAGACTGGAAAAATGTTGCCTGGTCTGATGAGTCTCGATTTCTGTTGAGACATTCAGATGGTAGAGTCAGAATTTGGCGTAAACAGAATGAGAACATGGATCCATCATGCCTTGTTACCACTGTGCAGGCTGGTGGTGGTGGTGTAATGGTGTGGGGGATGTTTTCTTGGCACACTTTAGGCCCCTTAGTGCCAATTGGGCATCGTTTAAATGCCACGGCCTACCTGAGCATTGTTTCTGACCATGTCCATCCCTTTATGACCACTATGTACTAGAGCCCGACCGATATATCGGCGGGCCGATATTATCGGCCGATTTTAGGCATTTTCTGAACTATCGGTATCGGCATTTATAATGGCCGATAAATTAATATTTAAAAAAATGCGGGTGCGGTGATTCATGTAAGGGTGGCGCTGCCAATAAAGCATCTAAAAGCTGTCACAAGAACTGGCAAAAGTAATGATTATGAATACAACAAATATAGCAAGGAGACATTTTAATTGTTTATTAATAAACAAGTGTTTTCAGTCAGTGTCAGCCAAAGATGAAGTTGACGATGCTGACTCGCGATCTTCAGTGAACGCGTGCCAGAGAGAAATGCACATTTCATATGATTACATGAGTCTGTCTGTCTTTCGTTTTGAATTGTTCTGTTTAAAAGTAGACATTTCAATATAGATTTATTTCAATTCTCAGGTCTATACGCTGAGTTTCGGTTCATGAGACGAGCTCCAGTTCACCCGCAGGCGCCTCCGTGTCGAGATTATCTATCGTCTGCTATATTTACTTCTTATAAATTAAATCCAGGCAAATGGTTGATGAAACATTGATTAAAATTAAGATACAATTAATACAAAACGAAATTCACTTTGAAACGAAAGGTTTTGTGCTTTCTGTTTGATGTCTATGTGAAAGTTTCAAAGCATATTTTAGTGCCGCTTTCAGAGCGCTCACGTCCGTAGTGCTGAACTGTCGCGTCTGTAACATTGTTTTTTTTCCTCATAAATGCGAACACGAAAAATAAAATAAAACGAATATTTTATGTAGCCTGAGGAGACTGAGAGCCAACCCTTCTTCATCCGATGGGTAGTAGCCTACTTGTGATTTGCGCAGTGTAAGTCACAGAATTGATTTCTCTGCTACAAGCCTCTGTCACGTATTGTGTGAGCTTGTGACTATTGCAAGCGCGCAGCTGAGAAGTCCTGATTATATTGTCTGCTATATTTAGGCCTACTTCTTATTTATTAAGGCAATTGGTTGATGAAACATTGATTAAAATGCATGGCGCGAGCGATCTCCGACAATAAACTGATTCTGCTTTGTCTCGGGTAAACAGCTGTTGCGACGCGAGCAGTAACGGCCGCGTCCGGTGTAGACACCGTGTTAAAGCTCATTCTGCCTGATAACGCTACGTTACAACATCAAGCAATATTCCAAAAATGTATATAATTATAACACTTTATATAGGGCCATTTTGCATTAAGAGTAGCCTAGTTTCACGTTTAGTACATTTTGGTTACTAATTATTTAAAATAGTATAAAAGTACTGTACATATGTAATTAAAAACGTTTTCATTATGATATTATTAATTTTACTTTAGTAAAAAAGATCTGAGTTCTTCCTCCACTGGTAGATTAGAGGAATTAAGAGTAAAAATAGAAGATAATAAGGTTTTGTCAGTGACACTTTTTATATATTTATTGATACAAGTTATGACTAAATTAAAAGACAAAGTCGTTAGTGAAGATTATGCAACAGTATTTAGAATATAATATAATATAACATGCAATGCAAACTAGTTTGGTTACAGCTCAGCTGTATAATTCTCATTCTATCATTCCCCCTGCCTCCGCATTACATATCTGTGTCACACAAGTGTTTGATCACCACATTTGAGTGATCATTGCAAAACGTGTTTATAAAATATATTTATTCTGTTTATAGCTACTGTGTAAAGTACCCATCAAAAGTTTGTACACACCAATAGGAAAGTGTCCAAACTTTTGACTGGTATACTGTACTATAATACACATAAATAATATTGCTACTGTATTATAATATACACATAAATAATATCGGCCGATATATCGGTATCGGGCTTTTTTACTCCCTAATATCGGTATCGGCCCCCAAAAATCCATATCGGTCGGGCTCTACTATGTACCCATCCTCTGATGGCTACTTCCAGCAGGATAATGCACCATGTCACAAAGCTCGAATCATTTCAAATTGGTTTCTTGAACATGACAATCTGTACTAACTTCACTGTACTAAAATGGCCCCCACAGTCACCAGATCTCAACCCAATAGAGCATCTTTGGGATGTGGTGGAACGGGAGCTTCGTGCCCTGGATGTGCATCCCACAAATCTCCATCAACTGCAAGATGCTATCCTATCAATATGGGCCAACATTTCTAAAGAATGATTTCAGCACCTTGTTGAATCAATGCCACGTAGAATTTAGGCCGTTCCCAAGGTGAAAGGGGGTCAAACACAGTATTAGTATGGTGTTCCTAATAATCCTTTAGGTGAGTGTACACTCCCTAAGGGTAACAACTGGAACGGCAAGAATTTTACTCAATCTACTACATCTCTACCCCTTAAAGCTAAAACATTCCCCAACACATCAACTGTCAATTCTTTTTTCTTTTCTTTTTTTTTCTTTTTTCAGAAAATAAATTAAAACAAAATCTTGCTGAATTATCTAACAAAATCTTTCAGATATCTTGGTTCCCGATTTTCTCTGGCTGACCTCCTTGTGGAGGATCTGCTCCTCACGACTTTCGAAATTGTTCATTATCAGCCTTAGGCTCTTCTTGTGACACTGGTTACAGTTCTTTCTGTTCCCCTGGCTCTACTGGTACACTGCTCACAGGCTGTCCGATTCCCTCTTTAATACATGGTGTATCCTGAATAAAAAAAAAATCGCAGAATCCGGAACAGTGAGTGTGTCTCCTGCGGACCTGATGAACATGCCTTTCCAGGTCTGTCCTGTTACTGTTCAGGCAGAATAATACAGCGGACCGGTAAAACTTTCATCCACAGTAGGAATTCATTTTGTGGCCCGTAGCTATAATTTCTCACATACACATGATCACCCACTGAAAAAGTCTGCAGGTCAACACTGCTATCATGGTCTTCTTTCTGTTTGAGTGATTTCTTTAGCACTTTGGCTGCCAGGTCCGGTAGAAGCAAATCAAAAGTTGATCTTAA
The DNA here is from genome assembly GCF_029890125.1 of Rhinichthys klamathensis goyatoka. Taxonomy (NCBI): domain Eukaryota; kingdom Metazoa; phylum Chordata; class Actinopteri; order Cypriniformes; family Leuciscidae; genus Rhinichthys; species Rhinichthys klamathensis. Next base: position 1,148,835 of record NW_026606603.1, read on the forward strand.
ACGTCTGGACATCATAATTTCGGCAGGGGACAAACCAGTTGTGGTTTGTGGTGTAATCCTATAACTGAACAGGAATCTACCCTTACGCAACAAAAATATATTTCTCAATATATTATGTGACAATATATTTCATGTGTCTCCATATATTGTGAAATTTACGTTGTAATATATCATATGATATATTATATAATAATATATTATATATATGCAATAATATATTGCAATATATGGGACAATACTGCAATTATTGCCGTTTTCATATATTGAATAAATACATATTATTATACTATTTAATATATTGTTAGGTATATTGAAATATGTCCCATATTATATGAAATTATATATTGGAAGAGGCATTGTATATAATATATGTGAAAATATATATGTAAAATTATATGAGCTAATATACCTCAATGTACCAGATAATATAATCAGATATATATGCAAACATGTCTTAAATATGTTGAAAAATATATTGATTTATATTACATAATATATTATATATAATTATCATATTATATATTGTATACAATAATTTACCATGTGGGGGAATAAAAAGTGGACTAAAAAATGTTGTAATTGTTGCTGTTAATGGTAATTTAATTTATACTCTCATCTACATTTTACAATATATGAATCAATTAGGCCCGGGACTCGATTAAAAAAATTAATCTAATTAATTAGAGGCTTTGTAATTAATTAATCGAAATTAATCGCATTTTAATTGCATAAATATTTGACCTGAGAACAGTGATAAGTAATTTTTTTCACATGGATTTTCAGTATACTATTGAATAATGACTGAATACATAAGCTTAATCAACAACATAGTTTATTTTTCTTCAACCAAGTCCAGCAGACCAGTGCAATTTTTGCCATTAAGTGTCCAGCAGACCAGTACAATTTTTGCCATTAAGTGTAGTAGCATATTGCTACACTAAGCTAATAGCAATAGCGAATTCCTTGTTGCATAGCTTGCACACAACCATGCTCTTATCGACGCTTCCATCCATTCGCTTTTTATAACAAAAATTCCCATCCACCGGCCAACCAAAGCGATCTAGGCGATCTATGAAGCAAGCGATCTCGTCAGCTTCTTCACATAGACAGTAAAAGAAATGGACAGAGCGATCTCATTGGAACTCAGTTGAGACAGTTGAAGCCCACTTTTAGCGATTTTTGAGCACTTCCGTTCCTGACGCGCAGACTCAGACCGACTCAAACTAAGCTTGATGACGTGAGCAACCTGTCTGACAGACGTTAATCTTCTAGTAGCTGTGCGTGAAAACTGCCAACGTTAATCTTGCAGAGACGGGGAACTTGAGCAAAGAGTTCTTTGGCGTGAGTGAGCAGGAGTAAGAATTCCGTTGCTTTTATGGACTCATTATCTATGGGCCTCTCCCTTGACGGGACGTCCCCCCGATCGCCTGCGAGCTTCTCCTCCTGTCTGTACGGTAACTTCTGTACAGCGCGACAGAGAGTCGAGTGGTTATGACGCAATCGTTAGCCTATTTTTACTAAATCTGTTTCTACGGAGCCATAGTGTAACATAGAAGGTAATGGAGCCCTTTATACATTGTCGTGTTTCTTTAGAAATAAATAATGGACAAATGGAGTCTTTAAACGCCTCAGATGTAAAGTTATTCGCTGTCAAAGTGACGCAAAAATGAATGGGAGTCAATGGAAATGCTAACGCAAGTGAAGTTCTGCTACAACATGGCGGCACCCGGCCGGCTTCAACTTCCGGTCGATGGATTACCCCCTTGCTTCTTCATCATAAACGCTAGTTGGTGCGCCAGTATAATCGGTCCGCCGAAACTCATCCAGTGAGAAACGTTCCGCGGTGCAAAACTAAGTGTGATTAAAATAATTTGTGTAATTAATTAACGCGTTAAAGTCTGTAATTAATTAATATTAATTAACGCGTTAAAGTCCCGGCCCTAGAATCAATACATAGCCATATATGGTCCATCCATATGGCTATATAATGTAAAATATAATGAATGTCATGCAAAAATTTGATTTGGACTATTGTTAATCAACCTTTCTGTAAACCTATGCATGAGCTTACTTAACTCATAAAAAAAATACTTTGTTTCAATAAACATACATGCAATAATGTAATACAGTTTTGTTTGTATATCAATGTATTTTAATATATGAATCAATATATAGCAATAGGTTGTCCATCCATATATTGTTATATATTTTCAAATATATGAGGCAGTTTCTGATATATTGAAATATATTTTCTAATGTATTGCAATATAAATTCTAGTATATTGCAATATATTTTTGTTTCGTAAGGGATGATTGACAGACAAATCATAAAATGTAACAATAGTGATTAATTATTTAATTATTGACAAATATATACAAAACAAATAGTACAACAGTATTGGTCATCAGGCGAATTTGCTGGCCGGCTCCCAGGTGTCCTCCCATACTCTGCCACTGTAAATAGTCCACAAGTCATCTTACACGTACAGCCTACAGCTCACAACTAGTCTTCTGGCTCAATTTGGAAGATATGTCATCTGAAGCTGAAAAATAAAGGTTTACCCCCTTTTTCTGTTGGATCATTTATTTTGGTTTATTTTATATGGCGTTTGTCAAACAGCAGTCATTTTGTTCCAAGTGAAAACTACTGGACTCAGTCACTTGGACACTGAGACACCTTCGTCATCCCTACAGTCAACTCTTTGAAGTTCTGCATCAGGTTAACCGTGTGGCTATGCAAATACTCACCACAACGGAATGAGCACAGAAATTATGTGGTTAAAGGCCTCTATGTCGGGCGCAGAGGGGGTCAGCAAAGACGCAATGGCACCACAAAGGCATCTGCGTCGCATCTACATGTAACTGTGAATTGGGCTTAAGACCCCATCAGAGCTGAAGTGGACTAGAAAGTGATCTTCATCATCTTTAAGTGAACTCATAATGTGAACACAAAGAGACAAGAATTGTTTTTGGTTCAGTCCACCTCACAGGCCATTTTAATTGGACTACATTTGGTTCATAATGGGAGGTTTCACTTTGTAAAAATAACTGCTGTTTGGCAAACACCACATAAAATTACCCAAATAAACAAAATAGAATTAGCAAATGTATAGGGCAAACAGGTTAGAATGTATTTGCTTCAGATGTCATATGACCAAACTTGAGCCAGATGACTACTTTAAGGCTATGTGCACATGTTCTCATGTGGTCTCAGTTCAGTTCACTTTAAAAGGGATCCGAGTATGCTTAGATAGTTCCTTGTGCCCAAAACAATTATCAGTCCCACTTTCACTTTCACTTCAAAGTTCACTTTGAAGGCTGAAAGGGACCAGGTTTTAAAACACTAAGACTGTGTGTAGGTATGGATTAAATTACATCAGCCATCACTTACCACGAAGAGCAAGGTAGCCAGCGCACTTTGACCTCTGCTGCCTTCCCCTGCAGAAACACGCACACACACACATACAGAGATACACAGACACACACACACTTAATCAGTTTAGTGAAGTTACTGTAATGATTTTAACATTCAAATAATGATGTTTTTACTTAGCTCTCTGGCGTTCTTACTTGGAACATCATTTAGTTAACAAGAGTACTTACGGTATGTATTTTTTGTAAGCTCAATAAAAAAACGAGAATCTGTTGTCGCATTCCATTGGCATTGTTGTTTTTGTTTAGGATTTACAGTATGTCCCTTACGAAAAATTAGTTTATTAAAGTGTTCTATTAGTAAACTTATTTTAAACAAACAATAAGAAAGTATACTTTTAGTCAAAATTTTATATAATTCTCAAAAATATACTTTATGTACTTCATAGAAATACAATTAATTACACTGTACTTGACTTATACTGAGAGAAAAGTACAATTATATTTGGCCTGTACTTGTACTCTATCTTTTGATCGAGATATACTTAAAGGGTTAGTCCACCCAAAAATGAAAATTCTGTCAGTAATTACTCACCCTCATGTTGTTCCAACCGCGTAAGACTTTCGTTCATCTTCGGAACACGAATTAAGATATTTTTGATGAAATCTGAGAGCTGGATCACTCCTCCATACTAGTCCATAGGCTTCTTAAGGGATTGAACTTGCCGGCCTCGAAAAGTTATTAAAGACATCATTAAAATAGCCCAAGTGACTACAGTGGCTAAATCTGAAGTTTATCAAGCGACGAGAATACTTTTTGTGCGCAAAAAACAACAAAAATAACGACTTTATTTCAACTATTCATTTCCTTCTCTGTGGGCCTCGAGTCAGTTCACTAGTGTAATAGCGTAAGCTTCTGTTGTTGTACGTCACACGCATCACGCACATGACCAGCGTCGGCTAATAGTGAGCCTACGTGTGACGTAGCTCTACGGTATCACACTACGTTAACTGACTAGAGGCCCAAAGAGAATGAATAGTTGAAATAAAGTCTTTATTTTTGTTTGTTTTTGCGTACAAAAAGTATTCTCGTCGCTTGATAAACTTAAGATTGAGCCACTGTAGTCACTTGGACTATTTTAACTATTTACCAGCTGCAAGCTGGTAAATTATTAAAGTGCAGAAAAAGTGTGAAACAAAGTCGCCAAGCGAGCTGTTTGCTTTCCTGTAGTCATAAACCATCTTTGGATACTGGCATTCCTCACAAAACTTAAGTTTGATTTACTTAGACTTCATGCCAACAGCAATCTTATATTTTAGGTTGGCCTATATTGTGCAGACTACTGCAAATTTTGGTAGCACTTCATTTTACAGTACGTGTACTTACGGTGTACTTACCTAAGAAAGTACTGGCTAATATAAGGTAAGTACATGGGCTAAGGTTAGGTTTAGGGGTAGGTTCAAGGTTAGTACCTAGTTATTACCCAGTTATTGTAATTACAATGATAAGTACATAATTTTACAGTCCTGTTCCCCATGTACATACTAAGTGCTACCCAAATTTTATTTGGTGCAATAACCAGGTATTATATGCCAGTCTCTATCCATTAAATTGGTATATTGTGCGCTTAAAACAACACCAACAAATGAATCTATATTCTCTGATCCCGACCTTTACACTTTCAGTTGATTACAGTGAGTGGAGAAGAGGCAGCAACCCAGGTCCTCCGTGTAACATAAGAACTACGGAAGCAATTGCAAGTAACAATATTTATTGGAAAACTCAGAACACAGTCCACAGACAGGCAAGGTTGAAAACTCAGTACACGATCCACAGACAGGCAGGTAAGTGGCGCAGGGACTCGATGGTCAGATGGATACAGTGCAGGTGAAGTGAGGTGACGATCAACAAGACGAACCCAGAACATCCACAGGGAACAGACAGGAACAACGAAGGATACTGGAACGTAGAGGGATCAAACACCGGACATCACAAACAGCGATCTGACAATGGAGATGAGAAATGGGTGAGATTAAATAGACCGGGATGATAGACTGCAGCTGGTGATGAGTGATTACTGAATGAGCTCTGATGAGCAGCCACGCCCCTCTAATCAGCACACACACACATGTAACAACAGAAACACGAGACATGAATGAGACATAGGATTTACCCACCGTGACAGTACCCCCTTCCCTAGGAACGCCTCCTGGCGTTCCCAGACTCCCTTACCTGTCGATTGTAATCATCGATAAGGGAGTGATCCAGAATGTCTCTAGCTGGCACCCAACTTCTCTCCTCCGGACCGTAACCTTCCCAGTCCACCAAGTACTGTAATCCGCGTCCCCTCCGTCTCGAGTCCAGAATACGATTAACCGAATATGTGGATTCCCCATCTACGAGGCGCGGCGGGGGGGGAACTGGGACTGGCGGATTAATGCGAGCATAAAAGACGGGCTTAATTTTGGAAACATGAAAGACGGGATGGATTCTCCTGTACACTGGAGAAAGATTCAGGCGGACTGTCACCGGGCTAATGATTTTGGTGACAGCAAACGGGCCAATGAATTTAGGTGCAAGTTTATTCGAAACGGAACGGAGAGGAATATCCTTGGTAGAAAGCCACACTTTAGAACCGACGACGTATACGGGAGGCTTCCGCCGGTGGCGATCGGCTTTGGCCTTGGTGCGCGCCCCCACTTGGAGTAGAGTCTCACGGGCTCTCGTCCAAGTGCGATGACACCTCTGGACGAAGGCGTGGGCGGAGGGGACCGCGACTTCGGATTCCAGACTAGGAAAAATTGGTGGCTGGTAACCTACACTACACTCAAATGGTGATAGGCCCGTGGATGACACTGGCAACGTATTGTGGGCGTACTCCACCATAGAAAGTTGCTGACTCCACGAGGAAGGATTCTTGGATACTAAACATCGCAACGTTCGTTCCAAATCCTGGTTGGCTCGCTCAGTTTGACCATTGCTCCAGGGATGGAACCCAGAGGACAGACTCACAGTCGCCCCCAGAAGTTTACAAAACTCTCTCCAAAATTTGGATACAAATTGGGGTCCTCTGTCAGAAACCACGTCTGTCGGGAGGCCATGAATCCGAAAGACGTGGTCAACGACAATGACCGCTGTCTCCTTGGCTGAGGGTAATTTGGGCAAGGGAATGAAATGGGCCGCCTTCGAGAACCGGTCCACCACGGTCAAAACTACCGTGTGACCCTGGGAGGGTGGTAATAAAATCTAGTGCGATATGGGACCAGGGTCTCGAAGGCACCGGCAGCGGTTGGAGTAACCCGTCCGGAGATCGATTGGAAGTTTTACCTGTGGCACAAACTGAGCAAGCCAATACAAAACTGCGAACATCACAAGCCATGAGAGGCCACCAGAATCGTTGCTTGACTAAAAACATAGTACGATTGACTCCTGGGTGACAAGCCACATTGGAACAGTGACCCCACTGAATAACGCTGGACCGTAAACTCTCCGGCACAAACAACCGGTTCGGTGGGCAACGAGTCGGAGGCGTTACCCCTTCTAAGGCCTTCTTGACCTTCGATTCGACCTCCCATGTGAGTGTAGAGATGAATAGATTCTCAGGTAAAATGCACTCGGGAGTAGACGGGCGATCGGAACGGTCAAAAATGCGCGATAAAGAATCGGGTTTGATGTTTTTGGAACCCGGTCGGTACGAGAGAGTAAAGTCAAAACGTCCGAAAAAAAGAGCCCACCGAGCCTGCCTGGAATTGAGTCTTTTAGCCGTACGAATGTATTCCAAATTCTTGTGATCGGTCCAGACGATAAAAGGTACCCCCGACCCTTCTAACCAGTGGCGCCACTCTTCCAATGCTAACTTGACTGCCAACAACTCTCTGTTGCCAATGTCATAATTGCTTTCGGCAGGGGACAAACGATGGGAAAAAAACGTGCAAGGGTGCATCTTGTCGTCTGAAGGAGAGCGCTGGGATAACACTGCACCTACCCCCACCTCTGACGCATCGACCTCCACCACGTACTGACGTGATTGATCAGGTGTTATTTAACAGGGGTGTTAAATGCGGTCTTCCATTCATCCCCCTCCCTAATGCGGACCAAATGATAAGCATTTCTTAAATCCAATTTCGTGAAGACGGATGCTCCTTGCAACCTCTCGAAAGCTGAAGACATCAATGGCAAAGGATATGTATTCTTTACCGTGATGTTGTTCAGCCCCCGGTAATCAATACAAGGTCGCAACGATCCATCCTTCTTCCCCACAAAAAAGAACCCCGCCCCCGCAGGAGAAGAGGAAGGGCGGATGAACCCTGTTGCTAGAGAATCAGAAATGTATTTCTCCATGACCTCTCTCTCTGGGACAGAGAGTGAATATAATTTGCCCTTAGGCGGAGACGTACCTGGCAATAATTCTATAGCACAGTCATAGGAAAGATGTGGAGGGAGAGAATCAGCCCGAGACTTACTGAACACCTCCTTCAGATCCCGATACTCCGTGGGCACGTTAGATAAATCCACTGTCTCCTCCTGTAACACATGAACAGAAACAGACGGTCAAGCAGAGACAAGACAGGACTTATGACAAAAGCTGCTCCAAGCCGCTACGGATTTGAGTTGCCAGTCTATTTTGGGATTGTGACGAGTGAGCCATGGGTGACCAAGAACTATGGGTGCAAGCTGAGTGTCCAGGATGTAGAATGAGATGGTTTCTGAGTGATTGCCTGATGTGGTGAGGATGATATCTTCAGTAACCAGAGATATGGTGGGGAGTTTCTGACCGTTGAGGGCGTGCACTGCAATCTGATGGGTGAGTGGTTTGAGGGGAACTTGGTGCTTGAGTGCAAAGTTGTGATCCATGAAGTTACCTTCGGCGCCCGAGTCCAGAAGTGCATGACAATCGTGACGGTGGTTGGACCATCGGAGTCTAACCGGAAGGAGAGTCGATGTCGATGAGGTCTTCTCGGCGGAGATCCCACCCGATAGTAGCCTCATACTTACTACCGGGCTGGGCCTTTTAACGGGCAGTTGTAGGCAAAGTGTCCCGCTCCTCCACAGTACAAGCAAAGGCCCTGGGATCTCCGCCTTTCCCTCTCCTCCCGGGAAAGCCGGGCTCGACCTACCTGCATGGGCTCAGGATCGTAGACGGGGCTGACCGCGTCCCCACCTCCAGCACGGTGACCCTCCGATTCCGCCGAAGAACGGTAGTTGGGTCCTCTTCGCTCCACACGAGACAGTCTGGCGTCCACTCTCAGTGCTAGCGCGATTAAATCGTTGAGTTTCGGTGGTAAGTCCATGGCATAAATCTCCTTTTGGACGCGGTCAGCCAACCCATGCAGGAACATATCCCACTGCGCCTCCTCGTTCCATTGGCTCTCCGCCGCCAGGGTCCGAAACTCGATCGAGTAGTCCGACACGGATCGATGTCCTTGACGTAACTCGGCCAGCAATCTGGCCGCTTCTCTGCCTCCCAAGGCACGGTCGAAGACCCGTTTCATTTCGTCGGAGAGCGCTTGGAACGAGGTGCAGCAGTCTTCCTGGTTTTCCCACACCGCCGTTCCCCATAGTGCCGCTCTCCCAGTCAGCAGCGTTAGCACGAAAGCCACTTTAGTTCTTTCCTCCCGGAAGGTTCTGGGCTGGAGAGAGAAATGCATGGAGCATCTAGTTAGGAAAGCTCGACAAAAATTGGGTTCACCTGAGTATGTCTCTGGGGCTGGTAATCGTGGTTCCGACTGGGAGGGGTCCACTGGTGGTATTTGGGGAATCGGCGGTGGGACCGGCACAGCGGGAATACGCAGCTGTTGGACTTGCTGGGTGAGCCCGGACACCTGCGCCACTAACGCCTGAACAGCACGAGCGGTGTCGTTGATATTTCTCTCTTGATTCTCCATCCGCCGTCTGCTGTTATTGACGAAATCCTCCAACGTCTCAGGATTGTCACTCGCTGCTTCCATTTCTGGTCAGATCGTTCTGTAACGTAAGAACTACGGAAGCAATTGCAAGTAACAATATTTATTGGAAAACTCAGAACACAGTCCACAGACAGGCAAGGTTGAAAACTCAGTACACGATCCACAGACAGGCAGGTAAGTGGCGCAGGGACTCGATGGTCAGATGGATACAGTGCAGGTGAAGTGAGGTGACGATCAACAAGACGAACCCAGAACATCCACAGGGAACAGACAGGAACAACGAAGGATACTGGAACGTAGAGGGATCAAACACCGGACATCACAAACAGCGATCTGACAATGGAGATGAGAAATGGGTGAGATTAAATAGACCGGGATGATAGACTGCAGCTGGTGATGAGTGATTACTGAATGAGCTCTGATGAGCAGCCACGCCCCTCTAATCAGCACACACACACATGTAACAACAGAAACACGAGACATGAATGAGACATAGGATTTACCCACCGTGACACTCCGTCCCTCTAAAAAGCAACCACCACTCAGATGGTAGGGAGAGAGAGAGAGAGAGAGAGAGAGAGAGAGAGAGAGAGAGAGAGAGAGAGAGAGAGAGAGAGAGAGAACCAATAACAAGACAATAAACCATACAAATAAGACAATAAACAAGACAAATGTGGCTCTTAAAAGTGCCTTTTTTTGTTGATGTAATGAGGTGCTGTTTTTTTTTTAAAGGACAGGGATTAAGGAACCTGCAGAGAAAGAGAAGAACAAATCAAAAAAGAATAGATCACCAAACTACATATTACAATATGAATAACTACTAGGCTAAGAAGTTAAGTAAATGCTGCTCTTGTTCATTCGTGCAATCACAATATCATAAAAAAAATGAATGACTTTAAAAATAAGTAATAGTGTGAGCAAGGGTTCATGATATTTTGAACACATCCTTGTTCTGCCTTAATTCAAATGGATAAACAAACAGGAATAACGATCAGGGTACTGGTATAAACTTTGCCTTGCCAGACTTAAGCTGTTAGTATATTAAGCTGCTATATATATATATATATATATATATATATATATATATATATATATATATATATATATATATATATATATATATATATATATCCCCCACTAACCATTCCCCCAGTAATCCCTCAATAAGCATTTACACGTCCAAAATAAAATTATGAGTTTATTTAAAAAATGTATAAAATAAAAAAAACATGTTGTGTATAGCATTATATATATATATATATATATATATATATATATATATATATATATATATATATATATATATATACACTCACCGGCCACTTTATTAGGTACACCTGTCCAACTGCTCGTTAACACTTAATTTCTAAGCAGCCAATCACATGGCGGCAACTCAGTGCATTTAGGCATGTAGACATGGTCAAGACAATCTCCTGCAGTTCAAACCGAGCATCAGTATGGGGAAGAAAGTTGATTTGAGTGACTTTGAACGTGGCATGATTGTTGGTGCCAGAAGGGCTGGTCTGAGTATTTCAGAAACTGCTAATCTACTGGGATTTTCACGCACAACCATCTCTAGGGTTTACAGAGAATGGTCCGAAAAAGAAAAAACATCCAGTGAGCGGCAGTTCTGTGGGCGGAAATGCCTTGTTGATGCCAGAGGTCAGAGGAGAATGGCCAGACTGGTTCGAGCTTATAGAAGGGCAACAGTGACTGAAATAACCACTCGTTACAACCGAGGTATGCAGCAAAGCATTTGTGAAGCCACAACACGCACAACCTTGAGGCGGATGGGCTACAACAGCAGAAGACTCCACCGGGTACCACTCATCTCCACTACAAATAGGAAAAAGAGGCTACAATTTGCAAGAGCTCACCTAAATTGAACAGTTGAAGACTGGAAAAATGTTGCCTGGTCTGATGAGTCTCGATTTCTGTTGAGACATTCAGATGTTAGAGTCAGAATTTGGCGTAAACAGAATGAGAACATGGAACCATCATGCCTTGTTACCACTGTGCAGGCTGGTGGTGGTGGTGTAATGGTGTGGGGGATGTTTTCCTGGCACACTTTAGGCCCCTTAGTGCCAATTGGGCATCGTTTAAATGCCACGGCCTACCTGAGCATTGTTTCTGACCATGTCCATCCCTTTATGGCCACCATGTACCCATCCTCTGATGGCTACTTCCACCATGTCACAAAGCTCTAATCATTTAAAATTGGTTTCTTGAACATGACAATGAGTTCACTGTACTAAAATGGCCTCCACAGTCACCAGATCTCAACCCAATAGAGCATCTTTGGGATGTGGTGGAACGGGAGATTCGCATCATGGATGTGCAGCCGACAAATCTGCGGCAACTGTGTGATGCCATCATGTCAATATGGACCAAACTCCCTGAGGAATGCTTCCAGCACCTTGTTGAATCCATGCCACGAAGAATTGAGGCAGTTCTGAAGGCAAAAGGGGGTCCAACCCGTTACTAGCATGGGGTACCTAATAAAGTGGCCGGTGAGTGTATATATATATATATATATATATATGCCTACAACATGTTTTTTTTTTATAAACTTGTAATTTTTTTTATTTTGGACGCGTAAATGCTTATTCATTTATATTGCTTTTTAGACTGTTGTAGGTTGTAAGCGACTTACCGTGGTGGAATCGCGCTGGGCAATGGTTTCTGCGATGGTCGCACACAGTGACGTGTGCACAAAAATGCGCCAAAATATCAATCATAATGAAAAAGTACAGTCTTAATATTTTATATCCTTGCTCAATTTTAAAGGGGTCAGCATAAATGCCTAAGTGAAAGAAACACGGGTGTATGTAGCCATTACATTTAAACACATCACTTCCCAGAATGCATCCATCTCTTTGCCAAAGGATATGTCCATATTAAGCAATAAACATTTCTGCAGTAGAATATCACAACCTCATAATCAGTATTGAGATGAAAGTTCTATAAAAGTAGGCTTTTTTTTTTTGTGCAAATAAAGCAAAGTTGTAGGCCTACTGTTGTAGGCTCACTAAAGCCATTGCAAATTGAAATACCATCGACAATTATAAAATATCCCACCTAAATTAAGGCATGTTTTAAGCCCACAGCAAGTAGGCCTATGCAGTCCTGCAATTATGTCGTTTTAATGTAGCCCAAAATTATATAAAAAAAGAGAAAAAAGTTGTCATACCGATTTAGACAATGGTTTCTCCCCCACGAAAATGTATGGTCACCGCACCAATGAATAATTATAACAATATGCGCCGCACGCTACTGCAAAATACACATTTGCAGCATAAAATTAATCGCAAAAATTAATCAACAAACCGCTGGATGGATAACCCCATTTCGTCAAAATCCAAAGATGAGGGATTTGCACTCAAATCTATCGGACGACCCCTCTACGTTATCAAGCGACGAATAGAGGGTACCCTCAACGTTGGCTTATGGACGTGAGGGGGAAATGACCCCCTCACGTCCGACTACAAAACTACACTGGTGTTCAGGGACAGGCATTAAGCTGGTTCAGATCGTACTTATCGGACCGTTACCATTTTGTCTGTTTAAATGGGGAAAAATCGAAGATAACGTCAGTAGACTATGGAGTGCCGCAAGGATCGGTGTTAGGCCCTCTGCTATTCTCAATATATATGCTGCCACTTGGTAATATTATAAGAAAACATGGAATTAATTTCCACTGCTATGCTGATGACACTCAATTATATATTTCATCACGACCAGATGAATACACTAACTTATCTAAATTGACAGAATGTCTTAAAGATATGAAATGCTGGATGACGCGTAATTTCCTGCTACTAAATCCAGATAAAACTGAGGTATTACTTATTGGTCCAAAAAAATACCCACAAAATCTCTTACAATACAACTTTAATATAGAAGGATGTCCTGTTACCTTATCGACTACAGTAAAAGACCTGGGTGTTATACTAGACCGCAACTTGTCTTTCGAAAATCATATTTCGTATGTTACAAGAACAGCCTTTTTCCACCTTAGAAACATTGCTAAATTACGTAACATGCTATCTGTTTCTGATGCAGAAAAGTTAGTTCATGCATTCATGACCTCGAGACTAGATTATTGTAATGCTTTATTAGCTGGTTGTCCTGCATCTTCAATAAACAAGCTACAGTTAGTCCAAAATGCAGCCGCTAGAGTTCTTACTAGGTCAAGAAAATATGATCATATAACACCGATTCTATCATCTCTGCACTGGTTACCTATCAAGTTCCGTATCAATTACAAAGTACTACTACTGACCTATAAAGCCCTAAATGGTTTAGCTCCTGTGTATTTAATGGACCTTCTATCGCCCTACAATCCATCGCGTTCTTTAAGATCCCGAAATTCGAGGCTTCTGGTCATTCCTAGGATATCTAAGTCCACTAAAGGAGGGAGGGCGTTCTCACATTTAGCTCCTAAACTCTGGAATAGCCTTCCTGATACTGTTCGTGGCTCAGACTCGCTCTCCCAGTTCAAAACTAGATTAAAGACGCATCTCTTCAGCCAAGCATTCACATAATGCTTACCTTTTATACCACTGTTGAATCAGATCGACTGCATTAATATTATGAACAGCAGCTACGCTAATTATTTCCCATCTGCTTTTCTGCTGTTATCTCGGGACGCTAGTCCCGAGTTAAATAGCGTTCGTCAGCTCCAGTTTGTATCCAGCCTCTCACGGAGACTTCAGACGCTCCAACACCTGCGATGAGACGACTCGACGCCTATGAAGAGACGATTATTAATACATAGACGAAAATTAATACATGATGATTAACTAACTATATTATTCTATGTACATTTCTGAAATGCACTTTCTGTAAAGCTGCTTTGAAACAATATGTATTGTGAAAAGCGCTATACAAATAAATTTGAATTGAATTGAATTGAATGACCAAACGGCGGCAGTATGTTATCGAAAATTATTAAATATCCCACCTAAATTAAGGCATGTTTTAAGCATACAGCAAATATACAGTCCTGTAATTATGCCATTTTAATGTAGGCCAAAATTATATAAAAAAGAGAGAAAAAAAAGTCGTGATATCGATTTAGACAAGGGTTTCTGCCCCACGAAAATGGTCACCGCACCAATGATTGTAACAGTAGCCTATATGCGCCGCACGCTACTGCAAAATACACATTTGCAGCATAAAATTAATAGCCTAAAACCATCCTTTCCAGCGCAGGCAAACCGCTGGACGGATATAACCCATTTCTTCAAAATTCAAAGATGAGGGATTTGCACTCAAATGTCGGACGACCCCTCTACGTTATCAAGCGACGAATAGGGGGTACCCTCAACGTCGGCTTATGGACGTGAGGGGGAAATGACCAAACAGCTGTAGGCTATGTGATCTAAAATGATAAAATATCCCACCGAAATTAAGGAATGTTTTAAGCATACATCAAATCTCCTGTAAATATGTCATTTTAATTTAGCCCAAAATATATTAAATAAAGAGAGAAAAATGTCGGGATACCGATTTAGACAATGGTTTCTGCCCCACGAAAATGTATGGTCACCGCACCAATGAATGATTATAACAGTAGGCCTATACGCTAACTGTTACTGCAAAATACACATTTGCAGCATAAAATTAATCGCCTAAAACAATCCTTTCCAGCTGGACGGATATAACCCATTTCGTCAAAATTCAAAGATGAGGGATTTGCACTCAAATCTATCGGACGACCCTCTACGTCAGGGGTTCTCAAAGTTTTGATAGGTGAGGGCCAATTTAGGAACCCAACATTGAACTGAGGGCCGCCAAAGTGGCGGGGGAGAAAAAGAAAAAAAAACTGAAAAGAAAATGCCATTTGAAATATTTTTAATGACCAGGTTGCATCTCTACAGTTTACATTTCTTGCAATGAACACATTTTAATTCATAACTGAGGCAAAAAAAAAAGAAAAGAAAATGCAATGCAATGCAAACAAAATCCCTGGGGTTCTCTACCCTCAACAGACACATTTTGGGATATAACAGTCCTGTGTGCAGTCCATCATCCGAAGTAGGCTACAAACTTATTTAGAACAAACAGTCTACTTATCAGCATAGGCCTTATTCAGGGGCAATTCCAGCTACCAAAGCACCACAGGAAAACCTGAGAGAGAGAGAGAGAGAGAGAGAGAGAGAGAGAGAGAGAGAGAGAGAGAGAGAGAGAGAGAGAGAGAGAGAGAGAGAGAGAGAGAGAGACTTTTAAAATAGAAGCTTACCAACCAAGTCATCATCATTCATATCTATCATTGCCTGTCAGTCCCGTTTCCATTATTGCAGATTTGCGCAAATGTTTTGCGCTATTATTATCTTTTTTCACCTGTAACTGAAAACTGTCCCGTGTAACTGTCTTTTTAAAACGCAAAGTTGAACACCAAAATGCTGCGCAAAAAAAACTAAATATCGACTTTTTTTGCCCCTTTATTAAACATTTAAAATATTCACAAATTAATATGGAAAACATGCCGATTTTTACTGGTTTTCTAAGGCCAAATTACAACTCCATCTCCGCTGTTAAGCAGATGCGCTTTTAGAGAGAAATGCACCTTTCATACGGATTATTTAATCAGAAAGTATTAGCTTTCGATTCGAATTTGTTTGTTTAAAAGTGGACATTTCAAGCTTTAGCCTACATATGCTATATTTTGTTTCAGTTCTCGCACTCTAGTTCACGGAGATCATGAAAGCGCGTAGGCCTGCTGTTTGTTTTATTTTATTTTACAAAAGCACAGCGTTTTCTTGTTATTATGAGTTTACACAAATAAAAGTAGTTGCGAATAATGTATTATTATTTTCTGTATAACCAGAAATGATAAGAGTATTTTAAGTTGTTTCCACTGTTGGTAGGAAAATGCAAGTGTTCGCGCCGGCGAAGATTTTGAAAGGTAATGGAAACGCGGCTATTAATAAGCTTGTCATTAAGTCACACTGAATATTGATTACTTGGTCAACATACCCATGGGATTTGTGGTGCTGTTTTCTGTTGGCCACGATTCCTCTGATGTCCGGCTCCATCTCCGTCGTTGTGATACGAAGGACAGCATGTAGATGGCCATCTGTCAGCCTGGATCTCAGCTTGGATTTGTTGATGGCCATGGTGGAGAAGGTCTTCTCACAGATGTATGTGCTTCCGAATAAAGATACCATTCTGACAGCATGCTGGCGAAGTGCAGGGTATGTGGATGGGGAAAGTCCTTTGTAGAACTCGATGAGATTCTTGTCCCGATATGCTGCTCTGGCCTCTGAGCTCTCCTGCAGGTCGATGAGCTCAAACTGCATTTCTGCAGGCTCTTCCTCAGGCACACATGAGAAAGGATTTTGGAAAAGGTTGAATGCCTTCTCGTGGTCCCTGAAATCGGAGAAGCGGTGGTCGAATTCCTCTCTGAGTTTTTTTATGAGGTCATGGTTCTTTTCTGAGCGCAGGTGACGTAAAACTTGGCTCCCATCTGTGTCTGTGTCATCTACGAGCGACTTACAGGCAGGAAAATGAGTGAGATCTCCCTTTCTGAGCTGTCCCTGCAGCAGTTCAAGTTTGCGCTGAAAAGCTTTGACGTTGTCAAATAGTGTGGAAATGAGCTTCCCATGGCCTTGCAGCTTCAGATTAAGATCACTGAGACAATTATTCATGTCAGCAAGGAACGCTAGGTCACAGAGCCATTTAGTGTCACTTAACTCTGTCACATATTGTCCTTTTGACTCCATGAACTCTTTTATTTCTTTTCTCAAGTTAAAAAAACGTTTCAGTGTGGCACCTCTGCTCAGCCACCTGACGGCAGTGAAGTATATGACGTCCCCAAAATCTGCCTCTGACTGCGCCAAAAAAGCCTTAAATTGGCGGTGATTCAGACCTCTGGACTTCAGGAAATTAACTGTCTTCACAACTATGTCCATGACATGTTTCATTTCAAGCGTCTGAGCAGCGAGGGCTTCTTGGTGTATTATACAGTGGTATCTGACTAGTTTCTCACCTCCGTTGTTGACCACTTTCTCAGAGAGCAGCGACACGGCACCTGCCCTACTCCCGACCATTGCCGGTGCTCCATCTGTTGTGACACCGACCATAGATGCCAGGTTCACTTTGTAGGCATCGAGACTGCGACACACAGCATCACAAATGTCGACTCCCTTTGTTGTGTCTTTCATACTCTCCACACTTAACAGCTCCTCGCCAATGTCAAAGTTCTCTGTGACTGTACGAATGAAAATCAGCAATTGCGCTGTATCGGAAATATCCGTGCTTTCATCCAGTGCAATGGAAAAAGCTCCCTTTCCTAGCCCCTCCACACGTTTTCCCAGTTGCTCTTTCAGATCATTGGCCAGATCTTCGATTCGTCGAGTGACTGTGTCATTCGACAAACTAACGTCACGGAACTTTGTTTTTTGCTCTGGACATAAAATGTCGGCCACTTTCAACATGCAGTCTCGCACAAATTCTCCGTCACTAAACGGCTTGCTCCGCTTAGCTATTTCTTGAGCTACCACGTAGCTAGCCTGTGTTACAGCTTCACCGGTTTTAGACAAATTTGTGAAAACTGACTGCTGTGCAGTGTAGCCTCTTTTAAGTTGTTCAAGCTTACTGGTGCGCTCCTTGCCACTGAATTTATCGTAGGTTTTATGTTTGGTATCATAATGGCGTTTTATATTGAAGTCCTTGCGCATTGCAATTACCTTCTTGCAGATCAGGCAAACAACTTTATCCGACCCGTGAGTTTCGACAAAGTAATCGTTTGTCCATTTATCTTGAAACTGCCTTTTCTCCTCGCTGACATGACGTTTTTTTCTCGAAGGGCCAGGCTCCCGCTCTGGCTCTCGCTCCATCATCTCCATCTTCAGACAACGTAAACCACTGTTCTGTTGATGGCCTTCTGGGAGTGAGGTCAAGTGCGATCGGTCGGACCACACCTGTAATTACCGCTTATGCCTTATGCGCTAAAGACCACTAAACGGAGAGATTCATTTTTTCAAAGCAATACAGTTTTAACAGTTTTACAGATGTTATCGCGGGCCGCCAGAAAGGGCCGCACTTTGAGAACCTATGCTCTACGTTATCAAGCGACGAATAGGGGGTACCCTCAACGTCGGCATATGGACGTGAGGGGGTAATGACCAAACGGCAGTATGTGACGAATAGGGGTGAGACCGTGTTGATTCAAACAAGCTCAGACAGTGATAGCAATCTTCATAGCTCAGCTGCTAACATTTGGAGGTCATAAAAAATACACGGTTAGAGTGTGTCGATTAAAACAATAACATGTTATAGAAGTGGATTTTGTGTTGTAGATAGTGTTACGTTTGTTAATTAATGTTCGTTCTGTTTACTGTAGGCCTATTGTGCAGTAAGTTATACACGACCAAGTGTTAAGGACGTGTGATTGAACCGTGATATATGTTTGATTTAACGTTAGTCTAGTCATCTCCATAAAATGTTATTGTTCCACATTCTGTTCCTTTGTTTTAAAGTAGCGTGCTTTTCAGCTCTCCTTAAAGCTACACTATGTAACGTTAACTTTTTTTGTGTGTTAAATTTTTATGAAATGAGCGAGTAACGTTACATCATGAATTTATTTTTCAAACCGCTTTTTTTGTGTGTGTGAAATGTATGTCACTCGTCAGACATAAATGGAGAGAAGTAGCTCCGGCTACAATGTTCTTCCACAAGACGCATGCAGTTCTGGTTAACTGCTCGAACGCCAAAAGTTGCAGACATTAGCTTTAATGTCCAAATGATTCAAACCATGTTACTTGACTGTAGCAGCAATCTAATGGCGCTTTTCCATTACCAGTACCAGCTCAACTCGACTCGCCTTGGCTCGCCTCGACTCGGCTCGCTTTTCGCTCCGTTTTCCATTGCAGAAAGTACCGCCACAAATAGTACCTGGTCGTCATAGCGACGCCGCAGGAAACTGCCGTGACGTAATCTTCAACGCGACAAACACCCGCTACCCTCACACACACAGGACAATGGAGGACATCGAGGGTATGCTGTTTTTGATTCTCGGGATGTGGCTGTTTATCACTGCAAGACGACAAATGTTGTTTCAGGAGAGGCTGAGGACAGCAAAACGAAACACTGCTGAAAAAAACAGGAGAGTTTGGGAATTACTACAGAGTTCAGACTATGAGATGAATCCGGTTGTTCAAAGCCGACGAAAGAGGGTAAGTTATGCTAACGTTTATATGTGTAAATACTATACTATATAAAGTATTTGATAAACTTTATAGCTACCAGTAATTATAATATAGCTACCAGTATCTAGCGTGGTACCAGTTTAGTAATAGGAGAAAAAGTATATACTGGTAGCTATCCAAGCGTTTGTGGGAGGGGAGAAAAAAATGCTCTCAGAAAAGTGTGGGAAAATCAAGCCAACTCTTTTTTTTATTTTTTTTTTTATACTTTAAAACTTATAATATAATTAATATAACTTTTTCTCCTATTATACTAATATCTACCAGTATTACGTACTAAAATGTGTATGCTTTGTGTTTCAGATCTGTTTAGCTTTGCAAAGTCGCCGCGGTAGACCGTCTGTTTGGGCTTTCAACCGAGCTACCGAGTGGTGGGATGTTATTGTTCCCGGTTTCACAAACACGCAGTGGGTTCAGAACTTCAGAATGGCAGAAGAAACATTTATATACTTGTATAATAAACTGCGTCCAGTGATGGAGAGACAAGACACAAGCTTCCGAACGTGTGTTCCTCTAAAGAAGAGAGTGGCCATCGCACTATGGAAGCTTGCGACCGGTTCAGAGTACAGAACTATCAGCCATCTTTTCGGAGTAAGCATAACAACTGTTTGCCGGTGTGTTCAAGAGTTCACTGCTGCTGCAGAAACATTGTTGGTTCCGGAACAAATTCGGTTCCCAGACCAGGAGAAGTTTGAAGAAATGGCTGCCTACATTGAGAACAGATGGGGGCTCCCGCAGTGTGTTGGTGCTATTGATGGGTCACACATACCCATTTTGGCACCACAGGAGTACCACTGTGACTACTTCAACCGTAAAGGCTGGCACTCCATCATCCTTCAAGGTGTTGTAGATGGAAAAGGACTGTTCTGGAACGTGTTTGCAGGACTGCCTGGCAGCTTGCATGATGCTCGTGTTTTTAGATTGTCCACATTGTGGGAGTTGGCCAGCCGTGGCAACCACTTTCCAGCTTACACCAGGAATATTGGTGGGGTGAATGTCGGCTACTACATCCTGGGAGATTCTGCCTATCCCCTTCAGAACTGGCTCATAAAACCCTTCACTGACACCGGACGGCTGACAGCAGAACAGCAGATCTACAACAAAAAAAATATGTCGAGCACGGGTAGTGGTTGAAAACGCTTTTGGTTGACTGAAGGGAAGGTGGCGTTGTCTCATGAAAAGAAATGACTGTAATGTTACAACCGTGAAATCTATGGTTCTTACTTGCTGTGATTTGCATAACCTTTGTGAGAGTCATGGAGAGGACTATGACAATGACTGGGATGCACCTGCAGCAGCAGAGCCTGTGGTGACAGTGGCACAGGGTGTAGAGGAGGAGGGCAGGGATGTACGAGAGGGTCTGATGCGTTACTTTAATTGCTAAAAAATAAATACATTATTGTTAAAAATGTTGTCTCTGCTGTTTTTTTTAAGGTCATCACAGTATAAAATCTGAAAATACATGGTCAAACCCTTGTAAAAAAGCAAACCATCAAAAAAGACACAATTTGTAATAAGTTTCAAAAAGGTTTTATTTAAACACACACATACAAATAGAAACAAAACTATAATATTAATACACAACCAACTGTACACATGTTACATGGAGTGCAAACTATGGGGTTTCAGTCCAGGGGCGGTGGAACAGCGTCCCGCCGGTTCAGTGCCTGTACAAGCTGGCTCAGGGTTCCCAGAAAGGCCTGGTTGAAGGAGGACATTGCAGCGATCTCCTCCCTCCTCAAAGCCGCTTCTAGTTCTCTTGCATGTGCTGCATCATCGAGTGCCATCTGTAAATGGCGCTCCCGTTGTGCCCGGTTTAACTCCAGCTGCTCGACATCAGATGTCTGCATCTCCCTCAGGACCGTCAGATGCTCCTGTTCCCTCCGTCGTTTCCTCCGTCCTGGACAACAAATAATTACAATGTCAACTTTAAATTACCATGTGTACAGGATAGGTGTACACTGTACGTCTGGAAGGTATAAAAATACTGAACAGGTTTATTAATAAATCCTTGATTCCTATAACTGGGACTGCTTCCTGTTGTTATGCAAGTTAGTTTACGTTAGATTAATAATAATATATTAATGAGTTATTGATAAGATTAATGATGAATATTAATGGTATATTCATAAGTGTGTATAGATTCACAGACAACATGCTAGAATGGTTTACTTTTTCTCCAATTATACTAACCAGTTGCCGGTGTCGATGCTGCTGATCGTGTGGGTGTCGATGGTGCCACTGGTTCTGGTGCCGTTGTAGATGCCGGTGCCAACGTGGCATCAGTGGGAGTCACTGAATCATTCTCGCTCGTCGTCGAAAAGGAATCTTTAATAGAAAGATCATACAAAAGTCAACACACTACGATAAAGCAAAGGCAGCTAGCAGCAATTGTTATCTGCGACACAAGTTTACAGTCTTCGTTGTTATAAGTGAGTTTCAGCTTTCCAAAAGCCAGCCAACAGAAAACAAAACTCTTAAGCACAGTGCGCCTACAGGATTAATGTAATGTAAACTTAAAACACTTACCATCCTCCATCAGCGACTCCAACAAACTGGTAGCCGAGTCAAGTCCACCCTCCCTCCCGTTGCTCGCCGGTCTATGGCCGTAGATACCGTCCATCTGTTCGTACCACTTCCAGCTTTTTCGGTCTGAACCACTGCGGCCGTTGTGGTCTTTTACAGCTCTGTAGTCACTTTTCAGTTTTTTTTAACTTTTCCCTACATTGCTGGAAAGTCCTGTTGTAGCCATATGTGGACAGCAGTTCGGAGACTTCTTGATAAACCTTTTCATTCCTCGTTGCCCCATCAAGTTCTCGCTGAATCCTCTCTTCGGCAACCAAGCAAAGGAAAGTCTGCACCTCCTCATTTGACCACGGCGTATTCTTACGTGTTGCCATGGTTATAAATATATTTAAAATGTATAAATTTAAATGCTATAAAAAATCACGCAATCTCTGGCCAAACTTTTTAAAAATGGCGGGGTTATTCAGGATACTCCGTCTGGCGCGTGCAATGATGACGCAGTGAATAGTGACGATTCTCTCTGACCAATCAGCAGTCGGCATGGTTTTCACGTCACATTTTAGTAGCGGCTTAGCTCGCCTCAGCTCGCTTAGAACCTCGCCGGAGGTGGTACGAAAAAAGTACCCGAAAGCAGGTACAGGTACAACTTTTACACAGTGGAAAACCAAACAAAGGCGAGTCGAGTCGAGTCGAGTCGAGCCGAGCCGAGGCGAGCTGGTACTGTGTAGTGGAAAAGCGCCATAATGTATGTTCCCTTTCGAGGGAACTCGCGATGCGTCACTTGACGCTGTGGGAACGCCCCCAGCGTGAATTCGTCTGAGCATCAATGTCAACTAGTCCAATGGAAAGAATGAGCGTCACGGGCGGGTGACGTCATGACCAGGAAGGCATAAGAGCGCATCCGGTGAAACGCGGCATTAGCTTCTGTGTCTCAGCAAGCGATCTGTGTCATTTTGTCTCTGTCTATTTACTGTTGTCTGTTGCGGAAAAGGATGGAAACTAAACAAGTGTACAAACAGTGTGCTTCTCCCTGCCCGCGTTATTTAACGGGTGGGGACACACACGAGCTTTGTGTCATTTGTTTGGGAGTGGAGCATGCGGTCTCAGCCTTCGAGGGGGCTGAGTGCCAGCATTGTGAGATGTTACCGCTTCGCATGCTCCGCTCTCGCCTGTCACTCTTTGATAAAGAGAGTGGGCAGGCTCGCGATCCGCAGGGATCAGGACCCGCGTCTGCTGAGGCAGCGCGGAGAATGCATTCCTGGGGATCGCAAAAGGATCTTTCGGAGGGGTTGGAGACGGGTCCGAGGGCTCTTTCTCCTTCCTTACCCGAGAGATCCAGCGCTCTCCCCCCGGTGTCGGAAGCACGCTCTGCGGTTTCTTCCGCCCGGGGAGAGAGCCCTCCATTACTTCATTGCTCTTCCTCCGAGGAGGTCGATGCGATGAGTTTGGAGAGTGAATGCACACACATGGGGGAAAGAGATTCACAATTTATTTCCCCAGCATATGATGAGCTGGTGGATGTTATGTCGCGGGCTGTAGATAAATTAAAGATTGAATGGCCATCTGATAAGAGGGGCGCTCGTCCTAAGAGTAAATTAGATGAGCGCTTTTTATCTTCTACTGCTTCATCTCCACCACGAGGGCTTCCATTTTTTCCTGATCTTCACAATGAGATTTCTAAATCATGGAATAAGCCATACTCTTCACGTCTTTTCAGCCCTCAAGTCAATATTTATTCAAAAATTAGAGGGCTGAAAGAGTATGGTTATGAGACGATGCCCCAGGCGGAACCGAATTTAGCTAGCTCTCTTTCCCCTGGTCCCGCATCGTCTCTGAAAGCCTCGGCTTTGCCCACTAGACCGCTCAAAGCCACGTCGGTGTTAGTGGGCAAAGCTTATACGGCAGCAGGTCAAGCTGGAGCATGTCTGCATACTATGGCAGTGCTTCAGGCTTATCAAGCTGACCTGCTGGGGGATCTGGATAATAGCGAGGGAGTTAGTCATAACGATATTCGAGAACTCTGTCGGGCTACCGATCTTTCTCTCAGGGCTACTAAAGAGACCGCCAGAGCAATTGGGCGGTCTATGGCAGCTTTGGTAGCTATTGAGAAACATTTATGGTTGAATCTTTCGGAGATTAAAGAAAAAGATCGTGCTTTTTTGTTAGATGCTCCGCTTGAACCTTCTGGTCTCTTTGGTGACGCAGTCCATGCGGTCGTCGAGAGATTTCAGGAATCAAAAAAGCAAGCGGACGCTTTCAAAAAGTTTATCCCTCGCCGTGTCCAGCCCCCTGGGGCTGCTGGGCGTGAGCAGCCCCAGCCATCTAGCTCATCATATCGTGTGCATCAGAAAGAGAGTGTTGCGTCTCGTGCACCTCCATGTGGAAACTGGAGACAGACGCAACCCTCTCAGCCGAAGTCTTCTAAGTCGAAGCCGCATCTGAGGACCGCTCTTCAGGCGAAGAAGACTTCGGCTCAGAAAAAAAAAAGGTCCTGATGTTCATGCATCAGGCCTGTGAGGACAGCCCCGACCGAAATAGAGCGGTGTACACCTCATCATACGGTGCCCGTTCCATTTCGGGGTCCTCACGAGCCCGTTCTGCCAACCCTGCCACCCTCGGTGCTTCAGGGCGCAGCGGTCTCCAGCGAGTCGCTGATGCTATGCTGCGGCACAGCATCGGTTTCGCGCCCTCTGAGGGGGGCTTTAGAGCGGCCAGTTCAGGTAGTTCCTGCCATTATGTTTCCTGCCATTATGTTGGCAGGGTCTGGTGTTATCGAGAATTGGCTGTCTCGATAACACCAGAGACCAGCCTCGAGAGGCTGGTTCCCTTAGTAAATTTTCTGGCAGCGTGGAAGCTTCTGCCGAATATTTCTCGTTGGGTCCTGCAGATTGTAGAGAAAGGATACAGAATCCAGTTTGGTTCTCGTCCTCCTCGTTACAACGGGGTGCTGCCCACAGTGGTGCATCCCGAGCAGGCTCTGGTAATGGAGCAAGAGGTAAAGGCCCTGTTAGCAAAGGAAGCTATAGAACAGGTGTACTCACCCGACAGAGAGTCGGGTTTTTACAGCCGTTATTTCATTGTTCCAAAAAAGGATGGGGGGTTGCGTCCCATTTTAGATCTTCGTCTGTTGAATCGTTCAGTACAGAAACTCAAGTTCAAGATGCTGACACTCAAACAGATCGTGACTCAAATCAGATCCGAGGACTGGTTTGTCACGATAGATCTGAAGGACGCCTACTTCCATATCTCCATCCTCCCTCAGCACAGGAAGTTCCTAAGGTTTTCTTTCGGGGGCAAAGAATACCAATATCGGGTTCTTCCTTTCGGTCTAGCTTTATCACCCCGCACGTTCACGAAATGCGTGGATGCAGCTCTAGCCCCTCTCAGGCTTCAGGGCATACGTATTCTGAACTACATCGACGACTGGCTGATTCTGGCGGAATCAGAGCAGTTAGCGGTTCGGCACCGAGGTGTCGTTCTCGCTCATATGCAGATGTTGGGGTTGAGGCTCAATGCCAAGAAGAGTGTTCTTTCTCCAGTACAGAGAACCACTTTCCTTGGTGTGGTATGGGATTCAGTGACGATGCGGGCCACTCTATCGCCCGTTCGTGTAGCTGCTATCCTGACAGCCACCAAAGAGCTAAAGCTAGGCCAGTCACGCACTGTGAAACCTTTTGGCCTGCTGTACATGAGACCTTTACAGTGGTGGCTAAGGACCAGAGGGTTCTCCCCGAGGGGAAACCCACTTCGTATGATCAAGGTCACGCGGCGGTGCCTTCGTGCCTTAATTATATGGAGGAAACATTGGTTCTTAACCCAGGGTCCGGTATTGGGAGCTCTTTGCCATCGTGTTACGATCTCGACAGATGCTTCCCTCACCGGCTGGGGAGCGGTAATGGAAGGCCGCTCGGTTCAGGGTCTGTGGAAAAGTCATCATCTTTCGTGGCACATCAATTGCCTGGAGATGATGGCTGTCTTCAATGCGTTGAGACAGTTTCTCCCAGACCTGAGGGGCCATCATGTGCTTGTACGAACAGACAACACATCAGTGGTCTCTTATCTGAACCGTCAGGGGGGTCTGCGGTCGCGTCCGCTTTGCAAACTGGCGCACCAGATCCTCCTGTGGTCTCTGGGGAAGGTACTCTCCCTGAGGGCAGTGTATATTCCTGGGGACCAGGATATGGGGGCAGACATCCTGTCGAGGCAGGAGCTGAGGCCAGGGGACTGGAGACTCCACCCCGAGGCGGTGGAGAAAATTTGGGAGGTTTACGGCCAAGCAGAGGTGGATCTGTTTGCGTCTCAGCATACGACGCACTGTCCACTTTGGTTCTCTCTTACTCACCCAGCCCCCCTGGGGCTGGATGCTATGGTGCAGACGTGGCCGAGGCTACGTCTGTACGCATTTACATTTACATTTATTCATTTAGCTGACGCTTTTATCCAAAGCGACTTACAATTGCTATATATGTCAGAGGTCGCACGCCTCTGGACCTCTAGGGGTTAAGTGTCTTGCTCAGGGACACATTGGTGTCTCACAGTGGATTCGAACCCGGGTCTCTCACACCAAAGGCATGTGTCTTATCCACTGCGCCATCACCACCCCGCAAAGAGCCCGTTCTCATTTCCCCCTGTTGCTCTGCTCCCAGGAGTTCTGGAACGAGTCCGCCAGTACGGAATAAGCCTACTGCTTGTAGCACCACGCTGGCCGAGTCGGATCTGGTTTGCGGACCTGATCCATCTCTTAGACGGTCCTCCCTTGGAGATCCCGATCAGGAGAGACCTTCTGTCTCAGGCCGGGGGCACAATATTTCACCCTCGACCAGAGATTTGGAACCTGTGGGTTTGGCCTCTGAGGGGGCCCAACTCATAGAGAGTGGTCTCTCAGCTGAGGCTGCTGAGACCATCCTAAACTCCAGAGCTCCAGCTACTAGGAAACTTTATGCGCTTAAATGGAGAGTTTTTTTCTGTATGGTGTCACCGACATCAGTGGGATCCAGTTAACTGTTCTGTGAACACAGTACTCGAGTTCCTGCAGGAGCGCTTTACGTCAGGTCTATGTCCTTCCACGCTCAAGGTCTACGTGGCGGCCATTGCGGCTTACCACGCCCTGGTGGGGGGTACATCGTTGGGTCGAGACCCCCTGATTACACGTTTCCTTCGTGGCACATTGAGGCTGAGGCCTGCAACTCGCACTAAGGTGCCAGCTTGGGATCTTGCTATAGTACTAGAAGGCCTGTCTAGGGCTCCGTTCGAGCCCTTAGATTCGGTTTCAGAGAAATTTCTTACCCTCAAGACTATCTTTCTGCTAGCTATTTCTTCCCTTAAGAGAGTTGGAGACCTTCAGGCCCTTTCGGTTTCCCCCACCTGCCTTGAGTTTGCACCGGGGATGGTCAAGGCATTCTTATATCCAAAACAGGGATACGTCCCTAAGGTGCCGACCTTGATTCCGAGGCCTATTGTGCTGCAGGCTTTCTGTCCTCCTCCTTTTACATCTGCGGACCAGGAAAGGCTGAACCTCTTGTGTCCAGTGCGAGCACTGGATACTTATGTTCATCGGACATCTTCTATGAGGAAGTCCGACCAGTTATTTATTTGCTTTGGATCACCTAAGAAGGGTCTTCCTGCTTCTAAACAGACAGTTAGTAAGTGGGTAGTCGAGGCTATTTCACTTGCATACGAGTACTCTGACCATCCGTGTCCCTTGGTGGTCAGAGCTCACTCAACGAGGGGTATGGCGGCCTCTAAAGCCTTGTTATTTGGGGATTCTCTCCAAGACGTTTGTGATGCGGCAGGCTGGTCTTCACCGCTCACATTCGTCAGGTTTTACAGTTTGGACCTGGATGCTGCCCCAGGTTCTCAGGTGCTTAGTGCTTAGTTCCAACAGACTGACACTCAGGTACTTGGAATTCTGGCGTTTTGGGTATTCTCGTTCCCAAAGCGTCAAGTGACGCATCGCGAGTTCCCTCGAAAGGGAACGTCTCAGGTTACTACTGTAACCATAGTTCCCTGAGAAAGGGAACGAGACGATGCGTCACCCTGCCATACTTCCTGCATCCCTGTGATCGGCTTGCTTCGACTTTTTGAAGCTAATGCCGCGTTTCACCGGATGTGCTCTTATGCCTTCCTGGTCATGACATCACCCGCCCGTGACGCTCATTCTTTCCATTGGACTAGTTGACATTGATGCTCAGACGCATTCACGCTGGGGGCGTTCCCAAAGCGTCAAGTGACGCATCGTCTCGTTCCCTTTCTCAGGGAACTATGGTTACAGTAGTAACCTGAGACGTTTTGTTGTCTGTCAGTAATGTTATGAAGCAGCTGAATTTTTATTGTGGATATTATTTCATTTTTATTAACGTGTGTGATATGATCACTTAACACTTTAGATTAAGGTCTCATTCGTTAACATTAGTAAATGTATGAATTAAGAATGAGCAATTCATTTTTTCTACAGCATTTATTTATCTTTAATAATAGTTAATAAAAACAGTTGTTCATTGTTTTTTTTTCCGTTTAAGTTTACAGTGCATTAATGTTAACAAATACAACTTTTGACTGTAATAATGTATTAGTAAATGTTGAAATTAACACTAAGATTAATAAATGCTGTACAAGTATTGTTCATTCTTAGTTAATTACCTTTAATATTAATTTTGTAGAAATGTACAAATTTTTTATTTTTTTTATTTTTTATAGGTTTGGAATGCAGTGTAAGTTTTGCAAATTTGCCCACAGTAGCAGAGAGGTCCTTTTGAAACACTACAGATTTCACCATTATCAAGGACGATCCTGGCAGCAGCCTTGCTTGTATACTGACAGCATCTGCACTTTCAAAACTCTAGGTGCGTTAAAATCACATTTGACAAGAGCACACAAACAGACTATTGCAGTTACAGAGCACTTTAATTTTTCGTGTGAGTTATGTGATTTTAAAGATGTTTGTCAGCCATCTCAGTTTTTAAACCATATCAGAAATCATTTGAAGAAACATGACACAGTCAAATTGAAGAAGAAACATCTCAACATGGCATTTGTTGACTCAAAAATGGAACTGACATTCCCACTGACAAGAAAGGAAATGGTCAACAAAGAACCTCTTGTGGCTGATGTCCTAAACGAATGGCCAGCATTGTTTTTGGAAGATCAGGTGAGTTTTTAAAGATGAATTAACGTGTGTGTGTTTTTTTTTAACATTGTGTAGACTTTATTCTTACTGTTAACTATGTTTTTTAAAGGTATCTGCGGAGTTTTACCGGATTACTCAAACCAACCTGAAGAGCACCTTTTTCTCATCTTTGGATGAATATGCATCACCGATGATCAAGCTGTACAGACCCCTTGGTGGAGCATATGGAGAGGAAATGAAAATCCTCCTGGACCAACTTGATAATCAAGTATTTACCAAATCTTTCTCAAAGATCTCTGGTTAAAGTGAACTACTATGATATTTTTTGATTTTACCCCTTTTTTAGTGTGAAATGTAGGTATTTGTGCATGCAATCGATCTGCAAAGTTACAAAGTCCACATCAAAATTAGATGATCTCTCGAAAAGAAAACGGCTGCCTGTAACACTTCATTTGTAGCGTTAGGCTATTTCTGCTTCTGGTTGGATATAACTTGTTCTGTATTTGTTTTTCTGTCTTTCAGACATCTGATGTCCTTGCTCGTAGAAAGGCTACAGCTCTTAAAGGGCTCCCGGTGTTTATGAGGGAAAAGTCAGGAAACTTTCTGAGGACTTGCCTGGTAAGAAGATGCGTATCACCACATATACTCATACCTGAGATCCTTCCCCAAATCCTGTCAGTAGATAACAGTTTTTTCTGTAATCCAAAACACATCAACTAACTGTTCTATCAGACAAGAGGCAAGGGGAAAGAGTAGGAGACAAAGTGATGGTAAAAAATAGTTTATTTAATAATCAGTAACGCTTAACAAAAAGGTTTAATTTGCAAACATTAATGTAAAAAACTAACATGAATTAACCATAAACCACACATTTGTTACTGTATTTGTTAATCTTTTTAATGTTAGTTAATTAAAATAAAACTGTTCATTGTTTGTTCATGTTAGCTCACAGTCCATTAACTAATGTTAAAGCAACACCATGTGATTTTTCCTCAGCGGTCGCCCTACAGGTTGGAAGCAGAATTGTCCATTACTGCTGTCGTAAATAATTTAGCCTTCCGCAGCCGACTGTCGCACGCGCACGCTCGCTGTTTATCCAGCACTGGCTTTGGAATCAACAATGGCAGACATCCCAACCTGCAAGAAGTCATTTCAGGGAGGTATATCTTGGTGACTGGATTGTTGACGGGGGGAGGGGGGGTGGGGGAGGTGCGGCTGGTGGCGGGTTGACTAGCTTTCGTGAGGCACACTCGCAAGGTCTCTCGCTCTCTCTCTCTCTGCCGTGCTCGCGCTATGTATGTTATGCGCGCAGTATGTTCTGTCTCGCATGCGCGCTCTAGATTCCGGCAGATCTGAACTAATTTGCGGGCATCAGGGAGACGCAGGAGACTCCCGGGAGACTTGGGATGTCTGCAATGGCCACAGACAAGTTGAGGAAGTGGTGGGGGAAGTGACGTATGCCGTAAAGCAGTCGAATTTTGTAGTTCTTTTTGTGCACGGGTTCCTACCCGAAACCCGAAGTTACATAGTGCCAGTAAAAGCGATACAGACCACGTCAGGCAATGGCAGACGTGTCATTTAACTTATTTTAAGTCGATGTACCATCACAAGGGTCTTGGAAATATATTATGAAGGTTGAAAAACTACATAGTGTTACTTTAACAAATACAACTTTTGGTTTTAATTATGTATTAGAAAATGTATGAATAAATGCTGTAGAAGTGCAGTTCATTATTAGTTCATGTTAAGTAATGTAGTTAACTAATGAAACCTTATTGTTAAGCGTTACCGAATAATCTTATTTGACTTTTTCTCAGTGATCAGTCTGATTTCACCTGGTAGCACAAATTCATGAAGTGTTATGCCAAAGCGAACACAATGGAATATTACTATTTCGCAATATTGTGACATTGAAAAACTTGATATTGAGACGTTCCCTCTGATCTTCGACCTGTGAAAACAATAGAGGACACAATCATGAGATTAAAAAAGTGTAGCAATAGTAAAGAATAAATAAGATTAATATAATAAGAAAGAGTGTACAAGAATATGAATACAGCAGATATAAACTAAGAGAAATTAAATTTACTCACCCTGTTTTTATGCTGCTTTTTACTCCAGGACACAGAGCCAGAAGACGAATACACAAAGGGGATGAAGATGGGGATCTTAAGCATTGTAAAAGACAATGTTGCCACCGTCCATTCCAGCCCAAATGTAAGGTGTTTATCTGTTGTTCTTGAGGAGCTAGTTGTGCTAGATAATGTCCAAGATCTTCCCACTGCTGTTGTTCTCCTCTTTGGCTTGATTTACTGCCTGAACATGAACTATCCCAAAGAACTTAAATACACTTTTGAAACTATTCAAAAAGTGTTTATTGGCCAGTGCTCACCAAGGGTCCAGTCATTCAAAAACAAAGTAATGTCTAAGTAGCTGCAGTCAATAAGCAAGGCAAGCACTAATTTGTTCTTCCCGTTGTTCTTTATCAGTACAACATCAAAAAAGAAAGCTTTGAGTTTTAATGTTAGGTCAAATGTTGTTTTAACAGTTTGCTACTTGATTGCTTTAGAAAGTTTGTTGCATGGATGTGCTAAATGTAAGACAACATTTTAAAATACCATGCAAGGTGTGTTGTAACTTGTTTATTGCTGCAGCATTTTATGCTTGATACTCTAGCACTTTAAGACAAATGTTGTTACTCAGCACTTTAAAATAATTTGTGTTGTATAATGCCAGCACTAATTCTTTACCTCATGCTGACAGAAAATGTGCCATTTTGCAACAAAAGTTTCAATAAAGATTTTTTGTAATGTTGAAAGTCTTTGCATTGTATTTACAGTAATCCCTGCATTTGGATTCTTATAATGTCAGGGCCATATAATAATTTGGGTGAGAAAATAGTACGTAAAATTAGGTTAGAAGAAAATTGAATAAAGTTGATTAAACTTAAAAAATATATAAAATTGAGTTAACTTAAAAAAATTCAAAGTTGAGTTAACTTAAAAAAATAAAGCAACCAGCTGCAAAGCTTTTTTGAGTTTACTGAACTTCAGGACCTCTGTAGTTGTGCTTACTCGTTTCTTTGAGTTGGACTGGTAGTTGGATGAACTTTGACCACTGAAGTTGAGTAAACTCAAAAATGCTTTGCAGCTGGTTGCTTAATTTTTTTAAGTTTACTCAACTTTTTATTTTTTACAGTGTACCGCAGCCTACTGTCGCACGCGCAAGCACATGCTCTCTGTTTATCCAGCACCTTCCTTTATCTCAGGGTCACAAGAGGGCGCGGATGGCAGTGTGTGACGCTGTGCCTTGCCACTCTCATCCCCCTCTCCTATCGCCAACAGTTGGGTCTTTGGAATCAACAATGGCCACAGACAAAGTAGAGTATGATGCATGATTTTATGAAAGTATGATGTATTGCGACATCACAAACGAGCAATTGTGACGCTTGCCGTAAAGCAAGTCAAATTAGTAGTTTTCTTATGTCTCATTAGAACTACAGAAACGTGACCCGATCTGGCAATCTTACATAGCGTGGATATATCAGATAAAGGACCGCAAAGCTGTGGCATAAGTGCATTTCACCATGCCACGACTTGATGAACCACTGAAACGATTTTGGAAACATTATTTTAAGGTAAAAAATCGTACTTAGTGCTGCTTTAACATGTTAATGCAGAAATGCATTTCATGTCTCGGTTCTCCCTCAACACAGACCGTTCCTTTGCTTTGTGTTCGAGGGTCGGGCATTTCAGTACAAAGTCCCCCTTTCAGGCTGTCCCTGAAGCCTCTTGTCTTCACAAAGATCATGTTCCTATGAGAGAACACGGCGTTCGCATCCTCAACTACCTGGACGACTGACTCATACTGGCCCAGTCGCAAGAGCAGTTGTGTGAACACATGGACCTGGTGCAGTCACCTCAGCCAGTTGGGGCTCCGGGTCAACTAGGAAAAGAGCAAACTCTCCCCCCGTTCAGAGGATCTCTTTTCTCGGTATGGAGATGGACCCGGTCAACCTAACAGCACGCCTCACTGAGGAACATGTTCAGTCGGTGTTAAAATGCTTGAATTCACTCAAGAGCAGGACAGCGGTCCTATTTAAACACTTTCAAGTTTGTATTTATTTATTATAGCACATTTTAAAATAGCAAACAGGGCTGACCAAAGTGCTGAACAATACACAAGATAAAGAAAAGGACAAACCACACATTCAAGACAAAAGGTCACAATGAGTTAAAAGCTAAAGAAAAAAAATTGGTTTTAAGAAAAGATTTAAAAACAGTTAAAGATTTAGCAGCTCTGATGTAAACCGGAAGGCTGTTCCACAGCCTAGGGCCAGCAACAGCAAAGGCTCTGTCCTCTCTATTCTTTAACCGTGATCTGGGGACAGACAGAAGTCTCTGATCACCAGACCTCAGGATTCGTGTGGGGTGGTGTGGGCAGAGTAGCTCAGATGGATAGCTTGGTGCCAGGTTATTTATGGATTTAAAAACAAATAAAAGAATTCTAAACTCAATTCTAAAATGCACAGGTAGCCAATGCAGAGATTTTAAGATAGGTGAAACATGATCAAATTTGCGTTTTCTTTTGAGGAACTTTGCAGCAGCGTTCTGTGCTAATTGGAGACGAGCAATTGAGTGTTTGGGTATGCCAAAGTAGAGAGAGTTGCAATAGTCCAACCGCGATGTAATGAGCGCATGGATAGCAATCTCTAGTGTTTTCTCAGAAAGGGAAGATTTAATTTTAGAGAGAAGACATAACTGAAAAAAGCAAGCACTAATCACCGCATTGATTTGTTTTTCAAATTTCAGGTTTTGATCCCATAGAACATCTAGGTTCTAAATGCAAGATGACTTTGGATCAAGATAGTCCAGATCAATGTTGCTGCTATTATAGTTGTCATGGGGGCCAAAGACTATGACCTTGGTCTTGGATTCGTTCAAAAATAAGAAATTTTGAGAAAACCAGATTTTTGCTTCTTCTAGGCATGCAAAAGGAGATTTTAGAGCAGTATCTTTGTTGCGTTTCAGAGGGAAATAAATGTGTGTATCATCTGCATAGCAGTGAAATGATACACCATGCTTTCTGAAAATGGAGCCCAGAGGAAGTAAATATATGGAAAAAAGAATGGGTGCGAGAATAGACCCCTGCGGCACTCCACAGGAGAGTGGAGAAAAATTACCCAGTTTAACAGAGAAACTTCTATTTGTTAGATAAGATCTGAACCAGCTGAGGACAGTTCCCTGGATGCCCACAGAGTATTCTAGTCGAGATAATAGAGTTTTATGATCAACTGTATCAAAGGCCGAGGTTAAGTCTAACAGTAACCAGTCACCAGCATCGGTCGCTAACAGTATATCATTAGAAACCCTTAGAAGAGCAGACTCTGTGCTTTGCAGAGGCTTAAAACCAGACTGGAAAGTTTCAAGAATTTGATTTGCGCTAAGATGAGATTGGAGTTGATTGAGAACCGTTTTCTCCAGTGCTTTTGTAATAAAAGGAAGGGTCGAAATAGGTCGAACATAATTAAAATCCCTAACATCGAGTGAAGGTTTCTTGAGCAGAGGTGTAACAGTAGCTTGTTTTAGTGTATCAGGGATAGTCCCTGTGCTCAAGAATTTATTCATAACAGACACCATACATGTTCCAACCGAATCAAAAGTTTGTTTCAAAATACGGGGAGAAAGAACATCAAGAGAGCAGAAGGAAGGTTTCAAATGATCAACAATTTCTCTGAGAGATAGAAGAGAAACAGGGTCAAACACACTCCATATGGGTGATGAACAGCCCAGTTCAGGCAAGACATTAGCAGATGATTGCAACTGAGATCTTAGAGAGGTGATCTTCTCACAGAAAAACCTTGAGAAACCTTCACATAGTGATACTGAAGGATTTGAAATTACAATTTTAGGAGGATTGAGAGCAGACTTCAACACAGAAAATAAGGCTTTTGAACTACTAATACAAATACTGTGTTTGACCCCCTTTCGCCTTCAGAACTGCCTTAATTCTACGTGGCATTGATTCAACAAGGTGCTGAAAGCATTCTTTAGAAATGTTGGCCCATTGATAGGATAGCATCTTGTAGTTGATGGAGATTTGTGGGATGCACATCCAGGGCACGAAGCTCCCGTTCCACCACACCCCAGAGATGCTCTATTGGGTTGAGATCTGGTGACTGTGGGGGCCATTTTAGTACAGTGAACTCATTGTCATGTTCAAGAAACCAATTTAAAATGATTCGAGCTTTGTGACATGGTTCATTATCCTGCTGGAAGTAGCCATCAGAGGATGGGTACATGGTGACCATAAAGGGATGGACATGGTCAGAAACAATGCTCATGTAGGCCGGGGGATTTAAACGATGCCCAATTGGCACTAAGGGGCCTAAAGTGTGCCAAGAAAACATCCCCCACACCATTACACCACCACCACCAGCCTGCACAGTGGTAACAAGGCATGATGGATCCATGTTCTCATTCTGTTTACGCCAAATTCTGACTCTACCATCTGAATGTCTCAACAGAAATCGAGACTCATCAGACCAGGCAACATTTTTCCAGTCTTCAACTGTCCAATTTTGGTGAGCTCTTGCAAATTGTAGCCTCTTTTTCCTATTTGTAGTGGAGATGAGTGGTACCCGGTGGGGTCTTCTGCTGTTGTAGCCCATCCGCCTCAAGGTTGTGCGTGTTGTGGCTTCACAGATGCTTTGCTGCATACCTCGGTTGTAATGAGTGGTTATTTCAGTCAAAGTTGCTCTTCTATCAGCTTGAATCAGTCGGTCCATTCTCCTCTGACCTCTAGCATCAACAAGGCATTTTCGCCCACAGGACTGCCGCATACTGGATGTTTTTCCCTTTTCACACCATTCTTTGTAAACCCTAGAAATGGTTGTGCGTGAAAATCCCAGTAACTGAGCAGATTGTGAAATACTCAGACCGGCCCGTCTGGCACCAACAACCATACCACGCTCAAAATTGCTTAAATCACCTTTCTTTCCCATTCTGACATTCAGTTTGGAGTTCAGGAGATTGTTTGACCAGGACCACACCCCTAAATGCATTGAAGCAACTGCCGTGTGATTGGTTGATTAGATAACTGTATTAATGAGAAATTGAACAGGTGTTCCTAATAATCCTCTAGGTGAGTGCATACTGAGTGTATTTGACCTGGAGACTAATTCCAGTAGGTCTGGCAACTGAGATATTGCCCTTCGGGGTTTAAATTGTGTCAGATTTAATGGTAATGTGATTGTGTGAATACTTCACATTCTGAAATTAATGTTTTGAGCTAGTTAACATTCTATAACTCTATTCCAATTAAATCCTATATGTTTTTGTACTTTTACCAGTCTTTTATTCTTTCAAAAGTGTTTATGTGGATTTGATTAGATAAGGTGCGTATAGATTTAATTATTCGTAACTTTCCAAAAGAAAAGTATACATTGTGACTACAGAGGGGCCTAACTTCAGCATCTGTAGGCATTT
The DNA here is from genome assembly GCF_029890125.1 of Rhinichthys klamathensis goyatoka. Taxonomy (NCBI): domain Eukaryota; kingdom Metazoa; phylum Chordata; class Actinopteri; order Cypriniformes; family Leuciscidae; genus Rhinichthys; species Rhinichthys klamathensis. The sequence continues at coordinate 1,185,464 of NW_026606603.1, forward strand.
AGTTCATGAATCTGGAGTGCTGTCCTACTTAGTTACCAGAAAGACAGGTAGGGGACGCTACATAAATATTAATATAAAGGCTAATAAAACGTTACACTCACTTCAGTTCTTCTGGAGGTTCAGCAGGAACACGAATAGTTGGTACCGATCCTTTTTTCAGGAGCAGCTTCTTAGCAAAACCAGCTTTATACTGACCCTCCTCGTTTATAAAGCAGTCTGGTGAGAAATGATTTGCGCAAACATGAAAGCATTGACGTTGATCGTGGGGAATATTCACTTCGAGAACAAACTCAGCCACTGCGTCTTCAGCGGTTCGGATTTAGGAACATTAAAATGACTGCTGTGTTCCTTATTGGAACACAAACAAACAAAAATAACGACTTTATTCAACTAATCATTTCCTTGTGATATTTCACGTAGTGACATTGCGCAAAGCTTCTAGGTTGCACGTCAAGCGCAGGCTCACTATTGGCCGACGCTGGCCATGTGTTTGATGCGTGACGTACAACCTAGAAAGAGAAGGAAATGAATAGTTGAAATAAAGTGGTTATTTTTGTTTTGTTTTACGCACAAAAAGTATTCTCGTCGCTTGATAAACTTAAGATTGAGCCACTGTAGTCACTTGGACTATTTTAACGATGTCTTTAATAACTTTTCGAGGCCGGCAAGTTCAATCCCTGAAGAAGCCTATGGACTAGTATGGAAGAGTGATCCAGCTCTCAGATTTCATCAAAAATATCTTAATTCGTGTTCCGAAGATGAACAAAGTTTTTGGGTGAACTATCCCTTTAAGGTCGCGCCTGCGCCTCTGCCAGCGTGAGCAACAGACTAGAGAGAGCGAGTCAGACGAAGCTATCTCCAGAAACTCCGCATTAAACGATTGATTTAGAGAGAAAAGTGACTAAATATAAAGAAAGGATTGGATTTTTGAGTGGACGCGATACATTGGAGAAGCTGTTGGAGTGACAAGAGGACGAGGCAGAGAATTAGAAATAGAGGCTGATGCAGATTTACGGAGAATCAAAGCGCTGCTCATGCACTTCCTTGTTTAAACATACATTATTTTCTTTACTTGGTGAGTCATATTACAATGATCAATTTGATGTTATTTTAACGTTAATTTGCACGTGGGCTTAATGGCCCATGAAACCCCCCTCTTTCAGCTCAAGTCCACCCACAATCTTTTTAAAAAAAGCAACTTAAATGGGCGTGGCAGGAGAGGAAGAGGGGCGAGCAACTGTCATCTGTCAGTGGCCCATCCGAGACTCAATAAAAGTTAGGGGTAAAACGTGAGGACATACTTTTGTATGGTTTTTATGTCTTTAAAGTCCAATGAAATACAATAACCACCTGTTTGAGCTTTCAAAAGTAACTGAATGGCCTGCTTCATATTTTAGATTAAAATATGCGTGAAAAAATATTTTATAATGTCAACTTCAAATAAAACTAATAGTAATTTAAAGATGTGGTAGCATTGGATCTGGATGGGAAGGATAACTCCAATCTTTTTTCGAGTCATTTCGTTCATTTCGTTCGTTGAATGAACGAAATGACTCGAAAAAAGATTTGTTCACTTTGATGAACGAGTTCGAACAGGAGAGTCACGAACGTGCATCACAGAACAGAGCAAGGCGAGCATTTGTGCTTATAAAACTTAAACTTTTTTATTTATTTTTTAAATGACCGATTGTTTCGCTAGATAAGACCCTTATTCATCGTCTGGTATCGTTTAAAGCCCTTTGAAGCTGCACTGAAACTGTCATTTGGACCTTGAACCGTTTGGGTCCTGTTGAAGTCCATTATATGGAGAAAAATCCTGGAATGTTTTCATCAAAAACCTTAATATCTTTTCGACTGAAGAAAGAAAGACATGGACATCTTGGATGACATGGGGGTGAGTAAATTATCAGCAAAAGTTTTTTTTAAAGTGAACTAATCCTTTAATAGGTGAGCTGTAACATCACTACATGACTTACCATTTTTACAAGACCCAAGAAAATATCAGAAGATTTCACTGTGATAACTTGATATTCTATAAGTTTCTTACACTGTTTACACACTCAGCAGGGAGGAATTACGAACTGTTCCATATTTATGATTATGGGTGGAACTATATGACATCAGAAAGTAAAACTAAACTGATGAACAGGAAGCTTAATCAAACAGTAATGTTTTCAGAAAGGACTGCGACTGATAGAGGCAGCAGCAAAACTGTCATGTCACAAAAAAGGACACATTCCCCCACTGGTGAAGAAAAAGGAAAAAAGAAGAAACGGCAAGATAAAGGTATGTTGAAATAATTAATGTTAACTAAATTAGGCTATGTTGCAAGCTAACTAAAGTTGGCTAGTTAATTAACAGTTAATTAAGTTAAGCTAGTTAATTAAGCCTAGGTACAACTCACCGTACATTCACATCATATGTAAGGACAGCTGTAGAGTTACACTTACGGGACACTGCACTTATTTGCAATCACAAAAGTTCATTATTAGCATGTGTTTTAAAGCCTTGCCGGTTAAAGATTTAATTTGCGAGCATGTACATTCAAAGCAGTGATTAAAGTGGTTAACTTTTAAGTGCCGTGCGTATGTGGGTGCGTGTACTTCTCCGTACTCTTTATGATGCGGTCCCATCTTTTATGGTAATGGCTTTAGTGCCTGGTTACAAATCAGACAAAACGGACAAAAAGTTAGTCATTTAAACTACATTATAACGACCATTAATGTTTTTAACTTGTATGTTTCATATACTAGTAGCCTATGTAATTGAATAGATTGTGAAATGAAACGTTTCTCATTCTTAGTGTTTTTTTATTTAGCTTACATACAATTCAGTTACTATACAATAGCTGTCTGTCTTTCTATAAAGCTATGTGTACTGTAAAAACACGCTATACAAATAAATAAATATATTACTTGATGGCAATTGTTTGTTAACATGGGTTGGCTATACCCAATGTTTAGATCTGTTTGGGTATTTATGCAAATTAGCACATACATAATTAGTTTATGCACCGTTTGTCCATGTTAACAAACAATTTAAAAAAACTTGTAATACATTTTTTGTTTGTCTTGAAGTAAGTAACTCAGTAGTTTTCATGGTGATATCTAAAGGTTAAAAATTTTACCCTATTCACGTGAGAAAAAGAATGAATGGGCGTATGAGTAGGCTATATTTGGCTCTTTTTCAAAACGTTCCCCTAATGGGATTCTTCGGGGCTTTTTTCCCTTACTCATGACATATTGAGTTGAAAAATCAAAATCAGTTGAGATTGCATCTGTTGCGATTTCTTTAACCTTTGTTCATAAAATGACTGGACTATGAGGGGTGGGGCCGTTCAACTTGACAGTCAATGGCGCTCTCGTTTTGAATCAGTATCACTAATAGTTCAATATTTTAGTGAATGTTAGTGTTTAGTGAGTAAGCTATGCTCATATTCTGATTTTAAATGGGCCTCCAAATAAAATGCGGCTCTTGGCCCCATAAAGGCTTGGGCTGCCCATGCCTACTTGTGTTCTCTTTTATATATAAAAATATATATTCATGATTGTATGAAATGGTGTTGTATAAAACGGTTGCATTTGCTGTACTGTGACTCCCAGAGACACATTTAGTTTCTGTATTTAGATGATTCTTCTGCAGCCCAATAGATCTAACTACAGCCATTTGGAGCACATGGTCTCAGACTGGCATTTAGAGGCAGAGCTTATAGGCTCAGTGAGAGTTAGTGACGGAGATGAAGGGACTTCTCACTGAGGTTAGAATTAGTGATGGAGATGGAGGGACTTCTCACTGAGGTTAGAGTTAGTGATGGAGATGAAGGGACTTCCTCTCAGAAACTGCTCTCTCATATGCCTGCTTATGGCATGAATGGCTGCTTTGACAGCTTGACAGTGGTTCATAGTTTAAGTTGTTTAAATACTTTTTAACTATGCAACATCCATTTTTTGAAAACACAAACTAAATTACTCAGTGAACATAAGTTCTGGGGTGCATTACAGAAAGATCCCAAAATTAGAATCCTGTCATGCAGGGGCGTAGGAATGAGTTTAACATTGGGGAAACGTATCGGAAACCTGACAGATCCGTTAATGGTTTGAACAGAAATATGTCATATATTAACTACACTGCAAAACATTCACCAACATACTTTATCTTTACAAATGTATCTTTTTAGTAGAATAAAGGAAAACACATTTTGAATGGCAGTAATTAACTGATTAATATCAAATCAATTCTTTAATTGCAGGCCTAATCATCCAGTTTTGTAGATTAATAAATAACATATTGATCAAAATTTGAATTCAAATTTTCTGAATAAATTTTATTTTCTTAGTTGTATCTTATGCCTCGTCAGGCAAAAGAACGATTTGTTGGACCATTTTTTCTGCCAACCAAAAACCACCACAACGTTGCACAACATCAAATGGCAAACGAATCGTTCGGTTTGTAATGCGTACCAAACCGAAAGCCTCATGCCGAACGGTTCAATACGAATACGTGTATCGTTACACCCCTACTAGTTAGATGTTGAATCAAAACATCAGCTTAAAGGATTAGTTCACTTTTGAAAAAACGTTTGCTGATAATTTACTCACCCCCATGTCATCCCTGATGCCCATGTCTTTTTTTCTTCAGTCGAAAAGAAATTAAGGTTTTTGATGAAAACATTCCAGGATTTTTCTCCATATAATGGACTTCAACAGGACCCAAACAGTTCAAGGTCCAAATGACAGTTTCAGTGCAGCTTCAAAGGGCTTTAAACGATACCAGACGATGAATAAGGGTCTTATCTAGCGAAACGATCGGTCATTTCAAAAATAAATAAAAAAGTTAAAGTTTTATAAGCACAAATGCTCGCCCCGCCCTTGTCATGTCTTATTGTCAGAGCCAGCCAGGAGTCTGGTCTTAGCGAAAGAGGCTGAAGGAGAGAAATTCTGACTGAAATGGCTTTTAGCGCGACTTAAATGCAGTCGGCCCCGCCCATTTCGGTTGGCTGAAAAGCCATTTGTCTGTGCAAAGCACAGCCGTGAACCGATCAGGCTTCAGTATTCGGAGAAAAAGAAGTTTCCCCATACGCATTAGAAACTGACGCAATGCGAGTGAACCGTATCGAAAGGGAACTATTAATATAAAAGTTGCTCTATTCAGCAATGTAGATGTTATATTGTCATTTGTTTTGTCAGCCATGGCGTCCTCCCGTGATCCTCCAGTGTTCTGTGACATCTGTGATGAAAGAAAGCAGAAAGCTGTGAAGACCTGCCTGACGTGTCAAAGCTCTTACTGTGACTCTCATCTGGAGCCTCATCACAGAGTCCCGCGTCTAAAGAAACACACACTGATCAACGCTGTGGAAAATCTGGAGGATTATATATGCCAGAAACACGAGAGACCTCTGGAGCTGTTCTGTAGAGATGATCAGACGTGTGTTTGTCTGTCCTGCACTGAAGGAGAACACAGGACTCACAACACTGTTCCTATAGAGGAGGAGAGTCGAGAGAAGAAGGTAAAAATGAAAAACGAAACACTTTAACCCTTATAAGCTTAATAACCTTATAAGGAAGACACATGGGCTCTTCCTAGTTATTTTTGAACTGTGAGTGCAACTTGTTTTTTTAAGTGTTATAAAACTGAATTCCTTAAAGCACACTGTAAAAAATATGATCAGTAAGTCATGGCAAGTTATGTTTTTACATAATGTTTAGGCTACTCATCAAAATATTTTAAACAATTTCAACTTTTAAGTTATACAAAATTCAACTCAATTTTTTAAAGTCAGTTTATTATAATATAAGTTAAAGTTACTTGTACAGCGATTTGAATATGCTAAAAAAAAATTAAATCAGCAATTGAAATTTATAGTAAAGTTTACAGTGTAGTAACAATAAAATTATGCACTTTTGGGGGATTTTAGGTAATTTAGTTCATAGATCTTATTTAAATTTCTTTATTTGAGTATCAAATACTCAATTTTTGGACCTTAACTACAGTATAAATCACACTTCTATAAATGTAAACATTTCTGCCATCTGGTGAAAAAAGAACAACAAGACTTTCATGTCAGGCCCAAATCATGTTATGACAATAATGGCCAGTAGATGGCTGAAGTGTTTCATTCAACTATACATGCTGTGAAAGAATTCTAGATGTCATTCTTAATAGTTTGGATGTTTATTTGGACTTTATCCAACTATTTTTTGTCAAATAACTATTATTTGTCAAACCAACAAATATCTTCTGTGAAAGTCTCAAGACCGAAAAATGTTTTTCTAATCATTGCATTTGGTCTGATATGACATTATATATATATATATATATATATATATATATATATACAGTATATATATTTCCATACCTGCCCGCACCCTGCTCACGCAAACATCACACTTTGACATTGTGTTCTGTAAGACTATCCAGAGTTGTAGAACCACAGGGTGTGTTCAAAATCATTTGATTCATCCCATCGAGACATGGGAATTCATTCAGCGTGATAGTCACAGTGCACTATGGGTAACCTCTAGCTGTTGAGTGTACATCGGTTGTACACTCAATATTGCACCACAAACAAACAGCAGTCGCCTTTTACAGTTCATCCTGAACCAAAACAACCAGCTAGATCCACTGCTGGATCCATTTAGTGATGTCGTTTTCTGTCACGGACTGCTTTAACAGCTTTATTGGGACAATCCAGAATCGTAATCCATATGACAGACATGGGCTCAAAACCATAGAGCAAACGATCCAAATGTACGATAAACTCCAAAAACAAAGAAAAACAAAGGCAAACAAAGAAGAACAGAGGTACGGGCGCTCAAAACAGTGCAACACAAAACAAGACTACGCAAAGAATGCGAAAGAAAACATAGATTTAACAAGGGTATCACACACAGCTGTACGAAATCAAACAATCATGGGAACAGACAATGGATACCATAAAATTAAGTTAATAATAGAAAAAAGCCTAAGAGTCAGGACAAGTGCCCTCTGATGGAGATTAAGAATACTTTTGCTAGCGGATGTGACATAGCCTCCCCCTGAAGACCACCAAGACATAGCTGGTGACCACAACGGCGGAGCAGAAGGCCACCAGCGCAGATCAGACTGGTTAGATGATCCCTATAGAAGATCAACCAGAACGTTTGTTAAAACAGGCAGAAAGGTCAGTAATTACCAAAGCAAGCAGTTTTTGAATGCGACATCCCTGGTCGTGACAGGATAGACAGAAAGCTCAGGGACAACCACTGTGGTCGTATCTAGGTAGACAGGGCTTTCACAGGCAACCACTGTGGTCATAGCAGGACAGCCAGACAGTTCACAGACAGACGATGAAGCAGAGACTTCATCATTGATCTCCTTGACCATAGCAGGACATACTGAGAGTTCAAGAACAGTAGTTGCAGCCTCAGATAAAATTAGGTCAGGTGCCGCCACTTCTGGAGAAACTGAAGAAGCGTTCATGGCTCAGACACATAGAATCTCTATCGCTGTAACTGGGAGTGCAATCAATGGTGGGACAACCTCGAGATTTCCAGACTCGATACCACCGGATTTGGATGTACTAGACTAAAGGACGATGTCAGGACCACTAAGATGCCAACTGCTCGCATCGACACCACTGGACTCAGAAGCGCTGTGAGTACTGGACCTGGGATCATCAGACTTGCTGAATCAAAATTGTGTTAAAACTAGGGCTGTCAAACGATTAAAATATTTAATCGCGATTAATCGCATTAATGTCATAGTTAACTCGCGATTAATCACAATTGTTTTTATCTATTCTAAATGTCTCTTTTCTTTTTGTCCCATTATTTTTTCTCATTTTAATGCTCTTATCAACATGGAAAAGTGGATCGGCTTGCTTTGTGCAAATGTTTTTTATTGAAAACAACATTGGCATACCATGTGCTCAATTTCACACTAACATTCTCACTTGGAGCAAATAATCTCTCACACAATGTAACACTGTCCATCAATAAAAGGGTGAAAGAAATACTGACGAGGTCCTGATATTGACGAGGGGGCGGAGAATTCGCATCAGCTGTGTGTGTGTGTGTGTGCTTGGCCATCAAGCGGTATTTCAGACTGGACGTGCTGCGATGATGATAGCTCAGTCCACAACGACAAAACACACAGATCACTTTGGTCTTGTCAATGGAACCATTTGGCAACTTCTTAAAAGTAAACTTTCCATTCAGAATCTTATTGGCATCCATTTCGGCGTCTTGCGCTTGTCATCCACTCAAAACGTAACGTTAACCAACTATTTGGCCGGCTCGCAAGCCCAAACAAGTGTGTGCGGTGTGCCTGTTGTTTTGTTTCCGGTCTAGCTAGATCCGCTTGCGCTTTGGTCGACGAAGCAAAAAAACTTCCTCACGCGGCGCAAGCCATTGAAATGAATGGGTTTCATAGCGCAGCGCCGCGCATGCCGCGTCCTGTTGCAAAAGCATGTGAAAAAAACTACAACGTTTGCTAGGCCAAAAAGACCGTTAATCGCGCGATAAAAAAATTGACGCCGTTAAAATGGGTTTGCGTTAACGCCGTTAATAACGCGTTTAACTGACAGCCTTAGTTAAAACGGTAAGTGAAAAGTTTTTAGGAGAAGGTTCCTCCTCCAGATTAAAAGGAGAACTGCTCAGCTGCAATGACAAACAAGTATAATGTGCCAAAGTCCAGTCTGGGTCATGTAGCAGCATAATTGCATTGAGTGGCTCAGACAACCCGCTCCCAAAAAAGATCATATGGGGAATCTTGTCCATGTTGGTTAAGTGAGCCTACAATGTCCAGTACATGGTCCTTGATGCTGCGCCTTCCTTGTCGGGGAGGTGCATAATTCTCAGTGCTGGATCCATTTAGTAGTCTTCTGTCACGAACTGCTCCGAGACTTGGGTTGACGATCCAAATGCAGCTTTAATTGGGACAATCCAGAATCATAATCCATATAACAGGCATGGGGTCAAAACCATAGAGCAAACAATCCAAATGTACGATAGAGTCCAAAAACACAGGCAAACAAGGATATCCAAGACACAGGAAACCAGGATACAGGCGCTCAAAATAGCAGGGTAATGCCGAGTTCAGACTGCACGATTTTAGCCCCGATTTTGGCTCGCCGACAGGTTTTGAGAAATTGCCGACAAATGCCCGAAATCACAGGCAAATCGGTGCTCGTTCACGCGAGTGACAATCACGCAGTGTGAATGAGCAAAGACGTGATCTGAGAGAATCGCCGACGAGTCGCCGACGCCCGTGAGATATTTAGCATGCTAAATATCTGGACCTGTCGGCGATTCACAATCCTGCTGTGTGAATGTGTTCTGACTGAAAACTACATCGGCGATGACCGACAGCCAACGAGAGAGCAAGATACAGGGAGGAGGAGGAGGAGTTATAGACCAGAATGTCAGTATTTTAATAGATAGGCCTATATTTACAATTATATCAAACAGAAACAAAGCACAAACATTTGCATGACCAGCAGGACATTTGCAAAATTATTTATTTACCCCCAACTCTCTTTGCAAAACACAGTCCTTGCTCCCCTCGTCTTCCCAACCATTTCCTGCATAAACTGTTTTTTTTTTTTTTTTTTTTTTGCTACAAATCAGTGCACAGACAATTTGTAGGCTATCATTTTTAATAACAAATTCAGTGTCGCGCGAGAACTCCGGTCTCACGCACGCGTGATCTTCCGTTATTTCCTATCACTTCTCGCATTTGTTTGGTTGTGAAACGTAGTTTGCGGACCAGGCAGAAGTTGTCGGTGATTCTTTCTTTTGTAAAGTCATGCAGTGTGAAACCTCCTGTCGCCGATCCATCGTGCAGTGTGAACACAGCAGCAACTGAATGTTACCCCAGATAGTCATGCAGTGTGAAAACAACAGTGACCCGATTATTTTGAAAATCGTGCAGTCTGAACTCGGCATAACACAAAACAAGACTATGCAAAGTGAGAATGAAAATACAGGGCTTAGATAGGCAGACTTTAACAAGGGTAATCACACACAGCTAAAACATATTACACAATCATGAACAGTCAATGGATACTGGGCAGTGAAGTTCATAATGGAAAAGCCCAGGAGTCAGGAGGAGTGCCCTCTGGTGGAGATTAAGGGCACTCCAGCTGGTGGATGTGACAGTCGTAACCGTAATTAAGAGATAGCAACCCGTGACGTTCTACCCTGAGCAGATTTATGCGTTTCTATGTCAACAGTATCAATGCCAAAATGAATCTACAGCAGTCAGGTGGAACAAGTAAGAGCTCTAAAAGTTATTTATATTCATTATTATTGTAATGTGATGTGCTTTGAGAAATAAGGTAATTTAACGCAGTCTCTCATCTGATGCATTGGAGACACAATGAAGGAAGGGTGGGATCTGATGCTTTCAAAGCTAGCTTGCTAATGCTAGCCACTCTGAAATTGCCTGCCCTACCTTTAAACTGCCAATAGTTTTTTTTTTTACTTTTAGAAAGAAAAAAAAGATCCTCAAAGACATGTACTAAACGCCACAGAATTTTGAATTAATTTTGTCTTCCAGAAGTTATCTGTGTTTCTCTGTATGTAGACTGCCGTTCGTCAGATGATCCAGGACAGAATGAAGATGATTCAAGAGATCCAGCACTCAGTAGAGCTGAGAAAGGTGAGTGGAGGTTAAAACGTAAAATTGATAATGCATTATAATATTTCAATCAGCTTCATAAAGGTTCTCAATTAAATAGATAAAACTTAATAGATGAACCTGAACCTTCTAATTGGTCTCATTTATCAGAAAAACACAGAGAAAGATAAATCCTCCAGTGATAAGATTTTCAATGTTCTGATTGGCTACATTTAGAGATGTCGGTCTGATCGGATGGAGATGATAGAGGGACAGCAGAAAGCAGCAGAGAAACAGACTGAAGATCTCATTAAAGAGCTGCAGCAGGAAATCACTGAGCTGGAGCAGCTCTCACACACTGACGATCATCTCCATCTCATACAGGTCTGTCAACATCTCTCATCAGTCATCATGTACAATATTACAGGACAATCTCTCTGTTCACAAACCTGATGAGCTGCTTGACCATTGTATTTGTATCAGTCTTTTAGAAACTACAAAAGAAACTGAAACGGCAATTGTAGTATACTGAGTACAATTCTAGCCGTTCCACTTTCCATGTTACCGCTAGGGGGTGAATATGCTTGTGTTGTGTGGGAATGACCTGTTGCAGTGGAATGTTCTGTCCTGTTGGGTAGTCCACTCATATTGCGATTATTGAGGTCAATATTGCGATTGCGATATGCAATTGCGATAATAATATGATTTCATGAGTGAACTTGCTTGGTTCTCAAAGAAAATGCACACAATTAGTGATAATGCTGAAATGTGTAGACTATTTCTCAACTCAAACTTGCAACAACAACTAAATGATTAATAACACCTATAATGATCAATAGGCCATTGATGTCTGGATAAAAATGTCTGGACATTCCTGTCTAACAGGTAGGACATACAGACATTGAATTAAGTTCAACAGTCTGCACTGCAAACATTATAAATTATAGAATAATCCTTATTAAAGTTACAAAAGTTATTTAGTCAAGAGCATTGAGTGTTTTTCTCTGTTCCTTTTGTTCTTTGATTAACTTTAATGACAGAGATAATTAGTGGCAACTGTGTACTGTCCCTTTAAGACCAGCCGCTCCTGAGTCTGACAGAGACGCGGATCACACACGCGCCTCATTCTCTCATGAGTCACAACTCTTTACGGCCATCGTAAGACTGCTCTTGTGTTAAGATACTCGACAAAAAGACATTTTGGCATAATTGTGTGTTATTGTTCGTTCAAGCGCGAAAGAGAACTGTATTCTGGCGTGCTGTCTTGTGCGCACGCACGATCCTGGCGCGAGTCTTTCTCTGTGTGTGTGTGTGTCACAGTCAACTCGATATTTTTTGTCTTGTCACGAATGAATGACTGAATCGAGTAACGTTTAACGCCTTTATCATTAAACATGCTAAGAAAAAACATCCATATAAAGTCTGACCTGCTTAAATCCAATGCGTTATTTCCTATCGATAAAATCGATTGATTACCTTTTAAAACGATGTTAGATCGATATATCTCGTCCGGAAGGCCAACTTGCTGAGCACAGATCGATGTAGTTGGATCATAGGAATATAAATCGATTCATCGATGTAGTCAATGAATCGTTACACCCCTAGTAAACACATTCTGCATTTTATTTTACAAACTGGGGGACGAGCTGCAGTTACAGCTCCTGATGCTGCCAATAAAGAGAAACTCACTGTTTACCTGAAATCACTGATATAAAAAATTCATCATTATATTGTCATCTGTGTCCACAGGGTTGAAGTATGCACAGAACTATGCAGGTATAGTGTGACTGACACCATTTTCTTCAATACACAATACTGTTTATAATCTGTATTTTATACTGTACATCTGAAAATATTTATGAAAATAAGTTTTATATTTGTAAATAAGTTGATTTATAATGTCTGATCTCTCTCAGTGGATGTGACTCTGGATCCTGATACAGCGCATCCACATCTCATCCTGCCTGATGATGGAAAACAAGTCAGTGATGGAGACATTGAGCAGGACGTCCCAGAAAACCCAAAGAGATTTGATAAGAGTCTTTGTGTTCTGGCAAAGGAGGGATTCAGTTCAGGGAGATTTTACTATGAGGTGCAGGTGAAGGGAAAGACTGAGTGGGATTTAGGAGTGATCAGAGAATCCATTAACAGGAAGGGGACGATCAGACTGAGTCCTGAGGATGGATTCTGGACTGTGGCTCTGAGGAATGAGGATCATTATATAGCTTGTGAAAGTTCATCTGTCTCTTTATCTCTGAGAGTGAAACCTGAGAAGGTTGGTGTGTTTGTGGATTATGAGGAGGGTCTGGTCTCTTTTTATGACGTGGAGTTCAGATCTCATATCTACTCTTTCACTGCTCAGACTTTCACTGATAAACTCTATCCATATTTCAGCCCAGGCGATAATGATGAAGGTAAAAACTCAAACCCACTGATCATCACTCCTGTCAGTTAAAATTAAAAACAAATCTGAAAAAATTGCTGTTTATATATAAAGAATTAGCAATTGGCCCAAAGGCGGTTTCCGATAACGGGTGAAGGTCGGTCTTTCCTTGTGGCTAAGTAATTTAATTAAATGAAATAATTGTTTTATATGTATTATCTCGTTATTTCATCTTCTTCATAAATGAAAAGGTTTTAATGATATCTGTGCATCATTAAATGTGAGTGAATGTTTGACTAATTATTTTTAACTCTACTAAAGTCAGTTAGAATAAAAATCAAATGATTACAATTTATTATGTCAGGTAAATGTATCTGCCAATTTCATAATCAGTTCAAAGATAATGGATACAAAACATCAACTGCTCTTGAATAAAGAGAAGATGCGAACCTTGACATTATAAATACATGATGCCAAGTGTTTTGCTTACACTTCACATCACAGGCTAGTCTGGCTTACAGAATCGCGCTGAGCCTCTTGTTGCATTTCATTATATAGACAGAAACTTCTTTTCGCATGGAAACATTTGCTAACAATAGGAATTTGCATTCAGAGTACACCTTTCGAGAGCAGGAGGCCATTTGTCTGGAAGACACACCCTTCTGTGTGCAAGATATTTCTAAACTCTTAAAGGGTCACTCCACCTCTGGAAAGATGAATGTGTATTTAAAATGGGTAATTTATGTACAAGAAATGTGAAATTATTTTTGAATTTGGAGCTTTCTAGACTGAGAAAAGACAGAAAATGTATTTTTGGCTTATGTGGATGAAAGACAACAACTCCCAGAATGCACTTGCTTCGCTGCCCTAGGAGGCCACGCCTACCGGTAACAGAGCGCAGTAGTTAAACAACAAGTCTAGGCTAGTGAGTCTCCGTGACAAGGGCGTAGATTTGGTTTGAACATTGGGGGGGTTGAAGTTTGGGTATGCCTCCTGATATTGTGATCATGGTATAAATAATGGGGGGGTTGTAATGCATAGATTTAAATATTGGGGGGGTTATATCCCCCCCATAAATTACGCCCCTGCTCCGTGATGATCTGCCCGAAAATGTGTTTCGAGATCGCCCAAAATGTCCGGGATTCGGCTTTTGCGTTCTACAGTCGTCATTCATCATGTTTACTGTGGCGAGCAGGACGAGTGAGGGCCGTGTGGAGAACGACGCGAGGCCGGTGGCGTGAGTACCGATGAGCGACACCTGTGAGACGTAAGTTACCGGTCTCGTATCTCTCACGGAGGCAGGGGCGGATCTACCGGGGTGGCAAGAAAGCCTTGCCACCCCTGCTGCCACCCCAGTTGGAGAGGGAGTAAAATCTTTCCGTGGCAGGGACAGCTGCCACCGAGACCTGTCACTCCACCCGTCACCGCTATTGGCAGCTGTCTCTCGACCTGTCACCGCTATGTGCGCCTGCCACTCAACCTGTCACCGCTATGTGCGCCTGCCACTCGACCTGTCACAGCTATGTGCGTCTGCCACTCGACCTGTCACAGCTATACACGCCTGACCCGCGTTCCGCCACCGCTATAAGCGCCTGTCACGGCTATACGCGGCTGTCCCGCGACCCGTCACGGTTAACTGCGCCTGTTTCGCGACCTGTCACGGCTATACGCGCCTGTCCCGCGACCTGTCTCGGCTATACGCGCCTGTCCCGCGATCTGTCTCGGCTATACGCGCCTGTCCCGCGTCCTGTCTCGGCTATACGCGCCTGTCCCGCGACCTCACGGATACGCGCCTGTCCCGCGTCCTGTCTCGGCTACCTCACTGCATGCTATCTTAAGGTAAACTTGCACTAATGTTGCACTATGAAAGTGCGTATCTATACCACGAATTTAATTTCTCGTGCCATTTATAAGCCAAAAATAGTTTTTGCGTATGATACGCAGTTTTTGCGTGTAAATGATACGCAGTTTTCGCGTGCATATGATACGCACTTTTTGGCGTGTAATACGCACGCACTCCACACCCCAAATCCTACCCAAGAGATTTACAGTGCGTGCGCACTACCTTGGACCTTTCAAACGTACACTTAGCCCGAATGAACACAGGAACCGGGCTAACGTGAAGGCTGTGTGCGCGAAAATCAATGAGTAAATTTACGTCACGGTAACAAAGAAAGTCTATTCAGACAAACTGTTGAAGGTTCAGTGGAAAAAGGATAAGAGTGTTGTTAGGAGGTCCATGCTCGGTCATTTGCACAGATTACAGACAGTGTGCGAGGCTGCGAGCTCAACACCAATTTGTTTGAAGTTCAAGCTGTTCAAGCAGATGATGTGCATTTGTCATAGTGAATGAGGAGTGGGGGTGTTGTGGGGTGTAAGAATGGGATTTTCAAACTTGCTGTAAACGTATAGCATAGGCCTATTCACACCAGCCGTCAGGTGCCGTCACCCTTCCTCCAAAATGTACCTTTACCTTTTTTAACCTAGAGTACCCTGAAAGCTAGCTATTTGATTGGTCTAAGTGCGTTGACCAGTTTAATTTGATTGGTCCAAAATCGACACCAACGACGGAGGCAGCGATGATGATCAACTTCAAGGATCATACATGCAGGAGTATCATCAGCGTAAGTACAAATTTGTTCTGGTGTAACCATAGATTTGCATGATTTATCTTTTATAAAATAAAGTTTGATGTAGGCTATGTTTAATAAAAAAAAATATATTTATGTCAATCTCTTTCGCATTGGCACTGAATATAGGCCTATAATTTTCTTTGATAGGTATCGACACTTGTTTGACTCAATTATGGAAGGTAAGCAAAGTCATAACATTTGATTATTTGTTTTGCATTTTATTTTGATAATTCTTTTACGGGTGTCCGCAGATCCATTTGTTAATGTAAAAAGGTCTTGATTATTAAGATGTCTTAAAGGTCTTACAATGCACAAGTCACAAAAACACGTCCCGTCATGGTTGAAAATATGTTAGTTCCAAAATGAAATTCGTGCTTTCAACGTCTTGACTTTGACGTTATCTGTTCTGTATCTGTTCGATTTATTTATGTCCTACCGCGACTATTTTTGGCCATGGACACGATTACCGTCGGACCAATGTTTGTATCAGCAGATACCATTTTTAACTTAAGTTCGTGCATAGCTTTACGAACGCTGTGTTTCTTTTGCATATGGCGTTGTATTTATAGTGTAGGCAGGGCTGTCATGTTGTGTATGAGGTGATGAGATGTGACTTTTTTTTTTGTGACATTTTTTTTGTGTTTTGTGAAATCCACGGTTCAAGTAATGATGGTTTAGTGCCTGGGGGAGGGGGAGGGGGAGGGGGGGGGTGGTTGTTTTTTTCGTAGTTTGGATTTGAACGTGGGGGAGGGGTGTGTGTGTGTGGGGTGGGGGGGGGAGCTAAAGTTAAACAACGACAAGATGTAAGAGGTTACTTTGAAGGCCAAGCATAAGTTAAAAAAAAAACTTTTTTTCTTTTTCTTGTGCTTGGCCTTCAAAGTAACATCTTACATCTTGTCATTGTTTAACTTTAGCATTTGTTACAATAAGAATTTAATTACAAGTGTAGAGACCTGGATAAATGTTTGTGTTTCTAAACGTATAACTGTCGTTTTTCTTTGAAAAGAGAATTTTATTATTTGTATCTTGGGTCTGAAAACATACACTCAAACAAAGTGTAGATCGACTTTGTTTTTTTTTTCATGTTTAAATATGAGACATGTTTATAAAAGGTTTTTTTTCAATATGTGTGTAAGGGAAAACAACTCATAAAATGGCTGCATTTTATTGAGTATTCTGAGAGAGTTTCAGTTGGACAATGAAAACGGTGGACTTTGACCCCTAAATCTCTCGCGAGGTTTTTTTTTTTCTCTGGGAAGTTCGACACGAGGAAAGCTGACAGTGGTCGACGCTCACGCAGATTTTTGTTTTAGTGCTAGCTTGGTGACGAGAGTATAGTGTGAACTGAAAAATTCATGGATGAGTTTGCAGCTTGCCGCACGGAAAAGAAATGCGAGAGAGTTCGCTGAAAGACTGCATGCGCACTTAAGTTTCACGTGAGTAAAAGAGATAGAGGATATCTAGCACGAGGATCCCATGTGAGAAAATCTGTGTTTTTTTTCCTATCATCGTTGATTTGTTTTATTAGTTTTACGTGTGAAATCCGGAAGAATATATCCGTGTTTATTTTCTCAAGTTCAGTGTTGCAGTTTGAGATATAAGAAGTTGAGTAATTCGTGTGAAATCCGGAAGAATATACCCGTGTTTATTTTGGGTAAAAGTACTGCAGTGGAGTATGTAGTTGGGAATTCATGTCAACTGTGTGTTTATTGTCTTTGACACCGAGTGATTGTCGAAATCGGGAGATCTGTGTGGATTTTCGCGGATGCATCTAACCACCACGAGGGAGGAGTTCATCGAGGCCTACTCAACGTCGTCGTGGGTTGCGTCACGGTTGCTGTTTGTCATCTCGTTGAAGAGTGAGCATTCTGCAATTGGAATTCTTTTTCCTGATTCGTGAGTAGCCTACTCTGGTTTTGCATCAAAGAGCTCCAACTAGCGCGCCATCTGTGTACTGAAAATCCCAGCTGGGTAAATTTATTACATTGACATTTTATTTTATTTTATGGTGATTATTGGTTGTGACTTTGTGAATTGAATTATTTGGTCATTCAAAGAGGAAAAAAACAAAGACAACAGAGTACTGAGAATAATAAATGCATGTTTATTGATCTGCCATAATTTTGTGTGATTTCCTGTGGAAAGACTGTTTATTATTAATTATAATTTTTTTTCCTTTGAGAGATTTGTATTTAAAAAATCTAAAGGTAAACACAATAGTGTTTTTTTTATTATTATTTCCAAATAGAAAACACAAATCTGACACTATCAGGTGAAGATCTGAGATCTGGGTTATGTGTTGATACTGTAACTGAAGGGAAATGTGCCTCCACCGGGGTAGTGGATAAATTTAAGATCCCCTAGACAGATTCTTACATTGTGAGCCACAATATTCTACCCGGCAGGAGGGCTACATTTTGTGGGGGCTCGTCCGGGATTAGTCAGATTAGTCAGATTGTGTTTAAGACACAGTGAACTGTGTGTTCTGAAAAAAAAAAAAAAAAAAAAATTCTGTGAATTTTATTTTGGAAGTGATTTATTTGTATATTGTTTCTTTGAGAATTCTGTGAAGAGAACTTTAATGCTTAACGGTCATAACCTGTTTCTTTTGAGCACATACTGTTGAGGACACAGGTGAACAAAATGGAGGTTAGTGAGATTATTGATTGGTGCAGTGAGAAAGGTGTTGAGTTGAACAGAGTTATCATTCTGAGCAACGTACCTGCAGATTGTGAAGACAGAGTAGTTTATGAAGTGCTGGATGCTGCTCTGGGAATGAGGAAATGCAAAGTGCTTGATCGCCTCTTTGATAAGACTAAGCGACAGCAGTTTCTTCTGATTGAGACAGTTAGCAAGGTTTCTGAGATGTCTATACCTGCAGAGCTCGGAGGACCTGAAGTAGGTACCTGGTACACACAGGTTGTGCATGTTGCAGCTGAAGCACCTAAACACAGTAAGGAAGATGAGTTTCAGACTAAGTTGATGTCTTTTCTTCAAGCAGAGGGAAAGTCCCTATCTGACATTCCAAGTCTGGCTTCCTCTACACCTGTTCTTGATACTAAACTGGTTGATGCCATAAATTCCCTTGTTCAAACCTGTCATGTGGCGTCATCTGAGGAGAGAGCTGGATATAGGAAGCTGCGTCCATTCTCTGGGTTCATTCCCACTCCCCATGGAGAGGATGAGTATGAGGTATGGGTGGAGCAGACTACTCACATTCTGGAAGAGTGGCAGTGTTCCGATAATGTCAAGAAGCAGAGACTAGTAGAGTGTCTTAGAGGTCCTGCAGCGGACATTGTAAGGTTCGAGAAGACTGGTAACCCATCTGCTATCTTCAGTGACTACCTCAGTGCGTTAGAGTCAGCGTTTGGCACCACTGAGGATGCTGCAGATTTGATGCTAAAATTTAGGAGCACTTACCAGAGTGAAGGAGAGAAGCTCTCAGCTTACATAATGAGATTGGATAGGATGCTGCATAGTATGCTGAGGAAAAGAGGCATTAAGTTCCCTGCAATGAATCGTCTTCGAATGCAGCAAATAGTTAGAGGTGCTCTTTCAAGTGACCTGGTGGCAATGCGCTTGAGGATGACACATAAGCTGTGTGCCCCTCCTTCCTTCAATGAGCTAATGAAAGAGGTGCGAGAAGAAGAGAGTATGTTGAGACAAAGGAGCTCAGTGCATGCAAATGTTGCTGTGTCTGGGGTGCCCCCTGCAAAGAATGAGTCATCTGGTAACACCAATCTGGCCAATTCAGAAGTAGAAATGCTGAAGAGGGAGATTAGGGGGCTAAAGAACGAGGTGTCTCGCTTGTCAGCTGTGGCGAAAGAACCAGTGACTTTCGACCGTTCTGTTACACACAGTTTAGCTGCGATTGCAGAGAGCAAAACGCCAACCAGACCAGTGAACAAGGCTAACATCTTCTGTTACAGATGTGGAGAAGATGGGCATCTGAAACGTGACTGTACAAAGGAAGAGAATCTCAGGAGAGTAAACCAGCGGCTCATCAGAATGAGACAGCCGTCGGGAAATGCCTCCGGGGCTCAGTAGAGGAACGGCCTGAAGCTCCGGGGAAGACAAGTTCCACAAAGTGCAAAAGAGCAAGAGCTGAGCAAGTAGATCTTCCGAACGGGTTAGTGGGACCTAGCTCTGTCCTTCCCATCCAGGTGGACGGTATCTACACTAAGGCTTTGCTGGATAGTGGATCGCAGGTCACGCTGTTGTACAGATCATTCTATGAGAAACACTTAAAGCATCTGCCATTGACACCAATTGAAAATTTGGAGATATGGGGATTAAGCTCGCAGAGATACCCCTATGATGGCTGCTTGTCTTTAAGGCTGGAGTTTCCAGGATCTGTGGCAGGAGTGGCGGAATCCATAGATGCACTTGTGTTGGTCTGTCCCGATCCTGTCATGAAAGGAGATGTCAACATTCTGGTGGGAACAAACACGGCTGTGGTAAAGAAGCTTGTAGACGTTTGTAAGACGAAGATGGGTAATGATTTCCTTCATAACCTGACTGTTCATCCTGAGATCAGAACTGCCTATGAACGGGTCCTTGCTGTTAACAAGTGTGATGTTGATGACTGTAGAGGGACAGTCTGGTTTCATCGCCTTAAGCCGTTGAAGTTGATTCCGGGAGAGAGTGTGAGGGTTTCTGGAATCCTGAAATACCCCGTCACATCATCTGCTAAAACCCTGTTAGTGGATCAGCCTGAGGAGTCCCGGTTTCCTGAGGAACTGCTAGTGAGAGCCGAGGTGCAGTCTGCTACTGCTGTCCAGTCAAAAAGAATAGGAGTCACTATTAGGAATGTCTCTTCTTGCCCAGTGACGATTAAGAGAGGAATGCCTATCGCCCATGTGTTTCCGGTTGATGTTGTGCCTACTGTCTCTAAACCCAGAGAGAGTAGTGGTCAAACCAAACTGACCAAGGATTCATTTAATTTTGGCGATACATCGGTTTCTGCAGAATGGAAACAACGGCTGGCCGAAAAGATGTTGGAGAGAAAGGATGTTTTCTCCTGCGATGAATTTGATGTGGGATGTTCAAAGAGTACTCAACATCACATCAGACTGACAGAGGATAAGCCTTTTCGTGAGAGGTCACGGCGGCTTGCACCAGCCGACATTGAGGATGTTAGGCAGCACTTGGAGAAGCTAAAAGAGGCTGGAATTATAGCAGACTCCAGAAGCCCCTACGCTTCACCGATCGTTGTAGTCCGGAAAAAGAATGGACAGATAAGGATGTGTGTGGACTACAGAACGTTGAATCGTCGCACAATTCCCGACCAATACACCGTTCCACGCATTGAAGATGCTCTTGCCTGCTTAAATGGAAGCCAGTGGTTCAGTGTATTGGACCTTAGGAGTGGATATTATCAGATCCCCCTGAGTGAGGACGACCAGGAAAAGACAGCTTTTATTTGCCCATTGGGGTTTTACCAATTCCAGCGGATGCCACAGGGGATTTGTGGAGCTCCCTCAACTTTCCAGCGAGTGATGGAAAAGACGGTGGGAGACATGAACCTGTTGGAAGTGTTGGTCTACTTGGATGACCTCATTATCTTTGGACGGACTTTGGAGGAGCATGAGGAGAGGCTGCTCAAGGTGTTGGACCGCTTGCAGAGCGAAGGGTTGAAGTTGTCCCTGGACAAATGCACCTTTTGTCAGGCTTCTGTCAGCTATGTTGGTCACATCGTATCGCAAGACGGTGTCTCAACTGATCCCTCCAAAATTGAAGCTGTCAAGTCATGGCCCAGACCCCAGAACGTGACAGAGCTACGTTCCTTCTTAGGTTTCTGTGGGTACTACAGGAGATTTGTCAAAGACTATTCAAGAGTGTCTTACCCACTAAACCAGTTGCTGCAGGGGTGTCTACCTGCTAAGACCCTGAAGAAAATAAAATCTGGGGACAACACGGACAGAGTCGTGTACAAAGCCTCGGATCCATTTGGAAGTAGATGGACTGATGCCTGTGAAGCTGCTTTCAATGAGTTGAAGGTGAGACTTACCCAGGCTCCTGTGTTGGTCTTTGCTAATTCTCAGCTCCCGTACGTCTTACATGTTGATGCCTGTTGTGAAGGGTTGGGCGGGGTGCTGTATCAGGACCAAGGACAGGGGTTGAAGCCTGTAGCGTTTGTCAGCAGAAGCTTGACGCCTTCTGAAAGGAACTACCCAGTCCATAAACTTGAGTTCTTGGGGTTAAAGTGGGCTGTTGTTGACAAGCTACATGATTACCTGTACGGAGCAAAGTTTGAAGTGCAGACGGACAACAACCCGCTAACTTACGTTCTGACCACAGCCAAACTGGATGCTACGGGACATAGGTGGCTGGCGGCCCTTTCTGCATACGACTTCAGTCTCAAGTACAGGCCTGGGAGACAAAATGTTGATGCCGATGCTTTGTCTCGTCGTCCTCATAGGGGAGTGAAGGAGCAGGAGTGGACTAATATATCATCCTCTGGAGTGAGATCCCTGTGTAAGCTGCCAGTGCAAGACAAGTACAACTGTTTCACATCTGCCAGCAGGATCGTCACGTCATTGGGAGGATCTCCTAAATCAGTCCCCAGAGCTTACTGCAACTTAGCCACTTTGGATACTTCTATGATTCCAAAACTGAGTTCTGCAGATCTGTCACGTGCCCAGCAAGAGGATCCTTGTCTTGGAGAGATATGGAGAGCTCTTAAAGGAGGAGATCCATGCAAGGTCAAGAAGGAATCTCACAAGGATCTTCCCTTGATCATGAGAGAGTGGGAAAGATTAGAAATTGAGAATGGAGTGATGTCTCGATGCACTCAAGCTCCAGACAAACCCCGTCGTAAGCAATTGTGCTTGCCCAGAAAGTTCCATGAAGTAGTTCTCCGGTCGCTTCATGATGATTCTGGACACCTGGGATTTGACAAGACTTATGGCTTGGTAAGAGAGAGATTTTACTGGCCACGAATGAAGATGGAGGTGGAGAAGTACTGTCAAACATGTGCCAGATGTGTTCAGAGGAAGACCCTGCCAAAGAGAGTTGCGCCATTGTCACACTTATCCAGTGATGGACCTATGGATCTTGTGTGTATGGACTTTCTATCCATTGAGCCAGACTCCAAGAACATTGGAAATGTCTTAGTCATCACTGACCATTACACAAGGTATGCCCAAGCGTTTCCGACTAAGGACCAGAAGGCGTCCACAGTTGCAAAGGTCCTGTGGGAGAAATACTTCATTCACTATGGACTGCCTAGACGGATGCACTCGGACCAGGGACGTGATTTCGAGAGCAGGCTCATCCAGGAGTTGTTTGACTTGTTAGGAGTGGAGAAATCCCGGACAACACCATACCATCCCCAGGGTGATCCGCAACCCGAACGGTTCAACCGGACACTCTTGGATATGTTGGGGACCCTGGATCCAAAGCAGAAACCACAGTGGAGCCGTCACATTGGGCATCTTGTACATGTGTACAATAGCAGCCTGAATGAAGCCACAGGATACTCGCCTTACTTCCTTATGTTTGGAAGGGAAGCCAGATTGCCCATAGATCTGAGTTTTGGTGTGTCTAGTGATAGTACTTCCACTAAGTCTTACCAGCGTTTTGTCAAAATCATGCAGCAAGAGCTGAAGTCTGCATACGAGCTGGCGGAGGAAAAAGCTGGAAAGAAGAATGCAGGAAATAAGAGGAGATATGATCAGAAACTGCATTACTCTCACCTTGTTCCTGGAGATAGAGTACTGATCAGGAATCTTGGATTGCAAGGAAAGCACAAGTTGGCGGACAGATGGAGTGCTGAGCCCTACCTTGTCCAGAGCCAGATGCCTCACTTACCTGTGTTCCGTCTTAAGCCAGAGAGTGGAACTGGACCTGTCAAGATTCTGCATAGGAATCACATTCTTCCTGTTGGACAAGGGTTGAGACAGCAACAAGCTCCTGACCGTGTCCTGGAACCCAGGAAGAGAGTTCTGAGGAAAAGGAAGAATGCTGGACAGACACAGAGTCCAGCACAGGAAGGTGAGAATACATCTGTAAGACAGGAAACAGAAGCCAGAGTTGATCAGAATTCTGATGTGAGTTCAGAGAGTGAGGATGAAATGTATGGAGTGTGGTATCACGTACCTGAAAATCATCCTTTGACTCCTAGGAGAAGAGACACTCCTCAGAATGATGCAGGGGTTTCTGATAATGCTGTTTCCGAGACTGTTGAACAGAGTGTTTCTGAGAAATTTGAGCATTCTGGAGCCAGAGTTGAGATTCCTCAAAGAGTTGAGACAGATGAGTCTGTAGAGTCTGTTTCAAGACTGCTACCAGAAAGTGATTTTGATAACTTGCAAAGTGTGAGCCAATTGTCGGACATTGGTGATGATGTTGAAAGTGATGTGCAAGACTTTTCAAATGTGAATGAGGATGATGTAACTCAATGTATCTCTACTGAGGTAATTGAAGAGCAGAGAAGGTCTCAAAGAGAGAGAACTGTGCCTAAGAGGTTTACCTATGATACTCTTGGGAAGCCAAAATTTGAGCCTGCCATTGCTCAAACTAAAAGTGTAAGTCCTGTTAGATACTGTTCTACCATCTTTTTGTGGATGAATGTGCCTGCAAGAAGGTTAAGTACTTGTTCAGTTGATTTAACGACTAGACGCTAATTTGAGTAATTTGTTTCAGTATAGACATGGGTCTATTGTGATATTATTTTGCTCATTCATTTGAAAAGTGGATAGGTGTCTAAAAATGTGAAAAGAGATAAGGTATTGAAATGTAAATTGTGTGATTTTCAGTTTTCCCTCGTTATGGGGACATAACGATTCTTGGTGGGGGGAGAATGTAGAGACCTGGATAAATGTTTGTGTTTCTAAACGTATAACTGTCGTTTTTCTTTGAAAAGAGAATTTTATTATTTGTATCTTGGGTCTGAAAACATACACTCAAACAAAGTGTAGATCGACTTTGTTTTTTTTTTCATGTTTAAATATGAGACATGTTTATAAAAGGTTTTTTTTCAATATGTGTGTAAGGGAAAACAACTCATAAAATGGCTGCATTTTATTGAGTATTCTGAGAGAGTTTCAGTTGGACAATGAAAACGGTGGACTTTGACCCCTAAATCTCTCGCGAGGTTTTTTTTTTTCTCTGGGAAGTTCGACACGAGGAAAGCTGACAGTGGTCGACGCTCACGCAGATTTTTGTTTTAGTGCTAGCTTGGTGACGAGAGTATAGTGTGAACTGAAAAATTCATGGATGAGTTTGCAGCTTGCCGCACGGAAAAGAAATGCGAGAGAGTTCGCTGAAAGACTGCATGCGCACTTAAGTTTCACGTGAGTAAAAGAGATAGAGGATATCTAGCACGAGGATCCCATGTGAGAAAATCTGTGTTTTTTTTCCTATCATCGTTGATTTGTTTTATTAGTTTTACGTGT
This sequence comes from Rhinichthys klamathensis goyatoka, assembly GCF_029890125.1. Taxonomy (NCBI): domain Eukaryota; kingdom Metazoa; phylum Chordata; class Actinopteri; order Cypriniformes; family Leuciscidae; genus Rhinichthys; species Rhinichthys klamathensis. Next base: position 1,210,474 of record NW_026606603.1, read on the forward strand.
GAAATCCGTAAGAATATATCCGTGTTTATTTTCTCAAGTTCAGTGTTGCAGTTTGAGATATAAGAAGTTGAGTAATTCGTGTGAAATCCGGAAGAATATACCCGTGTTTATTTTGGGTAAAAGTACTGCAGTGGAGTATGTAGTTGGGAATTCATGTCAACTGTGTGTTTATTGTCTTTGACACCGAGTGATTGTCGAAATCGGGAGATCTGTGTGGATTTTCGCGGATGCATCTAACCACCACGAGGGAGGAGTTCATCGAGGCCTACTCAACGTCGTCGTGGGTTGCGTCACGGTTGCTGTTTGTCATCTCGTTGAAGAGTGAGCATTCTGCAATTGGAATTCTTTTTCCTGATTCGTGAGTAGCCTACTCTGGTTTTGCATCAAAGAGCTCCAACTAGCGCGCCATCTGTGTACTGAAAATCCCAGCTGGGTAAATTTATTACATTGACATTTTATTTTATTTTATGGTGATTATTGGTTGTGACTTTGTGAATTGAATTATTTGGTCATTCAAAGAGGAAAAAAACAAAGACAACAGAGTACTGAGAATAATAAATGCATGTTTATTGATCTGCCATAATTTTGTGTGATTTCCTGTGGAAAGACTGTTTATTATTAATTATAATTTTTTTTCCTTTGAGAGATTTGTATTTAAAAAATCTAAAGGTAAACACAATAGTGTTTTTTTTTATTATTATTTCCAAATAGAAAACACAAATCTGACACTATCAGGTGAAGATCTGAGATCTGGGTTATGTGTTGATACTGTAACTGAAGGGAAATGTGCCTCCACCGGGGTAGTGGATAAATTTAAGATCCCCTAGACAGATTCTTACATTGTGAGCCACAATATTCTACCCGGCAGGAGGGCTACACAAGTAAGACTGATGGCTCCTTATTAGGCCTATGCTTAGGCCAATGTTCCTTTTTTATTTCTTTTGTATCTATAGCATTTGTTATGAAAAACGACAACCTACACAGTTAGAAACTATAGCTAAAACATGCCACAGTTGTAGCTAATAAATATTTAGTGAAAAATCTATTCCCTTAACAGAGATTATCTATTAGGCTATAAATTCAACAACTAGTCATATTGAGCAGATAATTGATCCGATCAGTTCGTACAGATTATGAAACCTCCACACGTGCGATGTAGGCTACCTAATACAATTAATTAATAGCCTGATTCTTTGTTTTCGTAAAAAAGTAAATTGCGTGACGCTGAAGTTTCATTATTGATCATGATTGATTTAAGATTATTTATTAATGTATTTATATTTTTTCTATGCATAGGACAATTTTTCTACCAAATGTAGCAATATTGATATAGCTATTTGCTCTATTGTTGTCTTGTGTATATCTTTGGCAACGAAGTATAAATGGATGTGAACTTCATTATTAGACTTTTATTTTCCAATTACATAATTGGATTACATAATCTCTCTCTCTCTCTCTCTCTCTCTCTCTCTCTCTCTCTCTCTCTCTCTCTCTCTCTCTCTCTCTCTCTCTCTCTCTCAACATGTCTTCTGTTTTTATTTGACAGGAAGGGTATTTGAGTTTCTCAACAAAGAAGACTTTTTGGAGCTTGGAGGTGATCAGGATTGTTGTTACTGCTCTTCTTTAGTTACAGCATCTAAAAATCATTTTTCTATAAAGCATCTGAGATTTGCTATACACTTTAAAGAGGGTGACACAAGTGAGTAATATCTTGAGAATTAAATCTTGCAAATATTAAAAATCTATTAAATATGTAGAATTTATGTATTGAAACATTGATTACAAAAAGTCCTATTGTCTTATAGGCAAGTTCACCATACCATGTCACTGTCCAGATCGTAAAAGTGGTAAAAGGAGCCACTGGCATTGTCCTAAGTGTGCCAAAATAATAAATAGATCTGGAGATTTCAAATCCCACTTACAAAATCATGGTAGGTCAATGTAAACAATTAAAATCATACTCTTTGTATCTTTGACAAGTTTAAAAGTTACACTACATCTCTCAAATGTATTCCTTTTCTTTGCCATAACAGGTCTGATTGTGACAGCAACACCTTCTGGTGAGTACACTGAGAAATTTAAACCAAACAGAAGTAGAGATACAACAGTGGTTTATAACTGAAATTATGATCCATGATCAAAATGGAATTTGTCTTATTTTTCTCAGATGTGGAAAAACCTTCTGTGCCTACTGTTGGAACTGACCAAGTCCAACAAGGAACCAGGGTGTGCCATATATGTGGGATTCATTTCAGCACCACCTCAAACTTGAGACGTCATGAAAAAGAGCAGCACGATGGACAAGAACCCATGACGTGTATTGACCCCAAAAATGGACTCTATGTGACAACAAAACATTCCCATGGCATTAGACTTCCTATACATGTACAGAAGTGTTTACCAGGACGGCTGTATGATTGTGAAGTGGATGAATGCAGGGACTTTATGAGCATTGCTGCCCAAAGTGGAAACCCTGGTAAAGAATGCTACCACCTAGAGAGGACCAGAAAAGCCCAGGCATATATTCCACCACCAGCACTGAAAAATGAGTCTGTAAATGAGATGGTGGAAAAAGGACTCATCTCAACATCCAGGCAAGAAGAATGTTTGGCACTCTACCAACATGCCTACTCAGAGGAAGTCGACTGTGTGTTTCCAATTTTCTGGGGGGGAACACAGTCTCTCTGGTAGATACATCTTCTTCTCAGTGTACACTGGTGAGAAGGACAACTGGTGTAGGTTTGGAAGGACAATTTCAACGTTCGATACCAAATCAGGTAAATGGCACTGCAAGTGTATAGGATCAAAAAACAGAATCAGCTGTGTACATAGATACTTGTCTATGTGGTGGCTGTTCCAAGAGCATCCACACCTGGCCAAAAATGCAGTGGATACCTCAAACGAGGATATCGAAGATATTGAGGAAATGGTCAGTGGAAATCTGGGTATGCATTATCAGCCAGAATACACGCATAGTAGTGTGATCATTATGACCAACTACTTGTGGAATTCCAAGAGAATCCCAGAGGATCTTCCACTTGATTTAACAAAGACAGAGAAGCCCATTCCAGAGAAATTTGAGCCTGCAGAGGCAAATTGTCCTTACTGTCCAGGGCCGTGTCCTCCTGAACTGAACAATGCTTTTGTCATAACAACACAAGCAACGGTCTATGGGATGTTTTCGCAGAACAAAGGTAGGGCATTCTTTACAATTTTTACACTTAAGGCACTTATATGAATTATGCATATATAAAAAGTGAAATGCCAATAAATGTGTTGATGTGTTTTCATGTAGGTATTTCAGTCTATGGAAAGGAGTGCCCAGTTTGCAAAAACCTAATTCGTTTTCAGGATTACAATTCTGGATTTCACAACTACAATAACAAGATCTTTCTTTCCATACCATTATGTTCTCTTCTGACAACCGGTCTTTCGGTGAGTTCGTCCAATTGGATTGTTACAACTGTGGGACGTGTTTTTACTAAATTAAGCACATACTAAAATATTAACAACATGTTTTAAAACAGTCTTTTTTATTCTTTGCAGAATCACATTGCTGTTGGACGGATGTTGCGCACAATAGAGTCCCATTCTGGGACTAAAGTGCCATACAACTCCCTAAGGAAGGCTTTCTATCACTTCTGTGCTCTCAAAAAGTATTCATACAACTATTTTTGTTACCGCTGTGGACACCACCCATCTGTCGTCATTGCTGACGCGAACTGGAAAGTTGCTTTTGAATTGCCAGGTGAGAGTTGATTTAAAATGCATTTCAAAACTTCTAGCATAATTTATCCCACATTCACAAGCTCATTGTCACTTTCCTTTTTTTCACAACTACCAGTCCATCTCCTAAAACGTCCGGAGAAACATAATATCACACCCCAGGACACGGAAGTTAACGTGGCAGCAAGATGGGATAACCTGGAGAAGGAAATTATAGCCACCGGATTCTGTGATGGTAGGCATAATATGTTAATACGTTACGTGCTCTGTAAATTTTGCAACATTATTAATCTTATTTCTCTTAATATGAATTTATACTAATTGTACTTAAGTTCAATTTCTGTATAATTCTTTAAGTTAAAATTCTGTATTGTTTCACAATATGGTTGAAGCCATGCATTTGTAAGGCTGACTAATTTGATCCAATGCCGGCATTCAAATTAGCGGTGAAGGTCTCAACGCGCGTTCCGTCTCTTCCAATGGCAGAGGGATTTATAATTAAATGCAATACTTTTTGTCTTAAATGTATTAACTCGTTTCATCTGACTCCATAGAATGAAAGTGTTTTAATGATATCTGTGCATCATTAAGTATACGTTAATGTTTGACTATTCGTTTTAACTCCAATGAAAATAAAGTCAAAGTCTGTTAGAATAATCAAATATAACAATTTATTATGTCAGGTAAATGTATTATAATAATTCCATAATCAATTGAAAGATAATCAATGCAAATCATCAAATGTTCTAGAACAAAGAGGAAAATCTTTTACCCGACATGAAATACATGAATGCTGAGTCTCGGCGACTCAGCATTCACGGGCTATCTGAGATACAGAAAAAGCCACGATCCCTTGCTGCCTTCCATTAAATAGCCAGACCTCATTTCATATGTAAACCTGTATTCACAGTGGAAATGTACTGTGTTCATCCCCCCAGACTTACTGGGGGCAGAAGTAAATTTACATGGTAACATTTGCTAACAGTGGAAATTAGCATTGAGTTCACACCTTGGGAGTAGGAGACCACATTCATTTGTGTGCCGGATATCCCTAAACTCTTAAAAAACCTTATTACCTTTTGTTTTATACTTTGGGAATGAGACATTTGTACCACTCATTCCTGAGACATTTCAAATGATACCAAACATAATACTCAATGATAATCATTCACATTAAACCATACATTCTTATGTGAGTTTTTATGTGTCACTGCGAGAGTGGGGGATGTGGGGAAGAAGTGTGTGTGTGTGTGTGTGTGTGTGTGTGTGTGTGTGTGTGTGTGTGTGTGTGTGTGTGTGTGTGTGTGTGTGTGTGTGTGTGTGTGTGTGTGTGTGTGTGTGTGTGTGTGTGTGTGTGTGTGTGTGTGTGTGTGAGAGTTCAAATGTTAATTTGCCAAGGTCCTTTGTCTCAATAGACCATGTGGTCAGATATTTTCTCTTCAACAAGTTTTACGGTCTTACAGTTCCCTCCTTGATCCCGTGGGTCACATTCAGACACTTAAGGGGTCATAGTAAGACGTTTGTCGTAATCCTTGAAACTCAAAAATTGTCTTTGCAATGTCAGCATCTGTAGAAGCTCAGAGGGCTGTGTTCACCTGCAGAACACCTGTTCTCACCAGGTGTATGTAGCATGAGTCCAGCAGGTGGATGAGGCGTTCAGGCTTTCTGCCAGTGATCCTGTGATGTGAGCAAAGTTCATAGAGCCAATCTGGACCTTTTGACTTGTTCAGTTGATGTGTCATTCCTTCATGGAGAAACTTCCGCTTCCCTGGCACCTTCCCCATAACGATAATCTGTCCCTTCTTGACCAATCCTGTCACCTCCCAACGGTGCGGCTGTCTGGACAGACCTCAGTGGATGAAGGTGTTCTCCTTGGGTTCACACTGCCTTGTGTGAGACACCTGAAAAGCATCTTAAATGTCCGCTTCACGATTGAACACATATGAACCTGAACTCGCGAAGAAATCCTTAGAAACGCATAATGCAACAAAACAAAATCATGTCATGTTCAATGTCAAATACCATGTTCTTGTCAGCAGGTGTGAATGGTACATTTGTCTCATATTAAATATCCAATTCTTAAATATATATATATTTTTGGTCTGAATTATACAAAGGAAATGCAGCAAGAGGTCAGTGTAATCAAAACAATCAAATAAATTCTTTGCATCAAGAAGTCATGTAATCACAATAATAATATTCAAAATTGAAAAAAATATGAAGAATCAGTGTTTGTTCAGGAATCTTCCAATGCAAGCCACTTATGCAAATCTAGGAAGTGACTTGGAACATGAATGGAGATTGTTCATCCCTTGTAACAGGTGTGAGATTGTGTGTTTGTGTGAGGGTGTGTGTGTGTGTGTGTGCATCTGTGTGTGAGTGTGATAGTTTGTGTGAGAGAAAGAGAGAGAGAGTGTGTGTGTGTGTGTGTGTGTGTGTGTGTGTTGTTGGCTAAGTCACAGTCAATGACAGGGTTGAATTGTAAATTCTGTAATTGTTTGAAGTGCTCACACTTCAGATCTATTAGTTATGATGTTTCTGTTATTAGTGGTTGTTGAGAAATCAGGGGCCCTCTGACCTTCCAACCACCCTAATAACAATCAGAAAGTTTAAACATTCTTAAATTTAATAGCAGGTCTGCCTCTGCTTTAATTTTGTTTTTTGCATCATTGATTTATGACTGCAGCCATTCATATGTCTTTCCCATCCTATGTGTGTGAAGCTATCTGGATCTGTTAGTGTGAAGATGGACAATAGATCTTTAGTGAAGTTACACTTTTGGACTCTATGTCATCTTTATCTTCTCATGATGTGTAGTGTTCAGTCTGAATAGACTTGGATCTATTCCAGGTCATGATGCTGTGAGGGTGTAGTGATGGAGGAGTGTGTTCAGTGTTCATGTCTAGGAGATGGGTGGAATCGACTGGATAGCAATTGTGTTGCAAATTTTAGTTCCAGTTCTAAACTGGGAGGCCATGCTAATGTAGTGATGTGCTATTGTGAGATGTAAATGGCCTTTGAAGTGTCTTTTCACCCATCTCCCGAATCTCAGGTTATGTTCTAACAATCGTGAGGTCCGGCCGTCCTGGCATCCGTCCCCTGAGGAATTGCAGAAGTAACCTGACAGAAACAAGTGCAGAGAGAACCACAGTTAATTCTGATGTTTTCAACAGTTTCAAATTCAGACATGTGGGATTATTTAGCTTGCTCCATTATCATGGCCATTGCAATTTTAATTCCGGTTGTCACATGAAACCGAGTTTCATTGACCAGGTCTGAATTATTGCTGTTGTTTCAGTGCAGTGTGTGACACCTTAAAGCTGCGAGCCTTCACAGTCTGCTGTGTCATGAGCATTAGAGATCCCAGTTCTGCTGGGGACATTCTCTGGCTTTACCTCAAGTTGCTTTCATTACAGTCAGATCTGTGGGCATAAATTATTTCACCTGTTTCGCTGTTGCCTGCTGCTTAGCATTTGCTGTTTTCTGGTGTTGTTCACACATTTGGTTAGTGCAGATCTCTTGTGACCTGCAAAGGCTGTGGTACTTCTGTCTGATGTTTAGTTCACACCCTCCTTGTAAATGTGCTTCCTTTATCAGTTTGCTATTACCTGTGCCACACTTCTGGGAGTGTTTTTTAAAGGCAAAAAGTAATAAAACACACCTCCGCCCTTTTGGCACTGGGTAGCAGGTCAACGAAATCGAACTGTAAGGATTAATGTCAATGTCATACTTCTCAAATTAATGCCTGCTTGGCGATTACAATATAATGTATATTAGAATTTAAGAATATAAATGAAATTATATTGTTTCTGGTCTCTGACGAGTCTCTGCTCGTTCTCGTGTCAGTACCTTTGAGGGAAAAATGTGACAGATTCAATGAATTTAGATGTTAAACTATTGAGCCATTTGCTATTGGGCTGCTACCCGACTAGCAAATGACGCTAATAGCTGAAGGCCTTGAGTGACCAAAGTTGATAGCTCAGTGAGGGTTTTAGATGCATTTGAGTTTTGGTCACTTGCAGAGCGCTGGTTTGTGTCATCAGAGTGTGGCTGTCTGCGTTTTTTGAAATAGGGTGGAGGTCTGCCTCTGCCCAATGACCAGCACTTCTCCTCTGTATGGCCTGTTTTGTGACAGGAATTACAGAGTCTGCTCAGTTTTTCACCGTGTGGCTTTCTGAATTCTCCTGCAAATGGAGGATTTTCATGACATTCTAACACAGCTACCTCACCATGCATCTGTTTTCGTGACTCAATTCTTGTTGCCCAGCTAACAATACCTTCGAATGTATTTTTTGCTGGAGAAGCACCATACATGAGCGATTGTTGTACACGCGGTCCTGCATTTGTAAGTAGTAAGTCAAGGAGGGTTACATTGTTGTGGTTAACACCTTCAATTCCAGAATACTCCTCAAACAGTTCAAACATTTTTTCTGCATATGTCTCGAACGATTCTTCAGTGCTCTGTTTCCGATTGAAAATCAATTCCCATCCAACAGGACTACAACCGCGCAGATCGCGAAGACATCGTTTTAGTCTATTAAAGATTTCACCCTCAGGCTCATCTTGATACACTGACTGCACAATGTTGCCTGTCATCAACGCCTGTGGTATCTTATAGTTCAGAACCTCTGGAATTGAGCTGATAACAATTTGCCAAATATCTTTTGGTTCAAGCTGAAATGCATGTTTTAGACTAACAATGCGTCTCCACCATGGTTCGAATGGCTCTTTCAAGGGCAATGGTCCGATCTCTGCTTTAAACAAGCTACATTCAGTTACCGTTAGAGGACGCCGAATGGTTGACTCTGTGCCATTTGGGTGCCGTATCACCTTAAAGGCTGAAACAGGCACTCTGTTCAAAACTCTATCACATGCTTCATCTGTCTGAAAAGATACAGGATTGTTAGGGCAGGCGGGCTCATTTAAGAAGTGCACATTTTTAGTCCCATCGCTGTTGAGGTTTTTGGGAGACATGGACTTTTTAGCATTTAGTTTAGTCTTAAGATCTGCAATGGTGTATTTGTGATTTTTACACTTTTCAGTCAGGGCTAACTGCTCAGCTAGTAATTTATCTAGCTGTGTTTGGAGATCTTGAATCTTTGCCTCAGACATTTTTGCCTCTGCATTTTTAGAACGCACTTCTTCACATTTAACATCCATAAGCGAAGATAGAAATGTGGTTGACTTATCTAGCCGTTTATAACTCATGAAGTTTAAAGCCTCAATTATTTCACCATGTTTTGATTTCTTCTGTTTACTACCCACTGTTTCCCACCAAGTGACAATTTCATTGTCAATAGCGTCCACGTTAAGACCTTTTTTACTGAGTTTGTACAGTGTAGGCTCGACCTTTTCGGCCCACAATGTAAACAGGGCAGGATCATTATACATGTTCCAATTTATATTTGGGGAAATTTCGTTCCCTGAAGCTTTGAATATGAAAAGGCTTTCTGGCTCCTGGCTGATAAGGTGTACATTCGCTGTTTATCTTTTCTGTTTGCTAGGTTTCAAATACCTTTCCTTCTCATTTAGTCTTTTTAAATGGCCATTTTAACGTTTGATTATTCTTTTGAACTCTTAATTTTAGTTTTATCCGATTAGATCAGGGAATCTATATCGCTCAGCGTTCCTTCTCCCAAGGCCGCACGGCACACTCCCGTCAGTTCCAATAACCAATTCAGAGGTAATTTGACTAAATATCTGGGATCTGCCGTATTCACACGTGCAATCAGAGATATCTTTACAAGTCCCCTTGAATGCCTCCTCTAGAAATTAAATCAGTGTGTCACTCTAGTAGGGACGATTGACCACCAAGAAAAAGGACAGTTTATCAACTCAACTTCCCTTAAAATGGCTTCAGGCCAAGCCCGTGGTCTTTAAACCACGCACGTTTATCCAAAGCGATCACTGACCCAAAACAGTGGATATGGACACACCCAACCCTAGGTTGATTAACCAGCGTTTGCTGATTCTAGTCGGAAATAACTTGTCCCCTCATTCAAGTACACTTAAAATGGAATCGGATATTAGCCGTCGCTAATCTGACGCGAAAGATGTGGAAATATACGAATCCAATAATCTATGGAAAAAACAGTCTTTCAGAGTCATTCAGAATTAATTCAAACGTAACCATTTACAAATTTGGTATGCGAAACAGCTCCCATAGAGTGGAGATGTAAAGTCTATGTTCTCTAAAGCTTTGAATATGTCACAATGGCGCCTTTTTATACTTGTATTACTCAAGCATGTTACAATGTTTTAGAGTTTATTCTGCCATCGTTTTTACAGACTCGCCACATGTAACAGCTCCTGTATCTGTGTGTTGGATATATTTTAGAGATTACCCTGCCATCGTTTTTGCAGTCTCGCCATATCCCCAACCACCTAACAGTGTGATAACCAAGCAAAATCTTCTAATTTTCCCGCAACTAGGTAGCATATCAAATACTTTAGAGATTTACTTTTCAGAGGAACTTAATTTAGTTCCATCGGTTTTAAAGTTTAAATGCAATTTAGAGTTTTTCAAGATTAGTTCAAGTTTAGTATAGGATATTGATGTTTTTAATGTGGCTTTGGGCCCACCGGTGTGACGGTGACACAAAGGGTTAAGCGTTTTGAATGCAGCATGGCTTTAGCATTTAGCATTAGCCTTGAGCGTTTTGAAAAACAACATGGACAATAGAATTCAGTATTATCCTTGATAATTGAGTTTTAGCCTGTAAATAATATCATCCTGTTTTCGCTAAATCTGACGCGAAAGATGTGGAATTATACGAATAGTCTTTCAGAGTCATTCAGGATTAGTTAAAACGTGACAATATTTCGTTTTCTGAACATGAAGAGTTTCTGTTTTAAAAACCTTCAAGGATCAATGAGATGCGCGTTCGTGGTTTCTGACTTTTAAATTCATTGTGAATCACATTATAACCACATTCAGCATAGAGACACACGCGTTTAATTCAGTTCACACAGGATACATGGCCTAGAATACAACATCAACAGCCTTTACCTAAGTGTTCCAAATACACAAACAGTAAAGCAATCCTGTGTTTAAAGAATAAACTTACAATTAGCCTATGTGCACATATAGTAGCACAAACTATAAAGTGTGTTCTATGAGTGCATTACAATGTTTAAAACACAACTCCAAATTTGAAAATACAAATTATTGCATTATTGTTTTTTAATCCCATCTGTGTTAAAGTGGAAGCTTTCAAATGCAATATAGAGTTTGTCAAGATTAGTTTAGGTTTAGTATAGAATATTATTCAATGTGGCTTTTGTGCCCACCGGTGGGCTGGTCACACAAAGAGTTAAGCGTTTTTTAATGCAGCATGGCTTTAGCATTAGCTTAGTTTTTAAGTAGCATGGGCAATACTAGCATTTAGCTTAGCTTCGTGTTGGAAGCAGCATGGACAATAACATTTAGCTTAGCCTTGAGATCTGATTTTAGCCTGTAAATAATATCATCATGTTTTACCAAATTTAGCTTTTTATAAACAATGCATCGATCTGCCTTTTTATTTATAAAATCACGTGTTCTCCGATTTTCTCCATTTACAAACTTAGATTTTTCTTTCTGTTGTTTTCCGATTCTCTTATTGTTGCTAGTTCGTTTCAACAAAGCCAATACCACAATGGCGACAAACATGCGGCTGTTTTGAAAACTTTTAGGCTGTTTTACAGCTCCTCATCAAGTAACGTTACACGAAAAACATTTGGAAGATGTTATTCCGATTTTAGGTTTCGTTTTTTTGTTGCTTAGGCAAACAAGGATATCTTTAATCTATTAACAAGGGTTTTCATTCTTCATCTGCGCTGTCGCTTATCACGTCCTCACGTATTTCAGTTCTGGACTAAACAAAGGGCTTTCCTATAGCTACCCATAACAATGCAAACAAAATTTTTCTCAACACTTCACAAGAGGAAGAAAAAAATGACTTACCCCAGCGGCAGAAGAAAGTGAAGATGTTCAAACCTCATGCTGCTTTTAAAATCCCCATACTTTGCTGGAAAAGACGTTGCTCGCGAATTCATCTGTTGCGATCACGTCTCGGGGGTCGCCAATTTGTAAGACCTGCTAATTCGATCCAAGGGCGGCATTCAAATTAGCGGTGAAGGTCACATGCGCATTCCGTCTCTTCCAATGGCAAAGGGATATTTAATTAAATGTAATACTTTTTATCTTATGTATTAACTCGTTTCATCTGACTCCATAAATGAAAGTGTTTTTCATGATAGCTGTGCATCATTAAGTATACGTTAATGTTTGACTATTCGTTTTAACTCCAATGAAAATAAAGTCAAAGTCTGTTAGAATAATCAAATATAACAATTTATTATGTCAGGTAAATGTATTATAATAATTCCATAATCAATTGAAAGATAATCAATGCAAATCATCAAATGTTCTAGAACAAAGAGGAAAATCTTTTACCCGACATGAAATACATGAATGCTGAGTCTCGGCGACTCAGCATTCACGGGCTATCTGAGATACAGAAAAAGCCACGATCCCTTGCTGCCTTCCATTAAATAGCCAGACCTCATTTCATATGTAAACCTGTATTCACAGTGGAAATGTACTGTGTTCATCCCCCCAGACTTACTGGGGGCAGAAGTAAATTTACATGGTAACATTTGCTAACAGTGGAAATTAGCATTGAGTTCACACCTTGGGAGTAGGAGACCACATTCATTTGTGTGCCGGATATCCCTAAACTCTAAAAAAACCTTATTACCTTTTGTTTTATACTTTGGGAATGAGACATTTGTACCACTCATTCCTGAGACATTTCAAATGATACCAAACATAATACTCAATGATAATCATTCACATTAAACCATACATTCTTATGTGAGTTTTTATGTGTCACTGCGAGAGTGGGGGATGTGGGGAAGAAGTGTGTGTGTGTGTGTGTGTGTGTGTGTGTGTGTGTGTGTGTGTGTGTGTGTGTGTGTGTGTGTGTGTGTGTGTGTGTGTGTGTGTGTGTGTGTGTGTGTGTGTGTGTGTGTGTGTGTGTGTGTGTGTGTGTGAGAGTTCAAATGTTAATTTGCCAAGGTCCTTTGTCTCAATAGACCATGTGGTCAGATATTTTCTCTTCAACAAGTTTTACGGTCTTACACATTTTTATTGTACTTCAATTACATACATGACAGAATGAACCTTACAAATTTCATTCTTTAGATGCATCTGGCAATCCATTTCAAACCTCATTGTCCTACTCTGGCTTTGCTCCATGGATGGGGCAACATACACGCACCAGTGATACCCTACCGAAAACTGAGGTATTCAAAGGGCTATCCCACAGTGACAGGGCCAGCAGCAGTCGTGTTGCAAAGGACATCGACGAGGACCAGATTTTACAAGTTCTCGATGCAAAATTGGTAAAGTGCATTGTACATGATTTTCTTACATTCACATTAACATGCAACACATTATCTACAAATTTTGCATTCCTAATAATGTTTTAATGTAAATTTTCATTTGATCAGCCAAAAAAGGATAAACTGATTGAAGCCTGCAATGTCCTCGGAGTGTCTGCCAGTGGATCAATCACTGACATGATAAACAGGCTTGAGGAGCTTCTCCTTTATAAGCATGTTTATCCTAAAATGTTTGTGAAACTCAAAAAAGCTGGAGGTAAGATGGGTTTTGTTACTCTTTGGCATGTATATAATTTACAGAAGGGAACAATATATTAGAAATTTTCTTGAGATATTGTGATACAATATCTTTTTGGTTAAACTCACCTACGCTGTTCCGTAAATATTTGTTGTAATACAGGTGGAGTTTTACACATGGGATGCACCCATGGAGTGGTCTACTATGCATCGCCTTTATGGTGGCAGGAGTCCGCTCGGGACCATGGGGATGCCTTGTTGAGTTTCAAACACCCTCCTACTGTGTACATATGTGACATTGCTGGACGTGTTGCCAGACATGTCAACAATCGCACACAGCAGCGATTTTTCAAGCCACATGATGGGAGGGTGTGTGAGCCAACAGAGGAAAATATATCATTGGCATCTGCTGGGAAATTGAGGGTACATCCTGACTGGGTCAACAATATCAAGATGAAAGCAAGACTCAACCCAGAACCATCAACAATGGACAATTTCTTACAACCTCATCCAGAAAGTGGAACATCAGACAGCTTCTCCTTTTACGATAGGTTCCACCAAAAGAACCAAAAACGACCAGCGGAGAAATTGCGGAGTCTGAAAATAATCCCTGAACTGGCTTCTCTTATCAACACCTCAGAAGCTGAACAAGTGAATAGGGAGCTGTCCTCAAGCCGGTATTCATTGTGTCAGATGAGAGATACCCACTATATGTTTTCATTACGCCTGTACTTCCATCTACACAATACCAGGAAAAACTCTGCATTTTTGAAAGAAATGCAGAAACGTACAGAGGAAAATATATACCTAGGACTACAGGGTAAACTGATGTGTGGCCAAAAAGGTAATGATGTGAAATTTGAAGTAATATGTGTGGTTACACATTTTCATTATAGCGAATCTATAATATTTACTGAGGAGTAATGCAATCATATATAATTGCAGAAACAAACACACGACCAACAGAAGAACAGGGCAGAGATCCACATGGCCCAGCAAAAGTTGACAGTATGCCTGAGGAGGGGAAGAAGTTTTCTGTGGCAATGTTCCCCATTGAGCAGATGCACAAGGTAACAACATTGGAATTTTCACACCACTAACAACCATAAACAACAATAAGAAATTTAACAGTACTATCAACATGTACTGTTAATAGTAATTTGCTGTACTTTTTCATCATTAGGAGACAATCTCCAAACTGTACGCTGTAAAGAGGAAAGAAGATGATGTCATTGCCAGGATTTCTCGATTTGCCATTTTATATCTGAGAGACCTTAAATCTGTTCTTCCCCCTCATCTGTTGAGTGACACAAGCAGTATAGCAATGCCGTGGCTAACTGATAATGTAAGTATGGAATGCTATAAAGCATTATACAAGTTGTCTTATCCATACATTTAATATGTATGTGCATCACCCCATACTGTATATGTTTATATAACAAAAAAACTTTTTTGTTGTTGTTGAAAGGCTGTCAATTGCCGCATTGCTCAAATTGCGGAAGAGACTAAAGATGTAAGTTATTCAAACAGAACCTATGACTTACCTGTGACATTTATAGTTTGTTATATAAAGACTAAAACCTGTGATTTTGGCTTTCAGGTTGTGGCCCTGAACACAGACACGTTCATTCTCTGGCACAGAGATTGGCAGAGTAATGCAACAGTGTCAGACGTGCACTTGAAAGTTCTTGGGGTATTTACAAAATGTGCAGTACAAAATGCACATATTTTTTCAGCATAAGCATCAAGACACATAATAGTGTCATAAATGTCTCAGAAGTTAATGTTTCCAGTTTGCTTCATTTTAGAATGCTTCAGATCTCCAGAAAATTCTTTTTCCAAGGATTGTTGGACCTGGAGATAACCCAGAGATGGGATGCCACTTCATTCTTTGGGTAAAAACAAATGATATACTAATACTATAAAAATATTACTAGTTGTTGTTTTTTCCTTTTCTTTCCCCATTTTTCCAGCTTCAGGCTGCTTTAAACTGGACCACCATTTCATATTGCAGTAGCCTCTGCTTTTTCATATGCAAAAGATGTTACTGTTATTTTTACTTAACAGGTTTATGACATGACTACAAAAAACATTAGACTTTATGACAACACAAGTCAATATCTGACAATATCCGACCTTGACATGGAAATTCTGAAGTAAGACATTTATACTGTAATTCTTTTTACACCCTATTTCATGTAATTACAAATTGTGCCCAATACATAATGATTTATAAATAATAAATTAGCAAAATATTTTAAACAATTTCAGAGATGCTTTTAGAAATATTGCATCCTTAGAAGATTGGACTGTGTCCAGTCCAAAGCAATGGAACAGAGATGATGGAAGGAACTGTGGTGTTTTCGTATGCACAGTGAGTTAACTGTTTTTAAATAAATGTATTATGTTGATTTTATTTAAAATATGTTTTTAAATATATATATTTTTTATGTAACTAACTGATACTGTTAAATCATTTTTGGAGTAGATGGCAGAGATGGAAGCTAAAAATATTAAAATGTGCCAGGAAATTCTGCACAATGAGCAGATGGGATACCTTCGTCTTTACTATGCCTCGTGCATGGTGAAAAATCTGCAACCAGAGGTATTGCTGGGAATTTAAAACAAGGTTTACAGTTTACAGGGTTTGCAAAGCTTAACATGAAACATTTTTTTAGGACTTTCCACCTGAGGTTAAAGCAGTCCAGAGTGCAACACAAAACAGCTGTATGGCCCAGGATGTTGATGTCTGCATTTACCAAAAATATCGATCAAAGTATGTAATGACTATTTCATTTCCATGTAGTCTACTGTTTTGATTAAGCAGTTACTCATTGTTATCATTTAACTGTCTGCAGAGTGATGCACCCACAAATCAAGTCACTGGGCTGGATTCAGTGTGACCTTTGCCAAAAATGGCTGCATGCTGACTGCGCTGGCATCAGTCTTGAAGCGGTCACAGCAGAAACATCATTTAGCTGTGGATGTAACACTAACCATGTGCATACCTTCGAGAAGTATGTTATTCCTTAAATTATATCTTTTGCATAATAAATTACAATACATGTTTTAATGCTACTTTGATTTTACAGAACATGGGCACTCTTGAAGCAGGGCTGGTTGGTTGACATTGTAATAGAGGATCAAGAGATCTTGGTAAATATTAAAAATTACTAAGCGCACCATTTTACTACTTATATCCTAGCTGTATCATTTTGAGTATTGTTATTTACAAAGAGATAGTTTCTCATTTACATTTCACTTTTGTAATGGCATTCATGAGATTACATAATGTATAGCAATGTAATCTGTTAGAGCTTGTTGAGGGGCACTATAAATTTAGATTAATAAACACACACACACACAGACACATATATATATGTCTTACACTTGTCTAACTTCTGTAACTATATAACATTCCAGAATTTACACGAAGGCCTGAGAACTGACACAATCCGATCCAACAGGATGTTTTTATTTAAACATCCAACATTTTCTCCAAAGCTCAAGATGAAGCTCAGTGAAAAGCTTTGTTTTTTTGATGAAGAACAGGTAAAATTTCATATTGTTGCCTTGTTTAACAATTTATATAGTAAAAATAAGCTTGTGTTTGTTTATTTATTTTGAACCAAGAATATAAGACTGTATACAGATGCATAAGAAAATATGTCGGACTATTTGAACATCTCACATTTCATCACATCCGTATACTAGCAATGTAGATATTCTGCAGAAACATTTACAAGGTTACTTTATAAATCGTAATACATTTTTAAAGCATATAAATGTTAATAAGTACAACTTTAACAATTGTTTTTCTACAGACTGAGAGGATAATTGAGAGATTATACACAGTAACACAATTGCCCAGAGACTCCCTGGAAAACACAACCTACATTCTTGATGTTTTGACCCCTGAGGTACATAAACAGACGCTTTGATACAGTACATTGACAATAGCATTAAATGCACTGTACATGTACCTTTCATAACTGTATATTCTTGTCTTTTAAAGCTAACACTGTTAATTCTGCACAAGACTGAGGGCTTTCACAGGTTCCAGGCAGAAATGGCTTTACAGTCAAACTTTGCTTTGGAGTACGTCTTTATTTTACTGTTGTTGTTGTTGTTGTTTTCCTCCTTAAAACATTTACAAAAAACTTATACCCCTGTCCTATTTTTCTTTTAAAGGGTGAAACAATCAAATCCACCATGGTTTTGAAGGCATAATCGTCTGTGTGATAAGGGAGGTCGGCTACAACTGAGCAACTGTGCTTTTGGTCCAAGAGCAGGGGAGGCCCTCTGCAAAATCTGTTTCATGCCCTGTTTATGTTTTTGTAAAGAAGAGCCATATTTATTTAAAGATTGTTATTGAAATATTAATTTAAATACATGTTTATATATATTTACAAATATATTTATAAAAATGTATGTAAATAAAATATTTCTTATACGCATGCAAATTTCAATAGGGGACTATTTTGAAGTTTTATTACAAGAAATTGTAAGTGAAAAACTAATAAACATTCTTTGTATTTATACATACCTATTGCATTTTTTGCAGCATTTTAGGTTACTGTTATAACTCGGTTGCAAAGCAACTACATCACTGTGTATTTTAGACAAATATGACCTCTTTAATGCAATATAATAGCCTAACTGTCATTAACATTGATGTTTTAAAAAAATCTAGCCTAAACATTGTTAGATATGATGACAAAAAGACACCATAGCCGTGCCCGTGACGGGTCGCGGGACAGGCTCGTTCAAACGTGACGGGTCGCGGGACAGGCTCGTATAGACCTGACGGGTCGCGGCACAAGCGCATATAGACCTGACGAAACGCGGGACAGGCTCGTATAGACCTGACGGGTCGAGTGACAGGCTCGTATAGCCGTGACGGGTGGAGTGACAGGTGCATTTAGCCGTGACGGGTCGCAGGACAGGCGCGTATAGCCGTGACAGGTCGCGGGACATACGCATAAAGCCGTGACGGGTCACGGGACAGGCTCGTATAGACCTGACGGGGAGCGGGACAGGCCCATATAGCCGTGACAGAACGCGGGACAGGCGCATATAGCGGTCACGGGAAAGGCGTGTATAGCCGTCACGGGACATGCGCATAAAGCCGTGACGGGGCGCGGGACAGGCTCGTATAGACCTGACGGTGAGCGGGACAGGCCCATATAGCCGTGACAGAACGCGGGGCAGGCGCATATAGCGGTGACGGGTCGCGGGAAAGGCGTGTATAGCCGTGACAGGTCACGGGAGAGGCGCATATAGCCGTGACAGGACGCGGGACAGGCGCGTATAGCCGAGACAGGGCGCGGGACAGGCGCGTATAGCCGAGATAGAACGCAGGAAAGGGGGGTATAGTCGTGACAGGTCGAGTGGCAGGCGCACATAGCGGTGACAGGTCGAGAGACAGCTGCCAATAGCGGTGACAGGTCGAGTGGCAGGCGCACATAGCTGTGACAGGTCGAGTGGCAGGCGCACATAGCGGTGACAGGTCGAGTGGCAGGCGCACATAGCTGTGACAGGTCGAGTGGCAGGCGCACATAGCGGTGACAGGTCGAGTGGCAGGCGCACATAGCGGTGACAGGTCGAGTGGCAGGCGCACATAGCGGTGACAGGTCGAGAGACAGCTGCCAATAGCGGTGACAGGTGGAGTGACAGGTCTCGGTGGCAGCTGTCCCTGACAGCGAGAGCAAGAGACAACAGCGACCGAGTTCCATTACCAGAGAGATAAGTTTTCAACCCGACCAAATTTTTAAATGCATATATCATTTTCAGTGTTTTGAAAAGAGTTTTGAGTTTTTTTTTGTTCAATTTGCACACTGAATATGGGTTGGAGCTCTTTATTTTGAACTCTCAAAGTGCACCAGATTGATGAATTTAACATTAAAAAGCACAAATTTTCTTAAGGGGGAGCATGCCCCCGAACCCCCCTAGAGGGACAGAGGTGCACTCTGCACTCACCACAGATTTCCCAAAATCCTATGGGAAAAACCGGTATGCAGCTTATAGCTTGTTTTAGGATATAAAAACAAGCCCCCCCCCCCCCCCCCCCCACCCCACCCACATACACACACAAAACAGATACAAATAATGCCATTTTGTAGTGTGTATACATACGATTTCTCATCAAACTGTGTTAACTGTGATTAAATTCAGTATATATACGTCTGCCATGTTGCCACCCCTCAAAAATTCCTGCCCCCCTCTTGCCACCCCATAAATATTTTTCTAGATCCGCCCCTGCACGGAGGAGCGGGAATTTCTTAGCAATGTTAAAACGCACATCAACCGATCACTTGTTTAGCGTTCATGTAAACACTACATTCAGATTCACCAATCAGAATGAATTCAGTCAGATTGAAACAAAAGCTGTGCATGTAAACAATGAATGGCGATCGCAGAAAGCAAAAGCTCCCGGACATTGACGGCCGGTGTAGCAGTCGATTCTGTTCCCTTCCGGAATTCCTGTTCCCTTTACGCAATCATACTACAAATCGTGCGTAGTTGCCGCTTCACCATTAGGTTACCATACGTACCATCAGAATTGAATACGACACGAAGCACAACTGGATGTACGGGAAGCCAAAAGGTTAAAAAAGTGTTATTTTTTTAATAAAAAAAGTTATTATAAGCGAGTTTTTCCTGCTCTGTCATTTCAATCTAGCTTATTTAATTAAAAAAATAATAATAATCAAATTTAGGCAAGGCAAGGCAAGTTTATTTATATAGCACATTTCATACACAATGGTAATTCAAAGTGCTTTACATAGAAGAAATAAAAAGAAAAAGAAATAACAATAATTAAAACAGTTTAGAATAAAGAAATTAAAATAATCAAAACAAATAAGAATAATTAAAACAGTTTAGATTCAAAATAAAATAAAGTACAGTAAAAACAGTCGGACGAACAGTGGCACAGTGCTCATTTAGTAAATGCATAGCTAAACAGATGTGTTTTGAGTCTGGATTTGAATGTGACTACTGTAGGAGCACATCTGATCTCCTCTGGAAGCTGGTTCCAGCATAATAGCTAAAAGCAGACTCTCCATGCTTAGAGCGAACCCTTGGTATTTCTAGCTGATGTGATCCTAATGATCTGAGTGATCTGTTGGGTTTATATTCAGTGAGCATATCTGCAATATATTGAGGTCCTAGCCCATTGAATGATTTACATACCAGTAATAATACTTTAAAATCAATCCTAAATGTAACTGGGAGCCAGTGTAAAGACCTGAGGACTGGTGTGATGTGTTCATATTTTCTGGTTCTGCTCAGCGTTCTGTATGAGCTGCAACTGTCTTATGGTCTTTTTAGGAAGGCCAGTGAGGAGTCCATTACAATAATCCACCCTGCTGGTGATGAAAGCATGCACAAGTCTCTCTAAGTCTTGACTTGAAACAAAGCATCTAATTCTTGCAATATTTTTCAGATGATAGTATGCTGATTTAGTTATTGCTTTGACATGACTACTGAAACTAAGGTTTGACTCTAGAGACACACCAAGATACCTGACTTGATTTTTAGTTGTTAGACCCCTAGCGTCAAGGTATGCATTCACCTTGAGAACTTCATCTTTGTTTCCAAATGCAATGACTTCAGTTTTGTCTTTGTTTAACTGAAGAACGTTTTGGCACATCCAACTGTTTACTTCATCAATGCATTGGCACAGGGAGTCAATGGGGCTGTAGTCGTTAGGCGATAGGGATAAGTAGAGCTGTGTGTCGTCTGCATAGCTGTGGTAAGAGATTCGGTTCTTTCTCATTATTTGGCTCATTGGGAGCATATACAGGTTGAACAGGAGTGGCGCAAGAATCGAGCCTTGAGGGACTCCGCATGTCATGGATGTCCACTCAGACTTATGGTCTCCTATACTCACATAATAACCTCTCCCTTCTAAGTATGATCTGAACCATTTTAGGACTATCCCAGAAAGCCCCACCCAGTTTTCCAGCCTGTCAAGAAGTATGTCGTGATCGACAGTGTCAAATGCAGCACTGAGGTCGAGTAGTACTAGTACTGATAATTTCCCTGTATCAGTATTCAAGCGAATATCGTTTATTATCTTTATGAGCGCTGTCTCTGTGCTGTGATGCGATTGGAATCCAGATTGAAAATTGTCAAAGTATCCATTCAAGCTTAAGAATTTGTTCAGCTGATTGAGGACAACTTTTTCAATGATCTTGCCTATGAAAGGAAGATTTGAGATCGGTCTATAATTGCTTAATATAGTCTTATCCAGATTGCTCTTTTTCAAGAGGGGCTTGACAACTGCAGTTTTCAGAGTTTGGAAAACTTTTAGGAGATCTGCTTCTAAACTGTTTAACACACTTTTGAGGAAAGATGTGGGAAGTGCGTCAAGGACCCAGGTTGATGTTTTAAGGTGCTGTACGGTTTCTTCCAAAATTTTGCCATCAATTTCTTTGAAATCAGACAAAGTAACTACTTTCTCAGGTTGTGGTCTGATCTGTCTGACCCCAGTGCGGCTCAATGATGCGCTGATAATCTTTCTGATATTATTAATTTCCTCAGAGAAGAAAGAAGCAAACTCACTACACTTGCCGTCTGAGAGCATTTCACTGGGAATCTGGCTTGGGGGGTTTGTCAGTCTCTCTACAGTAGCAAAAAGAGTGCGTGTGTTGTTTAAGTTTCTGTTTATAATATTCGAGAAGAAGGTCTGTCTAGCTTTGTCTAGTTCCATATTGAAAGCATGGATGCTGTCTTTGTAGATGTTATAATGGACTACAAGTTTTGTCTTCCGCCACATGCGCTCTGCTTTTCTGCATGTTCTTTTCATATTTTGCACAGCTGTTGTTTCTCCAAGGTGCTTTTTGTCTAACACTCTTCCTGACTTTCACAGGAGCAATATCATCAATTACACTTTTGACTTTTGAGTTAAAAGAATCAAGGAGAAAATCAACAGAGTCAGCAGATATGCTTGGTTTTAAAGATATAGCCTTCTTAAATAGCACACTAGTGTTCTCATTTAAGCATCTCTTCTTGACAGACAGATCTAGCTTCAATGGCAGGAGAGATCAATATATCAAAGAAAATACAGAAATGATCAGACAGTGCTACATCCTTAATAACAATCGATGAGATGTTTAAACCCTTACTGATAAGTAAATCTAGAGTGTGTCCACGAGTGTGTGTGGGACCATGTACATGCTGAGTCAGATCAAACGTTTTTAAAACAGTTTTGATTTCTTTTGCCATATTATTTTCTGCATTATCTATGTGAATGTTAAAATCTCCAGTAATAGCAAAACAGTCAAACTCTGAGGAAATTGTTGATAACAGTTCTGTAAAGTCCTCAGCAAAGGCTGGAGAGTATTTTGGAGGCCTGTAAATAATGATAAGTAAAATACGTGGGGCACCTTTTAACACAATACCCAGATATTCAAAAGAGGGGTAGTTACCAAATGATGTTTGCTTACATTGATAGACATCTTTAAAAAGAGCAGCTACTCCCCCTCCTCTCCTAGCAGCTCTGCAGACACTCGTAAAAGTAAAGTTAGGAGGGGATGTTTCATTTAGGACTGTTGCACTGCAGCTGTCTTCTAGCCAAGTTTCATTTAGAAGCATAAAATCCAGGTTGTATGTGGTTATTAAGTCATTGACTAGAAGTGATTTATTTTTAAGTGAGCGGATGTTTAAAAGTGCTAACTTAACAGTCTTACTTTTTGTTACTTTTGTCTTAGTTTGGCGTGTAATAGGCACCAGATTAAATGGGTTTGCTGTACGGCTTTTGAAGGCCTTAGACTTTCTATCATGTAATGAACAGCAATAGGGAAAGATTCAGGCACACTGGGTTTCCGCTTGTTCTGTAAACATTTGAGAAAGTTACTGTTATCATAGCGAGGACCCGGCACATATCACTGAGAGCTGGTATCAGTTGTTTTTGGTTCACCTCGGGTAGGGATGTTAACCGATGACCGTTTAACCGATGGTTGACCGTATCAACGTTAACCGATCAAAGTTCTCGGTAGTCGGTTAAAAAAAAATAAGTGATCTCTAAATTAGGCTATTATAGACAGTAGACTAAACGCTACTACTATCTCATTCCAAGATATTTTTGTGTGAAGTGAACAAATCCCTCACACTCAATTTTTCATAACTCGCCTGTTTGTACTTAATAAACCAATAAAAAACATTTGGCGCGAGGTCACAGCTTTTGGGTTCGCGCGCTCACAAGGTTTGCGAAAAGTAAAGCCTACAGGCTAAAACACTCGAGGTTAGAGCCAGGGCAGACGACAGGATGAAGCGTGCAAAGAAAAGTAGTGTGTGGGACCATTTCACCAAAAAAATAAACATGACATAGTTGTAAGTTGCAACTTGTGTGATACAGTGCTTACAGTCACATCATCTATGATGTATCATCTGAAAACGCGACACCCGCAAGCCCATGTCTGTCTGTGTGTTTGCATTTTGATTATTTCGAGAACGTTTATCCAATCGACTTCACAAGGGAGTGCAGTGTCGCATTTGGTGCAATAGATAGACACGCGAGACTCGGCACGTTCAGAATTAATAAACTTTTTATAAACTACAGAACAGCTCGCGCGCGGGAAGCGGCGCGCCTCGCTGGTAGGGCTTATATGCTCCGATAACGGACACTGCACTAGTGATATAAAACATGTGTCAACAGTTCTCTATAAAACATGTGTTTTATATCACTACAATGCGTTCTCGTAGCGTATAAGCCCTGCCCGCGAGGCGCTCCGCTTCCCGCTCGCACGCTGTTCTGTCGCAGGTCTGTTAACGTAAGCAATAGGCTACTTTTAATAAAGTAGTCTAATATTTTTTCTGACTAACAAATTACTGTCGCAGTAAAGGGTAGATTTAAATAAATAAAAACGAAATTTCAATAAATAAAAATGAAATTTCAATAAACAAAAACGAAATTTCAATAAATAAAAACGAAATTTCAATAAACAAAAACGAAATTTCAATAAATAAAAACGAAATTTCAATAAATAAAAACGAAATGTCAATAAAGAAAAACAATTTAATGAAAGAAAAACGAAATTTCAATAAAGAAAAACCATTGTGTTATGTTTTAATAATTAGGCGGTGGCCTAACACCTGTCTGTGAGCTATTTGTTGGCTATACAGTAGAGTAGGCTATTCTCATTCATATATTAAAATAATTTTTCGTTTTAATGTTATTATTAAGAATAGCTTTAGGCCATGTTGGCCATTGTCTGTTATGGTTTATGAGATGTTGTCCTAAACAGAAGTTGACACTTGTCTTTTTGAAGAATAAAAATAAAAATATTAATTAGCCTATACAAAAGAGTTGTGTCCGTTATTAGTTCGGCACACAGTGAGTTATACCTACCTTGGCCAGTGCGTCTTTTTACGCATTCTGAAGGTGCTTGTTTTATCCATTGGGTTTATCGTGTTGCTATGGTCGTATCGTGTTGTTTATCGTTAAATGGCTGCTACCGTAAAACTTAAAATAATAACCGAGTCCCAAATAGACCCCTGTCTCTTTTACACGCCTGGTGTGGCTGCAGGTTTGGGTAAATAAAGGCCGGTCTCAAATAGAGGCCGGGTCTGTTTTTTAGTTTCGGGTTGTATTTACTCCTCTAAAACCGCCAGATCGCCCGCTTTTTGGCGGCCGCCAAAGCACATTTTTGTCCCTCCAAAGCCTTTTTTTGATCGATGAGTGATGTAGAATAGAATGACTGCTGCGCTTGACAGGGCGCGTTACGAGCAGAGAGAGAGAGAGAGAGAGCGCCCCGGTATGGAAGTAAAATAATCCCAAATGTTTTTGAAACAAAAAGCCTGTTGAATTGTACTACTTGAAAAAAATATGCATTGCATTAACCCTGCTTGTATTTTAATGCATTGTATTTTTAGGGCTTGCATTTTTATAGGCTGAAATTTAGCATGGTTGAATATTTAAGCTGTGAATATTTCAAATCAAATCATTTCAAACACATTTTCATTAGTAAAATTTCAATAATCCATATTCACCTTTCATATTTCATATCCCAAATATTCAAACTGATTAAAAATACAACCTATAATATTCAACAGGCGGTTTTCGGTCCATTTTATTTCGCTTTGCAAATTCGCTTCCACAAATTCAGTGGTTCAAATTCGACAGTAAATTCAACATTGACATCCAGGAGCTGCAGGAAAAGTAGTAGATTACCGAGCATAATCTCCATCTGCTGTTAGTCGACCGCACCAGCAGGGGGTGCAAGCGCGTGTTGTTGACGAAGACCAGAGCAACAGTTAGTGCAAGCCATTCATTCATAAAAACTTATTTACAAAAATGTAAGTGTATTTGTGATTATTATGACGTCTGTTTTATGTGAAATTCAGTGTGTTCACGATTACTTTTCCTGTGTAGGCTACATGCATCTTTCTCTACCATGAACGATAATGTTATTCCCCCGATGCGGATGTACAGATCCAGTGTTACATTTGACATATTTCTCTTGGTTGTTTAGTTGCCTTAACCTTATATTGCAGTGATGTGCTGCATGCAGTACTAGGGTTTGGTTTCCCTCAATATGTCAGGATTCCCCTGCTGGACATATAAAACGCTTAACGTAGCTTAATGGACATAAAAGACCAAACTCGCAGGCTAGCAGATGGACTCAGAATATGAATTTAACGCGCAAAGTTTAATGCTGAGCGTTTCCCAGTGATATACTGGCATAAATTTGGTTTGACATTGGACATTCGCACATTTAGGGACCGTCTCTAAAGTTACATACGAAATTGGTATACACGTTTCTAACTTAAATACCATTTGAAAAGAACGACTTACAGTCATAAAACCAACTGTAAAGTGTTCATGTAGGTGTCAGGCTCAGGCATAATGCGCAATTTATTCAAATAGATTGAAGTTTGCTATTGAAGTTAGAAACGTTTAGGCCTATAGGACTTGTTACTTTAGAGACGGTCCCTAAATGTGCGAATGTCAACCCAATTTTACATTTAGTCTTTTGGCTGGCACTTTTATCCAAAGCGACCAGTTAAACTAACAATATAGAACAACAATATGAAAGTGCTACTTCCCAGTTTAATCTAATGCAGTACATTTACAATACATACTTTCCAAATAAGGTGCGAGTTTGGTCTTTTATATCACTGTAGTCCATTAAGCTACGTTAAACGCTTTGTCCTGACGGAATTCGGGGAATCTTTGAGTATGATGATGTTTTGAGGGAAACAGATTATAATCCCGTTCACTGTAGAAAAGGCTGATAACATAATGGCTACACAGGGAAAGTAACAATGAATGAAACATAAAAACAGCTTTTGTGCCTTTATCATCTTTTCCGCATATATACTGACCCAGATAATCGTCACAAAAAACATAATGCATGCTGAGTTTTTATGAATGAATGGCTTGCACTAACTGTTGCTCTGGTCTTCGTCAACAACACGCGCTTGCACCCCCTGCTGGTGAGGTCGACTAACAGCAGATGGAGATTATGCTCGGTAATCTACTGCTTTTCCTGCAGCTCCTGGATGTCAATGTTGAATTTACTGTCGAATTTGAACCACTGAATTTGTGGAAGCGAATTTGCAAAGCGAAATAAAATGGACCGAAAACCGCCTGTTGAATATTATAGGTTGTATTTTTAATCAGTTTGAATATTTGGGAAATGAAATATGAAAGGTGAATATGGATTATTGAAATTTTACTAATGAAAATGTGTTTGAAATGTTTTGATTTGAAATATTCACAGCTTAAATATTCAACCATGCTAAATTTCAGCCTATAAAAATACAAGCCCTAAAAATACAATGCATTAAAATACAAGCAGGGTTAATGCAATGCATATTTTTTTCAAGTAGTACAATTCAACAGGCTTTTTGTTTCAAAAACATTTGGGATTATTTTACTTCCATACCCCGGCCGGCGGCCGCGCGCGCGGACTCTCACGTCTTCAAACAACACGAGCGCTGTCTTGCTCTCTCTCCCTTGCGCATACCGGTATTAATCAAAATCAATTGACGCGATAGTAAAAGGTCGGAAGACCGCAGTTTCACGTGGAGCATTTGGAGATTTTTAGAGATCAGAGACAGGCCTATACACTCAATGAACAACATCTCAACACTAAATTATAAAGGCCTGTCTCATAAACGCCTGTCTCAAATACAAGCCGGTGCAGTTCGATGATTTGGGTAAATAAAAGCCCGGGCTACTATTTGAAGTTTTACGGTTTTTCGTAGCATATTTTAAACTAATCGGTTAACCGGTTTCAACCGGTTAATGAGGCTCGGTGGTCGGTGAAGAATTTTTTTAGTTTTCGCCATACCTAACCTCGAGCTGATAGAGGAGGGTGTGAGCCCTGGCATTTTTGCAGAGGCCGAAGAGCTCTCACAAGCGGAGAGCGAGCTGGGCCCGCAGGCTTTCGTGGTTTTGGGGCCTGCCGTTTTTTGGTTGATGTCTGGGGGCTTGCAGATAGTTTGGTTCCAGCAAACACCAGTTTTTCCATTTTCTCTGAGAAACACAGAAGATGCTGTGGAGATGCTGGAGATAGGGATAACGTGTCTGGTGATAGGGTAGAGGCTGGAGGGGGCTGTTTCTCTGGTGTTATTGGAGGCTGTAAAATGCTGTCCTGGTTTTCCAGCAAGTCGTCCTTGGGTGCTGAATGTTGGAGCAGTTCTAGTATGTCACAGTCTGTCTGTGGTGAGCTCTGTGGGCAGGGCTCAGCTGAGATTGTGTCCGTGAGCAGAGGTTGTTTTGGCTGAGTGGTGTTATCATTGTCCTTGCTTGACGTGTCAACCGCATGTCCATCCAGGTGCTGAAGTGAAGTCCTGTGGTCATTCATACTGTGTCCAGGTGTGTGTGTGCCATTCAGGTCGAGTGTATTGGCACACACTGCAGAAGGATGATTGAGGGAGAAGTAGATATTGTCCTTTAGCACTCTTGAACCAAGTTTGTTTGGGTGGAGCTAGGGCTGGGACAACGCGTCGACGTCATCGATGAAGTCAACGCAAAAAATACGTCGACGCAAAATATGCGCGTCGATTCGTCAGACCCAAAACAAAGATGGCGGCGCCGGAGAGTAGTAGCTGACTGGATTGTTGACTATACTGTGCGCATAACATACTAGAGCGCGCATGCGAGACAGAACATACTGCGCGCATAACATACATAGCGTGTACGGCAGAGAGGGAGAGAGCGAGAGACACACGCAAGGTCTCTCGCTCTCTGCCGTGCGCGCTATGTATGTTATGCGCGCAGTATGTTCTGTCTCGCATGCGCGCTCTAGATTCTGGGTGATTTGAACTAATTTGCGGGCATCAGGGAGACGCTACCAATATGCGGGGGACTCCCGGAACTTCCGGGAGGTTTGGGATGTCTGAGTGCGGGTTTTTTTCGGCCCTGGCGTGCATGTTAATCAATGAGTGCATTCACACCGGGAGCGGGAGCAGGAGCAGGAGCAGCGCGTGAGCAACAGTGAAGCGCGGGTTTCGGCGGGAGTCTTAATAGGCTTTATGCACAGCTTCACTATTTCCTGAACTTCAGCCAGCCCTTTGTTTCCTGTCTGTCATTATTGGACAAACTGATTAATCCAGGTGTGCCTGATTATTGTTACTGAGCCAGGCACACCTGGATTAATCAGTTTGTCCAATAATGACAGACAGGAAACAAAGGGCTGGCTGAAGTTCAGGAAGTAGTGAAGCTGTGCATAAAGCCAATTTGCTGCTGCCCACGCTCAATTAAAGTGAAAGCACACTTTTGATGGACAAAATAAATATGATTTCACCCAAAAAGTGCAGAAAATGCACATAATTTGCATGTCTGGTGTGTTTTAACAAGAACTGGAGTGGGTATGTATGTCAGAAAAGAAAATGAAGACTCAAAAATATTTATAGAATTTTTTTTATTGAATGCTAGACATCAAGTTATTATTTTCATCTTAAAGAAGAATTACAAGATGCACTTTTTTCAGTAAGCTAGGCCTATGTGTTTTCAAGGCTTTATTGAATGCTACCTCTGACTAAGAATGCATTACTTTGCACTTGTATAGTCTTTTATTTTGGAATTTTAAGAGCAATAAACATATATTGCAATGTTAAGGAATTCATGTTTTTCATTCAGATATGTAAATCAACATGTAGACCTATAAATTGCTATTAGTCAATTAATGGGGAGATAATCGATAACCGAATCGAATCGAAATCGAATCGGACTGGAAAAATGAATCGTTAAATTAATCGATGCATCGAAAAAATAATCGCTTAAAAAATAATCGTTTATCCCAGCCCTAGGTGGAGCCCATCCTGTTGAAACAGTTGCCTCTGACTCCAGAAAAGATTGAAGTTGTCAATGAAGTTTACTCCTTTTATATTGCAGGTTTTTTGGAGCCATGTATTAAGCCCAAGCAACCGTGAAAATCTGTTTGTTCCTCTTGCTGGGAGTGGTCCACTGATGAATGTTTGAACTTTCAGTCTTTTAAGTGTTCCAAAAAGTTCTATGATATCCTTCTTAAGGAGTTCTGACTGCTCTTTATGAATATCATTTTTCCCCACATGAATGATGAGTCGATTTGCAGTCTTATGTTTCATCAGAATGTTCTCAAGTTCCCTGTTTACATCAGAAGTCGTTGCTTGTGGAAGGCAGCACGTAGTTGTATCCCTGCTAATAATGTTTCTGATTATGGAGTCACCCACTATCAGAGTCCTGGGCCCGGCTGCGCTCTGAGCTGAGTGCCGCTGTCTGCTTGACCTTGAGCGCCAGTTAGCACCAGTGTTAGCTACTGGCTGATTCAGTCTTTGTTCAAACACATTCATCACGTTTGGGGATTCCTCATTTACATTCACTAATACTTCAAATCTGTTCTCAAGATGTATAGGCGGTGGTAGGAGACCAGTATTTGCAATCCTTGTCAGAGCCGTATCTGGGGTAGAGGAGGCTGCTGCGGCAATATGTGATGCTCGTGACAATCTGATGTCTCGAGTGCCTTTGGGTCTCGCTCCCTGTTTGTGCCACAGATTTGTAAGTCGATCGGCTTGTTTCCCTACACTCAGTATGGCCTGTCGAGGAGGACTAGATTCATGGGACTCACCGGCTGTATGCTGAGGGCATCCATGACGAAGCTCTGTTGTGTGTTCCGTCTGGTTTGGTGGTCCCACAAATAACTTTGTTTCAAGAGCTACAATCCTTTGTAAAAGTCTGTGGCAGTTAGTGCAGCAAGTAGATTCCAGAAGAGGCATTTTCTCTTATCCTTTAGAATGTAGGCAGTTGTGTTTTCTCTTCCCCGGAATGTAAGCAGTGGGAGGCTGGTTGAATAAAAGTATTCTGCTTTTTTTTTTTTTTTGTAATCCAACCGTTTGAGCACTGTGTTGATTAGCTGAAGTTCAAATTAGGTGATAAAAGGAGATGAAATATAAAAATATAAAAGCGAAAGAGCAAAGCACGGAGCGGTAAGCAAGAGCGTCCGAACAGTAGCAGAGCAGGAAGTAGATGATGGCGACATATGACTTAAAAAACATTTCTCATTGAATCGTTCATTCAAGAGATTCGTTCAAAAATGCTGATTCATCTATGAAACAAGTGTATTTGATTGAGGAATTGAATCATTCAAACCCAAGTTTTTTTTTTAAATAATTCAGATTAATTAAACATTTTTTAATAGACTTCAGCAATTAACATAAATGATGTTATTATTTTGTTAAGTTGTTTGTTCAGAATCGTGATCTCTATTTTTATTCTCAAATTATCCAGAATTGTGTAGCTCTAATACATAGCTTGTGTATGTATCATTTAGTTCTATTTAAAGTAATGTATAGAAGGTAGGGCCCGAAAGTGACTCAAGCCCAGGGGCCCCCACCACCCTAAGTCCTGCCCTGGCGATGAGCCAATAGCAGCAGCGCATTCTTTTCGCATTTTTTTTTTTTTTACTTGGTGAGTCATATTTCAATGATCAATTTGATGTTATGTTAACGTTAATTTGCACGTGGGCTTAAAGGCCCATGAAACCCCCCTCTTTCAGCTCAAGTCCACCCACAATCTCTTTGAAAAATGCAACTTAAATGGGCGTGGCAGGAGAGGAAGAGGGGGCGAGTAGCTGTCATCTGTCAGTGGCCCATCCGAGACTCAATAAAAATTAGGGGTAAAACGTGAGGACATACTTTTGTATGGTTTTTATGTCTTTAAAGTCCAATGAAATACAATAACCACCTGTTTGAACTTTCAAAAGTAACTGAATGGCCTGCTTCATATTTTAGATTAAAATATGCGTGGAAAATTATTTTATAATGTTAACTTCAAATAATACTAATAGTAATTTAAAGATGTTAGCATTGGATCTGGACGGGAAGGATAACTCAAATCTTTTTACGAGTCATTTAGTTAATTTCGTTCGTCGAATGAACGAAATGACTCGAAAAAAGATTTGTTAATTTTGATGAATGAGTTCGAACAGGAGAGTCACGAACGTGCATCACAGAACAGAGCAAGGCGAGCATTTGTGCTTATAAAACTTAAACTTTTTTATTTATTTTTGAAACGACCAATTGTTTCGCGCGATAAGACCCTTATTCATCGTCTGGTATCGTTTAAAGCCCTTTGAAGCTGCACTGAAACTGTCATTTGGACCTTGAACCGTTTGGGTCCTGTTGAAGTCCATTATATGGAGAAAAATCCTAGAATGTTTTCATCAAAAACCTTAATTTCTTTTCGACTAAAGAAAGAAAGACATGGACATCTTGGATGACATTGGGGGTGAGTAAATTATCAGCAAAAGTTTTTTTTTAAAGTGAACTAATCCTTTAATAGGTGAGCTGTAACATCACTACATGACTTACCATTTTTACAAGACCCAAGAAAATATCAGAAGATTTCACTGTGATAACTTGATATACGTTTCTTACACTGTTTACACACTCAGCAGGGATGAATTACGAACTGTTCCATATTTATGATTATGGGTGGAACCAGAGCCATAGAGAGAGAGAGTTGCGACACTCCCATAGACCGCCATAGGAACTTTGGAATGCGGAAGTAACGCGTGTCGTGGAGCAGCCAACTTCCAAACACTGATAGTTTCTCCATTGAACCCCATTCATTTTCAGTGCTCCCGAAGTACGCTCGCTGGTAAATTAATGAAATTACTGTATTTTTTTACTTTTACACACATTAGCCGACCTCTCGTGAATCTAGTCTGTAGTTATATTTTATGTAGCCAGTTTTAGTAAATGTTTATTGGAAGATAATAGGTTAATTGCAGCGATAGCTTACGTGACCAACACTTCACTAACGTTAGCTAACTTACGGTAACCTGATGTATATAATATGTAATATTTTTAATAATATTTTATATATATATAATATTATATAGGCTACATACACCCACACACACACACACACACTCACAATTCATTTATTTAAATGGGTTAGGGTTATGCATGTGCTTATATGTATTTAGGAACATAGTTAATTCACTCATTAACTCTCTCTCCGGTTTAATTTTATGAAGAATATTTTTCGGTTGAATATTTACCGAACATTGCTGTATATAGTCGTTGCTTTCTACGTTATGGGAGTAGTCTATTTCCCTCCTAAATCATTCATTTGTACATGCACAGCGTAATTATTTATATTTTATGTTGGTTGGAATTCTGAACGGACTGCAGACCTCTTTGCGTGATCACGAAGGTAGGCTAATGGCTGAATCGGAATTTATAAGCAAGATCACGGGAATCAATAGCCTAATACAGCCCAGTTGTGCTAAAATAAATATCATGAGACGTCCATCATCAGTTGAATGACATGGAAAAGTTAAGTTAGAGCCGCTAAAGCCAGTGGTGCCATGCGAACATGAACACTAAGCTTTTCCCTCCAAAAATATAGCCTAAAACTTATCTAAGTTGTCACCCTGCCTCTCCAAATGCAAAACTGACATTAACAAAATGCAATAACAGCTTAAAAAGTACTTGGGTGTGTGTTTTATTTTATATTTACCGTTTAATAATGCAATCGCTGCTGTCTGTCCATAGAAGAACATGACAGCCCGCATATGTTTTGGAACTATTGGAGCTTACATGAACCACGTGACAGCCGTCGCGGCGACATCAAAGCGTGTCGCAACTCTTTCTCTCTATGGCTCTGGGTGGAACTATATGACATCAGAAAGTAAAACTAAACTGATGAACAGGAAGCTTAATCAAACAGTAATGTTTTCAGAAAGGACTGCGACTGATAGAGGCAGCAGCAAAACTGTCATGTCACAAAAAAGGACGCATTCCCCCACTGGTGAAGAAAAAGGAAAAAAGAAGAAACGGCAAGATAAAGGTATGTTGAAATAATTAATGTTAACTAAATTAGGCTATGTTGCAAGCTAACTAAAGTTGGCTAGTTAATTAACAGTTAATTAAGTTAAGCTAGTTAATTAAGCCTAGGTACAACTCACCGTACATTCACATCATATGTAAGGACAGCTGTAGAGTTACACTCACGGGACACTGCACTTATTTGCAATCACAAAAGTTCATTATTAGCATGTGTTTTAAAGCCTTGCCAGTTAAACATTTAATTTGCGAGCATGTACATTCAAAGCAGTGATTAAAGTGGTTAACTTTTAAGTGCCGTGCGTATGTGGGTGCGTGTACTTCTCCGTACTCTTTATGATGCTGTCCCATCTTTTATGGTAATGGCTTTAGTGCCTGGTTACAAATCAGACAAAACGGACAAAAAGTTACTCATTTAAACTACATTATAACGACCATTAATGTTTTTTAACTTGTATGTTTCATATACTAGTAGCCTATGTAATTGAATAGATTGTGAAATTAAACGTTTCTCATTCTTAGTGTTTTTTTATTTAGCTTACAAACAATTCAGTTACTATACAATAGCTGTCTGTCTTTCTATAAAGCTATGTGTACTGTAAAAAACGCTATACAAATAAATAAATATATTACTTGATGGCAATTGTTTGTTAATATAGGTTGGCTATACCCAATGTTTAGATCTGTTTAGGTATTTATGCAAATTAGCACATAATTAGATTATGCACCGTTTGTCCATGTTAACAAACAATTTAAAAGAACTTGTAATACATTTTTTGTTTGTCTTGAAGTAAGTAATCAACTCAGTAGTTTTCATGGTGATATCTAAAGGTTAAAAATTTTACCCTATTGACGTGAGAAAAAGAATGAATGGGCGTATGAATAGGCTATATTTGGCTCTTTTTCAAAACTTTCCCCTAATGGGATTCTTCGGGGCTTTTTTCCCTTACTCGTGACATATTGAGGATACAAAATCAGTCGAGTTTGCTTCTGTTGCGATTTCTTCAACCTTTTTGATAAAATGACTGGACTATGAGGGGAGGGGCCGTTCAACTTGACAGTCAATGGCGCTCTCGTTTTGAATTAGTATCACTAATAGTTCAATATTTTAGTGAATGTTAGTGTTTAGTGAGTCAGCTATGCTCATATTCTGATTTTAAACGGGCCTCCAAATAAAATGCGGCTCTTGACCCCATAAAGGCTTGGGCTGCCCATGCCTACTTGTGTTCTCTTTTATATATAAAAATATATATTCATGATTGTATGAAATGGTGTTGTATAAAACGGTTGCATTTGCTGTACTGTGGCTCCCAGAGACACATTTAGTTTCTGTATTTAGATGATTCTTCTGCAGCCCAATAGATCTGACTACCGCCATTTGGAGCACATGGTCTCAGACTGGCATTTAGAGGCAGAGCTTATAGGCTCAGTGAGAGTTAGTGACGGAGATGGAGGGACTTCTCACTGAGGTTAGAGTTAGTGACGGAGATGAAGGGACTTCTCACTGAGGAGATGGAGGGACTTCTCACTGAGGTTAGAGTTAGTGATGGAGATGAAGGGACTTCTCACTGAGGTTAGAGTTAGTGATGGAGATGAAGGGACTTCCTCTGAGAAACTGCTGTCTCATATGCCTGCTTATGGCATGAATGGCTGCTTTGACAGCTTGACAGTGGTTCATAGTTTAAGTTGTTTAAATACTTTTTAACTATGCAACATCCATTTTTTGAAAACACAAACTAAATTACTCAGTGAACATAAGTTCTGGGGTGCATTACAGAAAGATCCTAAAATTAGAATCCTGTCATGCAGGGGCGTAGGAATGAGTTTAACATTGGGGAAACGTATCGGAAACCTGACAGATCCGTTAATGGTTTGAACAGAAATATGTCATATATTAACTACACTGCAAAATATTCACCAACATACTTTATCTTTACAAATGTATCTTTTAGTAGAATAAAGGAAAACACATTTTGAATGGCAGTAATTAACTGATAAATATCAAATCAATTCTTTAATTGCAGGCCTAATCATCCAGTTTTGTAGATTAATAAATAACATATTGATCAAAATTTGAATTCAAATTTTCTGAATAAATTTTATTTTCTTAGTTGTATCTTATGCCTCGTCAGGCAAAAGAACGATTTGTTGGACCATTTTTTCTGCCAACCAAAAACCACCACAACGTTGCGCAACATCAAATGGCAAACGAATCGTTCGATTTGTAATGCGTACCAAACCGAAAGCCTCATGCCGAACGGTTCAATACGAATACGTGTATCGTTACACCCCTACTAGTTAGATGTTGAATCAAAACATCAGCTTAAAGGATTAGTTCACTTTAAAAAAAACTTTTGCTGCTAATTTACTCACCCCCATGTCATCCCTGATGCCCATGTCTTTTTTTCTTCAGTCGAAAAGAAATGAAGGTTTTTGATTAAAACATTCCAGGATTTTTCTCCATATAATGGACTTCAACAGGACCCAAACCTGTTCAAGGTCCAAATGACAGTTTCAGTGCAGCTTCAAAGGGCTTTAAACGATACCAGACGATGAATAAGGGTCTTATCTAGCGAAACGATCGGTCATTTCAAAAATAAATATAAAAGTTTAAGTTTTATAAGCACAAATGCTCGCCCCGCCCTTGCTGTCATGTCTTATTGTCAGAGCCAGCCAGGAGTCTGGTCTTAGCGAAAGAGGCTGAAGGAGAGAAATTCTGACTGAAATGGCTTTTAGCGCGACTTAAATGCAGTCGGCCCCGCCCATTTCGGTTGGCTGAAAAGCCATTTGTCTGTGCAAAGCACAGCCGTGAACCAATCAGGCTTCAGTATTCGGAGAAAACGAAGTTTCCCTATACGCATTCGAAACTGACGCAATGCGAGTGAACCGTATCGAAAGGGAACTATTAATATAAAAGTTGCTCTATTCAGCAATGTAGATGTTATATTGTCATTTTTTTTGTCAGCCATGGCGTCCTCCCGTGATCCTCCAGTGTTCTGTGACATCTGTGATGAAAGAAAGCAGAAAGCTGTGAAGACCTGCCTGACGTGTCAAAGCACTTACTGTGACTCTCATCTGGAGCCTCATCACAGAGTCCCGCGTCTAAAGAAACACACACTGATCAACGCTGTGGAAAATCTGGAGAATTATATATGCAAGAAACACGAGAGAACTCTGGAGCTGTTCTGTAGAGATGATCAGACGTGTGTTTGTCTGTCCTGCACTGAAGGAGAACACAGGACTCACAACACTGTTCCTATAGAGGAGGAGAGTCGAGAGAAGAAGGTAAAAATTAAAAACTAAACACTTTAACCCTTATAAGCTTAAAGGTCCCCTGACATGAAATTTTCACTTTCTGAGGTTTTTTAAAGGGGTCATATAATGGTACATGCACTTTTACAAGTTGATTGTACTGAAATGTGTGTTGGCAGTGCCTGTACACAAACATCATAAAATGATAAAAATCCATCCAGTGTTTTTTTTTTTAATCTCCTTATATGTTTTCCCCTGCCTCAAATCAAGCCGTTCGACCGTGTGACGTCACGCGGCCGGACGCCCCTCCCACGATTGTTGATTGACAGCAGCGTTTCAACACAGACCCGCCCTCGCTCATGAGCGAGATGTCAATCATAGTCCGTGGAGACCGGCGCGGTCATTGTTGATATGCTGGAGCACTGTCTATGAGCAGAATGGCGTCTAAGCGATTGTGGTGTTCTGTTCTTGGGTGTAATAACGAACACAGCAGTCATTTTAATGTTCCTGAATCTGAACCGCTGAAGACGCAGTGGTTGAGTTTGTTTTCGAAGGGAATATTCCCCACGAGCAACGTCAATGCTTTCATGTTTGCGCGAATCATTTCACACACCAGACTGCTTTATAAACGAGGGTCAGTATAAAGCTGGTTCTGCTAAGAAACTGCTCCTGAAGAAAGGATCGGTACCAGCTATTCGTGTTCCTGCTGAACCTCCAGAAGAACCGAAGTGAGTGTAACGTTTTATTAACCTTTATATTAATATTTATGTGCGCCCCCTACCTGTCTCACTTGTAACTAAATAGGACAGCACTCCAGATTCATGAACTAAATGCCTACAGATGTTGAAGTTAGGCATCTCTGAAGTCACAATGTATACTTTTCTTTTGGAAAGTTACGAATGATTAAATCTATACGCACCTTATCTAATCAAGTCCACATAAACACTTTTGAAAGAATAAAACACTGGTAAAAGTACAAAAACATATAGGATTTAATTGGAATAGAGTTATAGAATGTTAACTAGCTCAAAACATGAATTTCATCAAATCACTTTAATCAAATCACTCTCTTACTGCAAGCGCGTCTCTCTCATTTTCGTGTCTTTCACTCTCCCACCACACTTGTCAAACAAAAACTCTCATCTCCCGTTTTATTAAACTTTATAACGTTATATTATATAAAAAGGTTTACACTCAGGGTACATTACGGCATGTTTTCTATGTATGACGTTCTCAATATAATTCATAAACCCACGTTTATACTGAACAACGCGTTATGGTTATTGTGTTATTGTGTTACAAAAGGTGTGCACAGAACAGAGAGGCGGAGTGAGGAAAGCTCATTATCATTTAAAGTCATATGCACTGAAACGGCGTGCTGAAAATAGAGCTGTTTTTGTCCAGGTAAAATAAGTGTTTTCTTACAATACTAATGAGAATTTTTAATTAAAGTATATTACAAACTTTTAATTTAGACCCTAAAGAATCATATTAGCTTGTACAAAAATGGCATTATATGACCCCTTTAACATTAATATTAGTTCCCCTAGCCTGTATTTGGTCCCCTCGTGTCTAGAATTTTCAATCGGTGTAAACCGAGCTTTGGCTATTTTTCTCTTCTCTGCAGCTCAGACGCGCTGATCTTGAATCTCCTCGTTATGACGTCATAACGAGGAAAGGTTACCTCCCCTTTCTCTGCTTTGCCCGCCCGGAGAATTTGGCTCGCCTATGAGAAAACGAGCTAGGAACAGGAAGTACGAACGCGCCGGCGCGATTTTAGTTTTTCCTAGAGAAATAGCTTTGAGATTTGAGTTTTTCCTCGAGAGATATCATGGCTTGCAAACGAGCGAAGCATGGCAGTTGATCAGTGTTCGGATGTACAAATGAACACAAAAGTATTTTTTAGTTCCTTTATCCGAGCCTCTGAAGAAACAATGGGTTAATTTTATTTTCTCTGGAAATGCGCCGACACAACTTCCCAAAGTTTTGTATGGTCCAACATTTCACCGACGCACGTTACACTGCACAACGAAGCTCTTACTGTATGTACATCATCGTGTTTGCATTGGTGAAAGCATTAGAGAGAGTGCAGAAACTGCGTTGCAAAGATAAGATCTTCATGCTTGCGATCAACAGACTCATCTGCTTGCTCAATGCTCATCACTGCAACATTTTATGTGATGGGAATAGATCTTAATACTTTAAAAACTTCTCACTATTCGTTAATCTCGATAGCTGTAATAGTAAAAACGTATAATATTTGTAGTAAAAGTATTC
This sequence comes from Rhinichthys klamathensis goyatoka, assembly GCF_029890125.1. Lineage (NCBI taxonomy): Eukaryota > Metazoa > Chordata > Actinopteri > Cypriniformes > Leuciscidae > Rhinichthys > Rhinichthys klamathensis. The sequence goes on from NW_026606603.1 coordinate 1,249,639, forward strand.
GAGAAAGTTTTGCATGTAATACATAGCTATTTCATATGCAAGCATGTCAGCCAATCACAGCAGTGGCTGGCTACACTGAATCCCACAGCAGATACACCCCTTCAAAATCAGAGGCTAAAATCAGGCTAGGAAAATTGCCTTTTATTTCTAAATTATGACTACTTTTGATCTAAAAAACATACTAACATTATAAGGGCAACCCAGGAAACATTATAAAATAATAAAATAACCCCATGTCAGGGGACCTTTAATAACCTTATAAGGAAGACACATGGGCTCTTCCTAGTTATTTTTGAACTGTGAGTGTAACTTGTTGTTTTTTAAAGTGTTATAAAAATGAATTCCCTAAAGCACACTGTAAAAAATATGATCAGTAAGTCATGGCAAGCTATGTTTTTACATAATGTTTAGGCTACTCATCAAAATATTTTAAACAATTTCAACTTTAAAGTTATACAAGATTCAACTCGATTTTTTAAAAGTCAGTTTAATATAATATAAGTTAAAGTTACTTGTACAGCGATTTGAATATGCTAAAAAATAGAAATTTATAGTAAAGTTTACAGTGTAGTAACAATAAAATTATGCACTTTTGGGGGATTTTAGGTAATTTAGTTCATAGATCTTATGTAAATTTCTTTATTTCAGTATCATTTGTATGAACAAATACAACATTTTTGGACCTTAAAGGGGCATTCGGCAACTCTAGCTATTTCTTCGTTGATTTTCACTTTTGTTGTCGCATGTTTTGTCAACGAGCTCCCCCTACAGCTGTGAGGCGTATATTTCACAACAATGTCGTAAAAAAACTCACTTGCGGCACCCTCCTCCCGCTTTCTACCGCTGCTCATGTGCATTTGTTATTATCGGAGCCTGCCAACTTTATCGTGTGGAGCTATGTCTACCGAGGTGGGTAATATATCATACACATTGAGGGCGGCGTGTGTGTTTATGTCGAATTGCTGTAAAGCAGTTTGTGTTTCTCGCTTGTTCTCGCTTCTCACGAGACTTCCTATTTCCACCTCTGGAGAAATTGAAGAAGCGTTCATGGCCCAGACACATATAATGACCATTGCTGTAACTGGGAGTGCAATCAACGGTGGGAGAACCAATGAGACCTCCAAACTCTATACCACCGGATTCGGATGCACTAGACTCAAGGACGATGTCAGGACCACTAAGATGCCAACTGCTCGCATCGACATCAACGGTAGATCCGTTGATGGACTGGTAGGAAGCCAGTCTCAAACGCCTAAGGACCACCTTTATAGCTTTTTTGGAGCGTTGATGTTGTCTGGAGACTCTGGATTTGGGACCACTGGACTCGGAAGTGCTGTGAGCACTGGACCTGGGATCATCAGACTTGCTGAATCAGAATTGCTGGAAACCGTTGTGCTAACATGTTAAATGGCTTGATGCACACAACCCCCCACAAAAAATAAAAAAATTTAGGGGAAGGTTCCTCCTCTACTTCCTCCACATTAAAAGGAGAACCGCTCAGCTGCAATGACAAATCAATAGTCCAATCAAGTCCAGTCTGGGTCATGTAGCATCATAATTGCATTGAGTGGCTCAGACAACCCGCCCCCAAAAAAGATCATATGGGGAATCTTGTTCATGTTGGTTAAGTGAGCCTACTCAATGTCCAGTACATGGTCCTTGATGCTGCGCTCTCCTTGTCGGAGATGCATAATTCTCACTGGTGGATCCATTTAGTAGTCTTCTGTCACAAACTGCTCTGAAGACTTGGGTTGACGATCCAAATGCAGCTTTATTGGGACAATCCAGAATCATAATCCATACAACAGGCATGGGGTCAAAACCGTAGAGCAAACAATCCAAATGTACGATAGAGTCCAAAAACACAGGCAAACAAGGATATCCAAGACAAGGGAAACCAGGTTACAGGCACTCAAAATAGGCAGACTTTAACAAGGGTAATCACACACAGCTAAACAAAATTACACAATCATGAACAGTTAATTTTCCATAATGGAAAAGCCCAGGAGTCAGGAGGAGTGCCCTCTGTTGGAGATTAAGGGCACTCCAGCTGGTGGATTTGACTGTCGTAACCGTAATTAAGAGATGGCAACCCGTGACGTTCTACCCTGAGCAGATTTATGCGTTTCTATGTTAACAGTATCAATGCCGAAATGAATCTACAGCAGTCAGGTGGAACAAGTAAGAGCTCTAAAAGTTATTTATATTCATTATTATTGTAATGTGATGTGCTTTGAGACATAAGGTAATTTAACGCAGTCTCTCATCTGATGCATTGGAGACACAATGAAGGAAGGGTGGGATCAAAGCTAGCTGGCTAATGCTAGCCACTCTGAAATTGCCTGCCCTACCTTTAAACTGCCAATAGTTTTTTTTTTACTTTTAAGAAAAAAAATGTTATCCTCAAAGACATGTACTAAACGCCACAGAATTTTGAATTCATTTTGTCTTTTATACGATTTTATTCAAAGGATGAAGATATCTGTGTTTCTCTGTATGTAGACTGCCGTTCGTCAGATGATCCAGGACAAAATGAAGATGATTCAAGAGATCCAGCACTCAGTAGAGCTGAGAAAGGTGAGTGGAGGTTAAAACGTAAAATTGATAATGCATTATAATATTTTAATCAGCTTCATAAAGGTTTTCAATTAAATGGATAAAACTTAATAGATTAACCTTCTAATCATTCTCATTTATCAGAAAAACACAGAGAAAGATAAATCCTCCAGTGAAAAGATTTTCAAAGTTCTGATCTTCTACATTGAGAAATGTCAGTCTGATCGGATGGAGATGATAGATGAACAGCAGAAAGCAGCAGAGAAACAGACTGAAGATCTCATTAAAGAGCTGCAGCAGGAAATCACTGAGCTGGAGCAGCTCTCACACACTGACGATCATCTCCATCTCATACAGGTCTGTCAACATATCTCATCAGTCATCATGTACAATTGACCTATGGCTAAGCCACACCCCCAAACGCGATGAGCCAATCACAGTGTGCACAGCTAACCCAATACACTCGGACATTCTCTGCTTCTTCGTCCATTGAAATGCATTGCAGTTAGCCAGTTTTCATTTGTTTTTATATGTTTTTTCTTGTCATTTTGGTGGTCAAAATGGTCAAATGGTGTGCATGGAGTACATGCAACTCAAGCACTAGGTATCCCGAGAGGCTGGGCGACGGTGTGTATTTTTTACCCTTTCCCAAGCCAGATCTCAACCGAGAACCGAGATAAGTGTCTGGATTAAGTTAAGCGGTAGACCACAACACCAACTAAACGTGGATAAATTAAACAAGGATTTCTACATCTGTTAAGATAAGATAAGTCAACAACGTATGTGAACGTTATCTTTAACATCTCTAACGTAACGTTAGCCTAACATTAAAAAACGTTAGCTTCTAGCTGCGTTGTACATCATGTCACTTAGCTTCATTAACGTAGAACTGTAGAACTGTGTCAAAAGCAGCAGACAGATCCAGCAGGATGAGAACTGAGGATTTGGAAGCTGCTCTTGCCAGTCTCAGTGCTTCAATTACTGAGAGCAGGGCAGTCTCAGTTGAGTGTCCGCTTTTGAAACCAGACTGATTGTTGTCCAGTAGTTTGTTCTGTGTAAGAAAGGAAGAGATCTGGTTGAAAACAACTCATTCAAGTGTTTTCGTGATGAATGGAAGAAGGGATACCGGTCTGTAATTTTCCAGATGTGCTGGATTTAGAGTGGGTTTCTTAAGCAGTGGGGTTACCCGAGCCTGCTTAAAAGTTGTGGCAAAGGTACCAGTGTGAAGAGGTGTGTTTATGATGTGCATGAGTGCGGGTAGAACTGAGGAAGAAATGGCTTGAAGTAAATTAGTGGGAGTAGGATCAAGCGGACAGGTGGTAGGGTGATTGGAAAGGAGGAGTTTGGAGACTTCTGCCTCTGAAAGTAGAGAGAAGGAGGTTATAATGTGTGCGTTAGCTGGTAAAATGTGTGCATCAGTTTGTGGATTGGTAAATTGGCCGCTGATGGTGGCTGTTTTATTTATGAAGAATGTGGCAAAATCGTCAGCTGTTAGGGTTGATGAGGGAGGAGGGTTGAGAAGAGAGGAAAAGGTTTTGAAAAAACATGCGAGAGTCAGAAGAATTCTTAATTTTGTTGTGGTAGTAAGTTATTTTAGCAGTAGAGATATTAGCAGAGAAGGAAGCGAGGAGGGATTGATAAAGACCAAGGTCAGTAGGATCTTTTGATTTTGGTTTTAGCGTATTCGGCATGCCACGGATGTTGGTATCAGACAATGGACCTGCCCTGGACAGCACCCTTCCAACCCCCCTCAAATGGGTTCACGAAAAGAGTCGTGCAGGCCTTTAAAGCTGGTCAGAGGCAGAAACTTTGGATACAAGAGTGTGTAGATTCCTGTTCAATTATAGGATTATACCACAAACTACAACTGGTTTGTCCCCTGCCGAAATGATGATGTCCAGACGTTTAAGATCAACTTTTGATTTGCTTCTACCGGACCTGGCAGCCAAAGTGCTAAAGAAACCACTCAAACAGAAAGAAGACCATGACAGCACTGCTGACTTTTTGAGTGGGTGATCCTGTGTATGTGAGAAATTATAGCTACGGGCCACAATGGATTCCTACTGTGGTTGAAAGTTGTACCATTCTGCTGTCTTATGCTGCCTTGACAGTAACAGGACAGACCTGGAAAAGGCATGTTGATCAGGTTTGCAGGAGACACTGTTCCGGATTCTGCAAATTATTATTATTATTATTTTTTTTTAAATACACCAGGTATTGGAGAGGGAATCGGACATCCTGTGAGCAATGTATCTGTAGAGCCAGGGGAACAGAAATGACTGTAATAGGAAGGGCCTGATCCTCCTAATGTTGTGCAAGGCAAATCTACATGATCGGGCAGTTTTAGCAATATGGTCTGTGAAGTTCAATTGATCATCAATTACACAACCCCAAGGTTCCTGCCTTGATGGAGTTATGGATGATGTGCCTAGCTAAGTTGTGATGAAGTGTTGAGTTGGCCGGGACCACAAGTAGCTCTGTCTTTGCAAGGTTTAGTTGAAGGTGGTGGTCCTTCATCCAGCCAGAAATGTCTGTCAGGCAGGCCGAGATGCGAGCAGCTACCGTCGGATCGTCAGGCTGGAATGAGAGGTAGAGTTGTGTGTCATCAGCTTAGCAGTGATAGGAAAAGCCATGTTTCTGAATCACAGATCCTAGTGATGTCATGTGAGACAGAGAGACACTGTTCCGGATTCTGCGAATTATTATTATTATTATTTTTTTTTCAAAATACACCAGGTATTGGAGAGGGAATCGGACAGCCTGTGAGCAATGTATCTGTAGAGCCAGGGGAACAGAAATGACTGTAACCAGTGTCACAAGAAGAGCCTGAGGCTGATACTGAACAATTTCAAAAGGCATGGAAAGCAGATGCTCTTCTACCAGTGTTGTTGACCACAAGGAGGTCACCCAGAGTAAAAACGTGAACCAAGATATCTGAAAGATTTTGTTAAACAATTCAGCAAGATTATCTGGTATAAAAAAAAGAAAGAAGGCAAATTGACAGTTGATATGTTTGGGAATGTTTTAGCTTTAAGGGGGAGAGATGTATTAGATGGAGTACAATTCTAGCCGTTCCAGTTGTTACCGCTAGGGGGAGAATATGCTTGTGTTGTGTGGGAATTACCTGTTGCAGTGGAATGTTCTGTCCTGTTGGATAGTCAGGTCATGCTGGTGTAATCCTATAAAATAAGCACAGTCACTCCTGCATTCCTCTCTCTATTGTTTTTTTATACTAAGTTACCCCAGTAATAAAGTCCAATTTGAAAAATTAGTTAACTGTGTTAGAAAGGTATTGTGTAAAATATAATTACTTGAAATATAAATTAATAACATATTTAACAGTCTTGTCTTTCCTGCTGTAGATGAGCTCATCCCTGGACAGTCGTCCCCACACCAAGAACTGGACTGAGATCAGGATTGACTCTGGTGTGAACTCTATGTATAGAGCTCTTGCTCAACTGAAGAAAACTCTAGATACAATACTGGAAAAACACAATCCAACTGGTATGTGAATTTCAAATACAGTAGATTTTTGCCAGTAACAAAGAAATACATTTTTTCAAGGAATATTATGGGTTAAGTGGCGGCTGGTCAATAAAGGGCGCTAGGGCACCGCCCTCTCTGAGCCACACACACAAAACAATAATAATAAATTATGTAAATTGATATGTGTATGATATGATAGAAAATCATCTGTGCAAAATATAAGCTTTTCCTATATGTCCACTCTGCCTGTCCGCATGTCTCAAGTTCACCTCTGGGGCGCTAGACAAATCACCCACAGGAGGCGGGTTTATGTAGCAGTTTAGCCAGTTGTTGTGAACATTTAAAGATGACACAAAATTTAGCCAATCAGCGATCTCAAATCTTCTGACAAAATCAGACTGTCAAATGGTGATTTTCTCTATCAACCCCAACGAGAAACTGCTAAAGTCAAAACTAGTCTGTATGGTCTGAATAAAGCAAACAAGCACACCAGTAAAGTTTTGATGGATGACAATTGTAATCAAGGTAAAGACGATTACATTGGCATACATACAGGCACGTGCAAGTCCGTTTTTATTAATGTGAAACAAGCAGTGTTTTCGTAACGTAGGCCAGTAGGCGCTGTGTGTGTATACCTCACTGTAGTCTTTAGCGTCTTGTTAGCTCGCCCGGCTTCTTTCCCAACACTCCGGTACGAATCCTGCTCGAGGGTTGATTAAATCCAATTTAAACTTAGTTTGTAAAGGGTCACACTGTTTCAAAAATGTAATCATAACACATGTAGAGGGGTTTTGGCTAATGTGCTGATCAGGTGATTGTGCTCGCCCCAGGGTGTCAATCAAAACACATCACAGGATTCAGAATCTTCTCATCTTTACTTGGTATTAGTGTGTACAGTGGTGTGAAAAAGTGTTTGCCCCATTTGTAAATATGATCAGAGATGGCTGTAAAAAATAAATCTGCATTGTTAATCCTTTTGATATTTTATTTAAAAAATTTGAAAAAATCTAACCTTTCATTGAAGTAAAAGAATTGAAAGTTGGGGGAAAATCACATTATGAAATAAATATTTTTCTCCAAAACACGTTGGGAACAATTATTTGCCCCCTTTTATTAAATACTTTTTGCAACCTCCTTTTTCCAAGATACCAGCTCTGAGTCTTCTCCTATAATGCCTGATGAGTTTAGAGAACACCTGACCAGAGATCAGAGACCATTCCTGCATACAGAATCTCTCCAGATCCTTCAGATTCCCAGATCCATGTTGATGCTTCTTCTCTTCAGTTCAGCCCACTCATTTTCTATAGAGTTCAGGTCAGGGACTGGGATGGCCATTGCAGATGCTTGGTTTTGTGCTCAGTGACACATTTTTGTTTTGATTTTGATGCTTGTTTTTGGATCACTGTCCTGTTGGAAGATCCAACCACAGCCCATTATAAGATTTCTAGCAGAGGCTGTCAGGTTTTGATTTTTTATCTGTTGGTATTTGAACGAATCCATGATGCCATATATCTGAACAAGATGTCCAGGACCTCTGGCAGAAAATTAGGCCCACAACATTAAAGATACAGCAGAGTATTTCATTCTACACATGGGGTACTTTTTTATCCCTGTGTGCACCAAACCCACATTAAGTGTTTGCTGCCAAAAAGCTCTTTTTTTTGTTTCATCTGACCATAGAACGTTTGAAAAGTAACTGACACTACAGGAACTTCAAATGGGACGGGTTCTATGGTCAGGTGAAACAAAACAATTAGCTTTTTTGGCAGCAAACACTTAAGATGGATTAGGTTCATACAGGTATAAAAAGTACCCCATGTGTAGAATGAAATACTCTGCTGTATCTTTAATGTTGTGGGCCTAATTTTCTGCCAGAGGTCCTGGACATCTTGTTCAGATATATGGCATCATGGATTCGTTCAAATACCAACAGATAAAAAATCAAAACCTGACAGCCTCTGCTAGAAATCTTATAATGGGCTGTGGTTGGATCTTCCAACAGGACAGTGATCCAAAAACAAGCATCAAAATCAAAACAAAAATGTGTCACTGAGCACAAAACCAAGCATCTGCAATGGCCATCCCAGTCCCTGACCTGAACCCTATAGAAAATGAGTGGGCTGAACTGAAGAGAAGAAGCATCAACATGGATCTGGGAATCTGAAGGATCTGGAGAGATTCTGTATGCAGGAATGGTCTCTGATCTCTGGTCAGGTGTTCTCTAAACTCATCAGGCATTATAGGAGAAGACTCAGAGCTGGTATCTTGGAAAAAGGAGGTTGCAAAAAGTATTTAATAAAAGGGGGCAAATAATTGTTCCCAACGTGTTTTGGAGAAAAACATTTATTTCATAATGTGATTTCCCCCCAACTTTCAATTCTTTTACTTCAATGAAAGGTTAGATTTTTTCAAATTTTTTAAATAAAATATCAAAAGGATTAACAATGCAGATTTATTTTTTACAGCCATCTCTGATCATATTTACAAAGGGGGCAAACACTTTTTCACACCACTGTATATGTATGTGTGTGTGGTATTTTATCATGAACGCACACACAGAAGATAAACACTGAAGGTTAAGATACAGGAAGATATGATGCCCGTTCTTCTCTTGACTCCACTTGCTAGCTATTCAGGAAGTTTCTAACTCGCCACCTAACGTCATATCAGCGTCACCAATAAGTTTGTCGCTGATTGGTTAGATCTCCTTAACTAACCCTGTTAAGGAGTTAGTTAAGGAGATTAGTACATAGTTGTCTAGTACATAGACAACTAACCCTGTCTATGTAAAGTTCTATTCATGTAAACTCATATTAAAGCAGTATTACTTTAACGACAAGAAAAGGATGTAACTCTGTGTTCAAACTGTAAAAATACATAATGTCTAAAAAAAAGTTTGCCACCTCACAAGGACAATTTAGACACTTTACAGCTCAAATAACAAATTTTTACTGAATTATTAATTAAAGAGCTTTCATAAAATGTACAAGCTTCACATTCTATTAAATCCTCAATGTTTGGTTCATAGACCTTCATTACAGTATGTTTACTGTAAACACATTCTGCATTTTATTTTACAAACTGGGGGACGAGCAGCATTTACATGCCACTGATGCTGCCGATAGAGAGAAACTCACTGTTAACCTGAAATTACTGCTATAAATAATTCATCATTATATTGTCATCTGTGTCCACAGGGTTGAAGTCTGTACAGAAGTATGCAGGTACAGTGTGACTAACACCATTTTCTTCAATACACAATACAACAATACTGTTAATAATCTGTATTTTATACTGTACATCTGAAAATATTTTTTATATTTGTAAATAAGTTGATTGATAATGTCTGATCTCTCTCAGTGGATGTGACTCTGGATCCTGATACAGCGAATCCATATCTCAACCTGTCTGATGATCGAAAACAAGTCAGTTGTGGAGACATTGAGCAGGACGTCCCAAAAAACCCAAAGAGATTTGATGTGGTTTGTTGTGTTCTGGCAAAGGAGGGATTCAGTTCAGGGAGATTTTACTATGAGGTGCAGGTGACGGCAAATACTGATTGGACTTTAGGAGTGATCAGAGAATCCATTAACAGGCAGGAGGACATCACACTGAGTCCTGAGAATGGAGTCTCGACTGTAATTTTGAGGAATGAAAATGAATATTTAGCTTGTGATTATCCACCTGTCTCTTTATCTCTGAGAGTGAAACCTGAGAAGGTTGGTGTGTTTGTGGATTATGAGGAGGGTCTGGTCTCTTTTTATGACGTGGAGTCCAGATCTCATATCTACTCTTTCACTGCTCAGACTTTCACTGAGAAACTCTATCCAGTGTTTAACCCATGTCCCAATTGTAAAGGTAAAAAATCAAACCCACTGATCATCACTCCTGTCAGTTTAAATTAAAAACAAATCTGAGAAAATTGCTGTTTTCATATTTAAAAAAAAAAGAAAAGAATTTGCACAAATCACAATCAAGAAGTTTTTACTTACAATATGGGATACACAAAATGTGCTAAAAAAGAACTGTATATTCAGGCCCTCAAAAATCAGTCACTAACAAAATATCAACTATAATTAAATTATGTTAAAAAAATATATAAAAAATTATTCATCTGTTAGATTTGAATGGCCGATTTATTACGAGGCACATCAGTTCATATGTGTGTGGGGGTTTGTGTCTATTTTACACTCTTGATATTTTGTCACTCCTTCATTGTTGTACAGTTTTTGCTGCATCGTGACTAATTTGTAGATTGTACACACATAAGATTCTCTGTATTTTCATATTTTTGCCTATTGTTTATCAATAGAAGAGCAGCTTCCTTTATCTCAGGGTCACAAGAGGGCGCAGAAGGCAGTGTGTGACGCTGTGCCTTGCCACTCTCATCCCCCTCTCCTATCGCCAACAGTTGGGTCTTAGTTACAAACTTGAACCAGACCTGAAGCCAAGGCTATTCATTTAACATTAATCCGAAACCGGTGAGTTTTTCGGGACCCATCGGGCTCGGGTCGGGTAGCAGACCTCTACCCCCATCCCATCTTACTGGCTCATTCGGACCATCAGACTCTGCTATACGATTCAGTTCACAAGTTCTTATGGCCCGAGACTGCAGTCCTACTGGCGACGGACAAGATCGCACTGGTCCCTCCAACTGATATGAAGTTAGGCTTCTACAGCCCTTGCTTTATTGTATCCTAGAAAGGCGGTGGATTACGGCCAATCTTGGACCTGCAAGTTTTGAATCGGGCCCTTTTCAAGCTCCCGTTTCAAGCAGCACCAAGTAACTTTTCCTCAGCAGTCGCCCTATAGGTTGGAAGCGGAATTGTCCATTACCGCTGTCGTAAATAATTTAGCCTACCGCAGCCTACTGTCGCACGCGCACGCACATGCTATCTGTTTATCCAGCACCGGCTTTGGAATCAATCAATGGCCACAGACAAGGTAGAGTATGATGTGTGATTTTATGAAAGTATGATGTATTGCGACATCACAAACGAGCAATTGTGACGCTTGCCGTCAAGCAAGTCAAATTAGTAGTTTTCTTATGTCTCATTAGAACTACAGAAACGTGACCCGATCTGGCAATCTTACATAGCGTGGATATATCAGATAAAGGACCGCAAAGCTGTGGCATAAGTGCATTTCACCATGCCACAACTTGATGAACCACTGAACTGATTTTGGAAACATTTATAACCAACACATGCTACACTGAGTAAATGCTAATTAATCATCTGTTTGTAAGGAGGGTTATCAGCATAAACATAAGTTTTAATCCAATGAGTAAATAAAAACAGTAATGAAAACACCTTTTCTGACTTTCTATAAACACCAAATAGACTCATAACCAAGCAACCATATTCAAACAGTGGTACCAAAAACACCCAGTACACAAAGACATCTATGGTTCTGTAGATGACTTAAAGACTGAAATATATATTACTAGGACTTCATCACATTCACAGTTGGAGAAAGTTAAGTTGAGAGTGTGAATGTCGGATGCAAGTCTTAACTGCTGGAGTAAAAGGAGTAAAAAAGGATGTGGAGGCTTGATGAAATCCAACGAAGCGTGACCTTAGTCCAACATATAGCTCTCCCGTCAGAGGAAATCCATAATGGTAATCAAACTGTCAAATGTAGCTATTTCCAACCATGAACTTCGTATTAGTCCTCAGATGTGGAACAATCCCAAGCAGGACCACAAAGTTGGCACAAATATTGATTCAGCATATACCAAAAAAGTCCTTCTACAAAACACAAAAATGCCTCCTGTTAATTATCTGCATTAAAGCCACTATATTTAATAAGCACAAAAAATAATCTTTCACTAGAAAATAAAACTTCAACATATACATTTTACTTACAGTTGAGCATGAAACAGAAAGTTTCCCAACCAGGACTTTGTTTGAACAAGGAGGTCAGCCATGATAATTTCTTCTACCGCTCACCTGTCTCTTTATCTACGCCCCCAGGTCTCACTAATACCCCTAGTGGTGAGGAGTGTGATGGCAGTTTAAAAAAACTCAGTAACTGACAGGTGTCTGTTACACATTATTTTAAGGTAAAAAATCTTACTTAGTGCTGCTTTAACATGTTAATGCAGAAACGCATTTTCAAATGCATCCGTATCTGAGATTAGTTTGCAGCGATTGACCTGTGTACTTTCATGTCTCGGTTCTCCCTCAACACAGACCGTTCCTTTGCTTTGTGTTCGAGGGTCGGGCATTTCAGTACAAAGTCCCCCCTTTCAGGCTGTCCCTGAAGCCTCTTGTCTTCACAAAGATCATGTTCCTATGAGAGAACACGGCGTTCGCATCCTCAACTACCTTGACGACTGGCTAATACTGGCCAAGTCGCAAGAGCAGTTGTGTGAACACATGGACCTGGTGCAGTCACCTCAGCCAGTTGGGGCTCCGGGTCAACTAGGAAAAGAGCAAACTCTCCCCCTGTTCAGAGGATCTCTTTTCTCGGTATGGAGATGGACTCGGTCAACCTAACAGCACGCCTCACTGAGGAACATGTTCAGTCGGTGTTAAACTGCTTGAATTCACTCAAGAGCAGGACAGCGGTCCTATTTAAACACACTCAAGTTTGTATTTATTTATTTATATAGCACATTTAAAAACAGCAATCAGGGCTGACCAAAGTGCTGAACAATACACAAGATAAAGAGCAAGGACAAACCACACATTCAAGACAAAGGCAAGGCAAGTTTATTTATATAGCACATTTCATGGTAATTCAAAGTGCTTTACATAGAAGAAATTAAAATAATCAAAGCAAATAAGAATAATTAAAACAGTTTAGAGTAAAAAATAAAGTACAGTACAGTAAAAACAGTCGGACACAGTGGCACAGTGCTCATTCAGTAAATGCATAGCTAAACAGATGTGTTTTGAGTCTGGATTTGAATGTGACTACTGTAGGAGCACATCTGATCTCCTCTGGAAGCTGTTCCAGCATAATAGCTAAAAGCAGACTCTCCATGCTTAGAGTGAACCCTTGGTATTTCTAGCTGATGTGATCCTAATGATCTGAGTGATCTGTTGGGTTTATATTCAGTGAGCATATCTGCAATATATTGAGGTCCTAGCCCATTAAAATATTTACATTCCAGTAATAATACTTTAAAGTCAAACCTAAATGTAACTGGGAGTCAGTGTAGAGACCTGAGGACTGGTGTGATATGTTCATATTTTCTGGTTCCGCTCAGAATCCTGGCAGCAGCGTTCTGTATGAGCTGCAACTGTCTTTGATCTTTTTAGGAAGGCCAGTGAGGAGTCCATTACAATAATCCACCCTGCTGGTGATGAAAGCATGCACAAGTTTCTCTAAGTCTTGATTGGAAACAAAGCATCTGTGGAACAGCTGAGTTGACCTGACCTGACCTGACAAAAGGTCACAATGAGTTAAAAGCTAAAGAAAAAAAATAGGTTTTAAGAGAAGATTTAAAAACAGTTAAAGATTTAGCAGCTCTGATGTAAACCGGAAGGCTGTTCCACAGCCTAGGGCCAGCAACAGCAAAGGCTCTGTCCTCTCTATTCTTTAACCGTGATCTGGGGACAGACAGAAGTCTCTGATCACCAGACCTCAGGTTTCGTGTGGGGTTGTGTGGGCAGAGTAGCTCAGACAGATAGCTTGGTGCCAGGCAGAGCCGGCCCTAGACCTTTGGGGGCCCTAAGCAAAATTTGGTTGGAAGCCCCTTTGACCGTTTTAAGGCCTAAAGAAAAGCAATGACTACCTTATAACTATACCATACTATATAACTATATTATACTGTATATACTATGTTTGATGTCTAACAGGAAAATTATGATACCACTGAGCTGAATGGCAGTGCAAGACACACACACACACACACACACTGATTAACTTGCTGAATAAAAAGACAGATAAAGTGATTTTCACTGAACAAAGATACATTTTTATTGACACCAGAGTTTAAGAGTCACAAACTACAGCACATATATATATATATATATATATATATATATATATATATATATATAAATTAAATAGAGCAAATATAATAACATTTAAATATAATATTATATAAAATAATAAATAGATTTTTCAAATAAACTAAATTGACAATAACATCTAAAACACCACAAAGAAGATCAATAGTAACAATATCAAGAATAAGGTAACATTTCAATATAACTATTTAAATCCAATCCAAATAAAGAAAATAATTATACATAAAGTTAGACTTAAATTTTAAAATGCAGAAGGTTATCATTTTACAGCCCCTTTATACTCACCAACAGCTGGAGCTTTGCTTACTGGCAGCATATAACGTTACTTTAATAGTGCTCCTAAGGGGACATAAGGAGTAAACTAATGTTAGCCCTTTAGTGTAGAATCCAAACTGGGTTTATATTGTTCTGTTATGCTTTAACAGTAACACCACAGCAAATGGTATAGGCCTAATACTAAACCAATTTTATGCAGCATGTTATTAGCATGTAAGTTAAACAACTGTAGAAAATTAATACAAGCACGATTTAGGCTAATGTTAATATAAGACTTTTAGTGCAAATTATCCATATTACAGAAATCGGAAAATTAAGCCTACAGGCTCACGTACCTTTATCTTCTTGCTTCTTCTCTTCTTCCAGGCTCTTTTTTGTCGTTTTTCTTGGCCAGAAAGATATTTTCGTTTCTTGTCAGACATCGTCGATTCGTCGGAGTCGCTAACTGACTGACCAAGTGACAACGAGTGACATCATAGGGGCAGTCGGGATCAAGACGCGCGCGCGCCTTCGCGGGGAGCTCCCGGTTGATTTGCCATAATACAAAACTAAATAAATAACAACTCTGTGCTTATCATGATGCCTGATAAAGAGCGCTGTAGGTCCATTTCTTTTTATTTATTTATTTTATGTTACTTTTGTTGTGCGATTTTTTCCCCCCCACTAGCTAGCAGTGACTCTAGGGGGCCCTCTGCTGGCCACGGGGCCCTTTGCAATTGCAACGGTCGCTTAGTGGCTCGGCCGGCTCTGGTGCCAGGTTATTTATGGATTTAAAAACAAATAAAAGAATTTTAAACTCAATTCTAAAATGCACAGGTAGCCAATGCAGAGATTTTAAGATAGGTGAAACATGATCGAATTTGCATTTTCTTTTGAGTCAAGT
The DNA here is from genome assembly GCF_029890125.1 of Rhinichthys klamathensis goyatoka. Lineage (NCBI taxonomy): Eukaryota > Metazoa > Chordata > Actinopteri > Cypriniformes > Leuciscidae > Rhinichthys > Rhinichthys klamathensis. The sequence continues at coordinate 1,264,822 of NW_026606603.1, forward strand.
CAAGTCAAGTCATCTTCATTTATATAGCGTATTTAACAATGGATTGTTTCAAAGCAGCTTTACAGAGATAAACATATAATTTAAGGTAACAGATTGTTTAGGCGTTATAGCGGTTCTTGAATAATGTTACTTCCAGCTAAAGTTAACTTTGATTGATTCACCTCCGTCGAAATGATCAGACTTTAAACGCGAACCTGTGATTAACGCTGACGGCGTTCACATACTCATTCAGAATTCTATAGTTATGTGCTTTTTAAAATATGTGCGCAGGTTTGTAATTCATACAACCCAGCCTAAACAAACTAATTTTCTTGCCTATAAATTTTGATACAGAATTTTGTTTTATTTTATCACTTCGGGGTACGCAAGCCGGAATTCACAACGCTTTATCTGTAGAGTTGAGGAACTTTGCAGCAGCGTTCTGTGCTAATTGGAGACGAGCAATAGAGAGTTTGGGTATGCCAAAGTAGAGAGAGTTGCAATAGTCCAACCGCGATGTAATGAGCGCATGGATAGCAATCTCTAGTGTTTTCTCAGAAAGGGAAGATTTAATTTTAGAGAGAAGATGTAACTGAAAAAAGCAAGCACTAATCACCACATTGATTTGTTTTTCAAATTTCAGGTTTTGATCCCAGAGAACACCTAGGTTCTTAATGCAAGATGACTTTGGATCAAGATAGTCCAGATCAATGTTGCTGCTATTATAGTTGTCATGGGGGCCAAAGACTATGACTTTGGTCTTGGATTCGTTCAAAAATAAGAAATTTTGAGAAAACCAGATTTTTGCTTCTTCTGGGCATGCAAAAGGAGATTTTAGAGCAGGATCTTTGTTGCGTTTCAGAGGGAAATAAATTTGTGTATTATCTGGATAGCAGTGAAATGATACACCATGCTTTCTGAAAATGGAGCCCAGAGGAAGTAAATATATGGAAAAAAGAATGGGTGCGAGAATAGACCCCTGCGGCACTCCACAGGAGAGTTGAGCTGGTGAGGAAGAAAAATTACCCAGTTTAACAGAGAAACTTCTATTTGTTAGATAAGATCTAAACCAGCTGAGGACAGTTCCCTGGATGCCCACAGAGTATTCTAGTCGAGATAATAGAGTTTTATGATCAACTGTATCAAAGGCCGAGGTTAAGTCTAACAGTAATAAGATCACAGAGTCACCAGCATCGGTCGCTAACAGTATATCATTAGAAACCCTTAGAAGAGCAGACTCTGTGCTGTGCAGAGGCTTAAAACCAGACTGGAAAGTTTCAAGAATTTGATTTGCGCTAAGATGAGATTGGAGTTGATTGAAATTTTTTTTTTTTCTCCAGTGCTTTTGTAATAAAAGGAAGGGTCGAAAAAGGTAGAAAATTATTAAAATCCCTAACATCGAGTGAAGGTTTCTTGAGCAGAGGTGTAACAGTAGCTTGTTTTAGTGTATCAGGGATAGTCCCTGTGCTCAAGAATTTATTCATAAGAGACACCATACATGTTCCAACCGAATCAAAAGTTTGTTTCAAGATACGGGGAGAAAGAACATCAAGAGAGCAGAAGGAAGGTTTCAAATGATCAACAATTTCTCTGAGAGATAGAAGAGAAACAGGGTCAAACACACTCCATATGGGTGATGAACAGCCCAGTTCAGGCAAGACGTTAGCAGATGATTGCAACTGAGATCTTAGAGAGGTGATCTTCTCACAGAAAAACCTTGAGAAACCTTCACATAGTGATACTGAAGGATTTGAAATCACAATTTTAGGAGGATTGAGAGCAGACTTTAACACAGAAAATAAGGCTTTTGAACTACTAATACAAATACTGTGTTTGACCCCCTTTCGCCTTCAGAACTGCTTTAATTCTACATGGCATTGATTGAACAAGGTGCTGAAAGCATTCTTTAGAAATGCTGGCCCATATTGATAGGATAGCATCTTGCAGTTGATGGAGATTTGTGGGATGCACATCCAGGGCACGAAGCTCCCGTTCCACCACATCCCAAAGATGCTCTATTGGGTTGAGATCTGGTGACTGTGGGGGCCATTTTAGTACAGTGAACTCATTGTCATGTTCAAAAAAACAATTTGAAATGATTCGAGCTTTTGTGACATGGTGCATTATCCTGCTGGGAGTAGCCATCAGAGGATGGGTACTACATGGTGGCCATAAAGGGATGGACATGGTCCGAAACAATGCTCCGGTAGGCCGTAGCATTTAAACGATGCCCAATTGGCACTAAGGGGCCTAAAGTGTGCCAAGAAAACATCCCCCACACCATTACACCACCACCACCAGCCTGCACAGTGGTAACAAGGCATGATGGATCCATGTTCTCATTCTGTTTACGCCAAATTCTGACTCCACCATCTGAATGTCTCAAAAGAACTCGAGACTCATCAAATTGTAGCCTCTTTTTCCTATTTGTAGTGGAGATGAGTGGTACCCGGTGGGGTCTTCTGCTGTTGTAGCCCATCCGCCTCAAGGTTGTGCGTGTTGTGGCTTCACAAATGCTTTGCTGCATACCTCGGTTGTAACGAGTGGTTATTTCAGTCAAAGTTGCTCTTCTATCAGCTTGAATCAGTCGGCCCATTCTCCTCTGACCTCTAGCATCAACAAGGCATTTTCGCCCACAGGACTGCCGCATACTGGATGTTTTTCTTTTTCACACCATTCTTTGTAAACCCTAGAAATGGTTGTGCGTGAAAATCCCAGTAACTGAGCAGATTGTGAAATACTCAGACCGGCCCGTCTGGCGCCAACAACCATGCCACACTCAAAATTGCTTAAATCACCTTTCTTTCCCATTCTGACATTCAGTTTGGAATTCAGGAGATTGTTTTGACCAGGACCACACCCCTAAATGCATTGAAGCAACTGCCATGTGATTGGTTGATTAGATAATTGCATTAATGAGAAATTGAACAGGTGTTCCTAATAATCCTTTAGGTGAGTGTATACTGAGTGTATTTGACCTGAAGACTAATTCCAGTAGGTCTGGCAACTGAGATATTGCCCTTCGGGGTTTAACCCTCTGGGGACCAAAAACGCACCCGTGCGTTTTGGCAGATTTTTTTCACATAGCAGAAAAATAGACTTAAACTACTCCATCATTTCTGGTCATACAGAGTTAAGACATATTTTTTTAAAAACTGTTAAATGTCGACTTTTTTGTGTGCCCACCTACAATCGAAATAAAATATTGTGCTTTTGTAAAATAAAGAAAATAAACAGGGTGTGCGTTCTGCTTCTCCGTGTCCGTGAACTTTTTTTCTGGAGCACGTCTCTAAATCTGTATTGTAAAAAAGCGCTATATAAATAAAGGTGACTTGACTTGACTTAAACTTAAAAAAAAACTCAGCTAATACTATTCACCCAGACATGAGCAATATATGTTTATGATAATTTAAGTTTGTACTTTTAAATGATCTAATTTAAAACTAAAATAAATATTCTCCGTTTATGTAATCTATATGAAAAGAGAGAGGTGTCTGCCGTTCTCATTATCGTTCTCGCATCTCATTATTCCGCTAATGTGACATGCCCACGGAGAGCGCGCGCTATTCAAACGCTAATGATCTGAAGCAACACATTGAGACGTGTAAACACCCACATATAAACACTGTAAACACACTATATTTAGTCAGATTAATGTACTGTCGTCTTGCGTAGCTGTGAGGAAAAATCCTGGGACATTTACCTACCTCAAAACAAGTGCTGGTTTATTTTCATTTCGAGGAGCGAGCTGAACTGTAAGTGTTTTCTTGTGCTTTGTTCTAATCGCGATATATAAAAAGGTTAGTGTCTGTAAACGCAAAAATAGCCTACTGTTTAAATTTGAATCATGTTTCTGTGTGTGTGTGTGTGTGTGTGTGTGTGTGTGTGTGTGTGTGTGTGTGTGTGTGACTAGTTTTGAATAGATTATAAAGTTTTAACTCTAAAATAGACATCAAATAAGCTTTTGTTAGCAGTTTCTGCTCATATGTTAAATATATAGAATGTTTTGTCAATAAACGAATCAACTAAGATGTTATAGGTTAGTGTTTGTTCCAATGCAATCTATATCAAAATAATGAATCCTTAACTTTGAAATATGTATGATAAAATGTATATGTCCTACTAAGACAGTTATGGAAAAAGACCATTTTCTTTTCAAGATGTTTCCAACTCTAACTTTGAACCAATTCTGTAGAATGGCCCATATAACCTATTTCAACAGAATTTGTTTCCAGGTATGACTAAAAATGTGCTTTTGACTTTCATTTATATTTTGATTTTATATATATATATATATGTATGTGTGTGTGTGTGTGTGTGTGTGTGTGTGTGTGTATTGTCCTTGCATTCTTTCTTGTGTGACACACCTGAATGAAAGGCTCATTAATATGCAGGTCGTCTTTGTCTTAAGCACCTAATTATTCACAATGGGGTTGGGCCGTTCACGCCCATTCGCATATTGCCTTGGATAACAAAAAAATGTTTTTCACAATTTAAAAAAATCTATTGTGTTATGTGAATAATTAGACAGGATGATTTTCACATCATTTTGAAGCCAGAACTCGAAGCGACAACATCCATTAGTCAAAAGTCTTGTGGACACATATTTTGTATGTGTGTTGTGGTCTTATTTCAGCAACTTTCATTTTAATTTTTTTCAATAACCACGCATAAACATTATTCTCTGAAAAATACAAACATGTACATAAATATTGCTCACATATTATGGTAGCCCCGTTTGTGCTATATAGAGTGAATTTAAACCTTTGCCATTAACACATGTTTATAAATAACTGACAAAAGCACAAATGTCAGTGCATGTCAAAACATCCCAAGGGCCCCAAAAACACCTTGGTACCCAGAGGGTTAAATTGTGTCAGAATTAATGGCAATGTGATTGTGTGAATACTTCACATTCTGAAATTCATGTTTTGAACTGGTTAACATTCTATAACTCTATTCCAATTAAATCCTATATGTTTTTGTACTTTTAACAGTGTTTTATTCTTTCAAAAGTGTTTATGTGGACTTGATTAGATAAGGTGCGTATAGATTTAATCATTCGTAACTTTCCAAAAGAAAAGTATACATTGTGACTTCAGAGGGGCCTAACTTCAACATCTGTAGGCATTTAGTTCATGAATCTGCAGTGCTGTCCTACTTAGTTACAAGAAAGACAGGTAGGGGGCGCTACATAAATATTAATATAAAGGCTAATAAAACGTTACACTCACTTCAGTTCTTCTGGAGGTGCAGCAGGAACATGAATAGTTGGTACCGATCCTTTTTTCAGGAGCAGTTTCTTAGCAAAACCCAGACTGATCTCATGAAATGGCGTATGTATGACACGCCAATTCGTATTTCCATTTTTGGCGTGCTATCAACACGCATAATCGCTTTTCAGCGTGTTTATGAACGCCTTTGACTTAACGTTATATTACTGTATTATATATATATATAAATATATGACCTACCCCAACCCCGTCCCTAAACCTACCCGTCACTGGGGTTAATACCATTTATGAGTCTTCCCCTACCATCCTAGGAAAAGAAATATCGCTCCACAGATGTAGATATAGATTTTACTTCGTTTCGCTCGGACATTTAACGGCGTACACATACACGCGGAATCACTCGGACATTTAACGGCGTAGACATACACGCAAAAGATTTCGGCGTGGACATACACGCGGATAGTTCAAAATGCGTATAGATAACACGCCACTTGACTTGAAAGTGGCGTGTATGTTTACGCAAAGTCATGATGTCATGTTGCAAAACCAGCTTTATACTGACCCTCCTCGTTTATAAAGCAGTCTGGTGAGAAATGATTCGCGCAAACATGAAAGCATTGACGTTGATCGTGGGGAATATTCCCTTCAAAAACAAACTCAGCCACTGTGTCTTCAGCGGTTCGGATTTAGGAACATTAAAATGACTGCTGTGTTCCTTATTGCACCCAAGAACACCACAATCGCTTAGATGCCATTCTGCTTATAGACAGGGCTCCAGTATCAACAATGGCCGCGCCGGTCCGCGCGGACTATGATTGACGCGCGGACTCATGAGCGAGGGCGGGTCTGTGTTGAAACGCTGCTGTCAATCAACAATCGTGGGAGGGGCGTCCGATCGTGTGACCTCACATCGTGTGGATGGGGGAAAACATATAAGGAGATTAAAACTAAAACCCTGGATGGATTTTTATCATTATATGATGGTTGTGTACAGGCACTGCCAACACACATTTCAGTATAATCAACTTGTAAAAGTGCATGTATCATTATATGACCCCTTTAAATCAAGCTGAGCGCTCGTTTGCCGCTGCTATCAGTGTCATGAATACAGCTATCTCTTGTGGCTCGTGCAGTCTTTACTCGGACGCGCTCTTCAATCTATCGCCGTTGCGGAGACTGAAATCACAAAATAAAATGCATACAAACGTGTCCCTGCTTGATATAGACTGTAATCACTAATGAACATATTCAGTTATGATGAGAGAGAAAAAAAACTATACGAGTGAGGATTAGAACCCGTAACCTCTGACACGCTTGGCAAAAGATCTGCCGCTAGACCATTTAAGAACTCAAAAGATATATTTGGATAGATGCATTTATTGTCAAGTTTGTACCCAGCACTTCTGAATGCGTTTCTGTCCCCAACACATTTCAAACCAAACTGACAAACAGTGGTTTTGACCCCAAACATCCAATAGGAAAATTAAACTGCAGTAGCCACCGTTCAACCTGAAGAATTAAATTAAATAGAATTAAAACACTTTATACCCAAATGTCAAAAAAGTTACTCGAATCAATGAACAGCACTAATAAAGCCCCATTCTTACAGATCATTAACTAAAAAAAGTTGGTTTAGGGTTTAATTACCCTTTAAGAGTAAAAAAAAAAAGTTTTAGAAGGAAGAATCACCCAATCACTGATTGTTCTGCAGTGACTGACACTGCGATGAGCCAATAGCAGCAGCGCATTCAGGGCGCCCGCGGCTCTGTCAGCGACGCGTGAGCAACAGACGAGAGAGAGAGCGAGTCAGACGAAGCGATCTCCAGAAACTCTCCGCATTAAACGATTAATAGAAAAGTGACTAAATATAAAGAAAGGATTGGATTTTTGAGTGGACGCGATACATTGGAGAAGCTGTCGGAGTGAGAAGAGGACGAGGCAGAGAATTATAAATAGAGGCTGATGCAGATCCACGGAGAATCAAAGCGCTGCTTATGCACTTCCTTGTTTAAACATACATTATTTTCTTTACTTGGTGAGTGATATTTCAATGATCAATTTGATGTTATGTTAACGTTAATTTGCACGTGGGCTTAAAGGCCCATGAAACCCCCCTCTTTCAGCTCAAGTCCACCCACAATCTTTTTGAAAAATGCAACTTAAATGGGCGTGGCAGGAGAGGAAGAGGGGGCGAGCAGCTGTCATCTGTCAGTGGCCCATCCGAGACTCAATAAAAATTAGGGGTAAAACGTGAGGACATACTTTTATGGTTTTTATGTCTTTAAAGTCCAATGAAATACAATAACCACTTGTTTGAACTTTCAAAAGTAACTGAATGACCTGCTTCATATTTTAGATTAAAATATGCGTGAAAAATTATTTTATAATGTTAACTTCAAATAATACTAATAGTAATTTAAAGATTTTAGCATTGGATCTGGACGAGAAGGATAACTCCAATCTTTTTTCGAGTCATTTCGTTCATTTCGTTCGTTGAATAAACGAAATGACTCGAAAAAAGATTTGTTCATTTTGATGAACGAGTTCGAACAGGAGAGTCACAAACGTGCATTACAGAACAGAGCAAGGCGAGCATTTGTGCTTATAAAACTTAAACTTTTTTATTTATTTTTGAAATGACCGATCGTTTCGCGCGATAAGACCCTTATTCATCGTCTGGTATCGTTTAAAGCCCTTTGAAGCTGCACTGAAACTGTCATTTGGACCTTGAACTGTTAGGGTCCTGTGGAAGTCCATTATATGGAGAAAAATCCTGGAAGGTTTCATCAAAAACCTTAATTTCTTTTCGACTGAAGAAGGAAAGACATGGACATCTTGGATGACATGGGGGTGAGTAAATTATCAGCAAAAGTTTTTTTAAAAGTGAACTAATCCTTTAATAGGTGAGCTGTAACATCACTACATGACTTACCATTTTTACAAGACCCAAGAAAATATCAGAAGATTTCACTGTGATAACTTGATATTCTATAAGTTTCTTACACTGTTTACACACTCAGCAGGGATGAATTACGAACTGTTCCATATTTATGATTATGGGTGGAACTATATGACATCAGAAAGTAAAACTAAACTGATGAACAGGAAGCTTAATCAAACAGTAATGTTTTCAGAAAGGACTGCGACTGATAGAGGCAGCAGCAAAACTGTCATGTCACAAAAAAGGACGCATTCCCCCACTGGTGAAGAAAAAGAAAAAAAGATGAAACGGCAAGATAAAGGTATGTTGAAATTATTAATGTTAACTTACGGGACACTGCACTTATTTGCAATCACAAAAGTTCATTATTAGCATGTGTTTTAAAGCCTTGCCGGTTAAACATTTAATTTGCGAGCATGTACATTCAAAGCAGTGATTAAAGTGGTTAACTTTTAAGTGCAGTGCGTATGTGGGTGCGTGTACTTCTCCGTACTCTTTATGATGCGGTCCCATCTTATATGGTAATGGCTTTAGTGCCTGGTTACAAATCAGACAAAACGGACAAAAAGTTAGTCATTTAAACTACATTATAACGACCATTAATGTTTTTTAACTTGTATGTTTCATATACTAGTAGCCTATGTAATTGAATAGATTGTGAAATGAAACGTTTCTCATTCTTAGTGTTTTTTTATTTAGCTTACATACAATTCAGTTACTATACAATAGCTGTCTGTCTTTCTATAAAGCTATGTGTACTGTAAAAAACGCTATACAAATAAATATATTACTTGATGGCAATTGTTTGTTAACATGAGTTGGCTATACCCAATGTTTAGATCTGTTTGGGTATTTATGCAAATTAGCACATACATAATTAGTTTATGCACCGTTTGTCCATGTTAACAAACAATTAAAAAAAACTTGTAATACATTTTTTGTTTGTCTTGAAGTAAGTAATCAACTCAGTAGTTTTCATGGTGATATCTAAAGGTTAAAAATTTTACCCTATTGATGTGAGAAAAAAAATGAATGGGCGTATGAATAGGCTATATTTGGCTCTTTTTCAAAACGTTCCCCTAATGGGATTCTTCCGGGCTTTTTTCCCTTACTCGTGACATATTGAGGATACAAAATCAGTCGAGTTTGCTTCTGTTGCGATTTCTTGCAACTATGCATGAAATGACTATGAGGGGCGGGGCCGTTCAACTTGACAGTCAATGGCGCTCTCGTTTTGAATTAGTATCACTAATGGTTCAATATTTTAGTGAATGTTAGTGTTTAGTGAGTCAGCTATGCTCATATTCTGATTTTAAACGGGCCTCCAAATAAAATGCGGCTCTTGGCCCCATAAAGGCTTGGGCTGCCCATGCCTTTTTGTGTTGTCTTTTATATATAAAAATATATATTCATGATTGTATAAAATGGTGTTGTATAAAACGATTACATTTGCTGTACTGTGACTCCCAGAGACACATTTAGTTTCTGTATTTAGATGATTCTTCTGCAGCCCAATAGATCTAACTACAGCCATTTGGAGCACATGGTCTCAGACTGGCATGTAGAGGCAGAGCTTATAGGCTCAGTGAGAGTTAGTGATGGAGATGGAGGGACTTCTCACTGAGGAAATGGAGGGACTTCTCACTGAGGTTAGAGTTAGTGATGGAGATGAAGGGACTTCTCACTGAGGTTAGAGTTAGTGATGGAGATGGAGGGACTTCTCACTGAGGTTAGTGATGGAGATGGAGGGACTTCTCACTGAGGTTAGTGATGGAGATGAAGGGACTTCCTCTCAGAAACTGCTGTCTCATATGCCTGCTTATGGCATGAATGGCTGCTTTGACAGCTTGACAGTGGTTCATAGTTTAAGTTGTTTAAATACTTTTTAACTATGCAACATTCATTTTTTTAAAACACAAACTAAATTACTCAGTGAACATAAGTTCTGGGGTGCATTACAGAAAGATCCTAAAATTAGAATCCTGTCATGCAGGGGCGTAGGAATGAGTTTAACTAGAGATGCACCGATTACAATTTTCTAGGCCGATTCCGATTTCCGATTTTTCAGAGTTTGACCTGCCGATACCCATTTTAGCCGATTCCGATTTCATTTTTTCTAACCACTTTACAGCACACACAAATATTTATTTTCTATCTTCTCTTTAATAGAACATTTTGCATAGAACATAGATTTTTTTTTTTGGTGTGAGAAATTTACACACATCTAAAGTGCAGTGTTATGGAAGAACCATTTCTTTCTTTTTACATCCAATATCTAACTAAAAAAAGTCATACATTTAGCAAACTAAACTTCTGTATGAAAACAGGTAATGGCAGTAAAATAATATATAAATAACAAATAAAAATAAAATAAATATAGCCTTGCAGTATAAAGATATTTCTCAAAACACACACACACGCCTATTGCAATCACTTGTATATCAATGGCAAGTTTTATTTCTCAAACTGTCAAACAGTTCTTCTCTCATCTGACATGTCCAGCCAGGCTAAACAAGCGCTAACCTCGGGCAAGTTTAAATGGGTACTATAAATATTTTTGAGTATTCATTTTCTTTTCTGGCAAACTCCATTTCTTGTTAAAACACACCAGACATGCAAATTCTGGCACTTTTTGGGTGAAATCATTTATTTTGTCCAACAAAAGTGTGCTTTCACTTTAATTGAGCGCGAGCAGAATAGACTCTGCGCCGAAACCCGCAATTCACTGCTGCTCACGCGTGACGCGACGCTCCTGCTCACGTGCTGCTCCCGGTGTGAATGCACTCATTGATTAACATGCACGCCAAAAAAAAAAAAAAAACGTGCTGCTCACGCTTGCGGTGTGAAACGGCCGTAATTCACGAGGTTTCCTACATGTGCGTTCCGTGTGCACGTGTGATGCTGATGTTGCGCAAATGATGTTAATCATGCGGCGCTCGAGTGCATTTGACCGGCATAAAATCGGCATATGTCAGACTGACCGGCCGGTCGCCGGTCATGGCCGATCACGTGAAAATCGGCCGATTCCGATCACCAGCCGATCAATTGGTGCATCTCTAAGTTTAACATTGGGGAAACGTATCGGAAACCTGACAGATCCGTTAATGGTTTGAACAGAAATATGTCATATATTAACTACACTGCAAAACATTCACCAACATACTTTATCTTTACAAATGTATCTTTTTAGTAGAATAAAGGAAAACACATTTTGAATGGCAGTAATTAACTGATAAATATCAAATCAATTCTTTAATTGCAGGCCTAATCATCCAGTTTTGTAGATTAATAAATAACATATTGATCAAAATTTGAATTCAAATTTTCTGAATAAATTTAATTTTTTAGTTGTATCTTATGCCTCGTCAGGCAAAAGAACGATTTGTTGGACCATTTTTTCTGCCAACCAAAAACCAACATCAAATGGCAAACAAATCGTTCTGTTTGTAATGCGTACCAAACCGAAAGCCTCATGCCGAACGGTTCAATACGAATACGTGTATCGTTACACCCCTACTAGTTAGATGTTGAATCACAACATCAGCTTAAAGGATTAGTTCACTTTAAAAAAAACTTTTGCTGATAATTTACTCACCCCCATGTCATCCAAGATGCCCATGTCTTTTTTTCTTCAGTCGAAAAGAAATTAAAGTGCGTATGTCAGGTTAAATTTGTAATTAGGATTAACACAAAATAGTTAGGGGAAATGCATGTTTGACAAGTTGTTGTATTGTTTTGTATGATTTTCGATACCTAAAGGCAGAATATAAGATGAAAAAGTTCGTTATTTTCAGGACTCACTTAAAACTGCTCCCCCCCCCCCAAACGAATCGCTTGACGTCATAAGAGGGAGACGTCTCCCAGGGCGCTGAGAAAGTGAGTCTGTGAGCTGTGTTGATAATTGTACGAGTGATAGAGCGAGAGAATTAGTGATTAGGACATTTATTTATTTAGTTAGCTATTTAAGTTAGGTAGTTAGTTAGGTATATGCAGGCGTATTTTCACAATGGTGAATTACTGCGGTAGTGCTGGGTGCTAAAACACAGTTAAAACCGGTCACAGAGTCCACTTTTTCCCAAAAAGCAGGTCTGTGTTCCGTGCCTGGGTCAACTTTGTTCGGACCAAACGCGCTGACTTCAGTGCTGCTTCGGTATCCAAGACTTCGGTCATTTGCAGCGCACATTTCTTCCAGTTTTTATGTTTCCACTGTTCGATCGCGCCCGCGTGTCTCTTTCTATCTCTTTCGCGTCTCTCTCTCTCGCGTCTCTCTCTCTCTCGCGTCTCTCTCTCTCGCGCGTCTCTCTCTCTCTACTTTAGTGCTGCTTCACACACACACACACACACACCAACATATTCCAGCATTGCAATCTTGACATCGAAGCCTGTTCATTATAGCCACGGAGCTTCAGAGCTAAGGCGGAGCTACAGATTATGTGTACGGTGTCCCTAAATAACCCGCGTATCTAACAGTAGTTCCGCATTAATTAATGTGCACGCGAGTTTTATTTATTTTAATACTCGTGTATTCATGCACTGAACCGTGACGCCCGTACCGTTTCGGTAAACATGTACCGTTCCACCTCTAAGTTATGCCTATGCACCTGCCCAACTCTCCACTGGTTATCTTCACACCAGATATTTATGTTTCTTCGATAGGAATTATTTAAATTTCTGTTTGCCTCCTCATCTGTCTCACGCCTGGGAGGCTCAAAAGTGTATGGCTGTGGGGGGATTTTGAGGGGGATTTGAGGGGGATTTTGGATCTGCTCAGACTCAAAACTCCCCATACTTGAATAGAACGTTTGTGGCACGTCTCCCTCTTCTGACGTCACAGCTCAGCTGTGTTTTAAAAATATGATCTTGACAGAAATGGCTATAAAGCTTACTGTAGGGTAATTACAGTAATAATTTTAATGATAATTACATTTTCACTCAGACATCTAACCCTTATTTAATATATCAAAAAAAAAAATGTAACCTGACATAGACACTTTAAGGTTTTTGATTAAAACATTCGAGGATTTTTCTCAATATAATGGACTTCAACAGGACCCAGACAGTTCAAGGTCCAAATGACAGTTTCAGTGCAGCTACAAAGGGCTTTAAACGATACCAGACGATGAATAAGGGTCTTATCTAGCGAAACGATCGGTCATTTCAAAAATAAATATAAAAGTTTAAGTTTTATAAGCACAAATGCTCGCCCCGCCCTTGCTGTCATGTCTTATTGTCAGAGCCAGCCAGGAGTCTGGGGTCTCATTTATAAAGCGTGCGTATGCACAAAACGGGGCTGGAAACGTACGTACGCAAGTTACCACGCAAAGGTTGTGATCTATAAAAAACAAACTTGACGGGAGAATGTGCGCACCTTTAAGCAAACTTTGAGCAGTGCGTACGCACGTTTTGGAGACGGAGCAGTTTGGCGACACTGATGGTGAGCTGGAGCTAAATGTCTTTTTGGTCACTTTTAGACCGAAAATCTAAAGAAAATTATACATACAGTATACAGAAAGATAATACAAATATAATTTCACTCACCATCACATGAAGCAAACATCCATCCCTTTTTAAATGTCCGGATATTTAACAAAGGGTCTCGGTCCGGTCCCTTTGTTCTTTAGTGAAACTGACGCAGCCTATCTAAAACCGTAAATCTTCATTATAATCATAAATACAGTGTTCTGTGAAATATGTTCACAATAACAGTTCAAATATTTAAAACTATGTTTTACTTCTGATATAAACATTTAGATTAAATATGCCATTCTGATTAATGGAGTTAGACACTTAAATTAGCTACATGAAATCATTACTGAGAAGTTACAACATTTTTTTATATTCAATAAATAGAAATATTTGTTGTGGATGCAATGGTTTCAAACACTTTTCCTCTGGCATGCTGTGTTTTAATGTGTTAACTACAGAGATAATTGCTTATGATAATAGCAGACTGTCTGAGAAAATAGTTTTGTGCAAATAATGCACTACAAGGTCTATCTGTTTCCATTAAAAATATAAATCAATTAAAATACTATTTGGCCAGTGGAAAAGATTGAGAAAAACTTTCTCTGAAATGTATTTTACACTATTTGATTTATTTATTCAAAAACAAGGTAAGGCTACTAAATTATTTTTTATTAATGTAACTAATGTGACGGCACATCCGTATTTCATATTTTCCAAATGTCTTGTACCGTTAAACATGTTATCACGTGGATGAATAATCATATGCAAATGATATGCAGATGAGGATATGCATAGTAAAACTAGGCGTTATAATCTCCATATATGGTTGTTTCGGGGAGGAGACGCATGTGTGCACAGTCTTCCGCTGACTGGGATTTATAAAGTGAATTCTGCGCAGGTTCTGGCGTACGCACGGTTTTATAAGTCAGAATATTTGTTTGCGTACGCCATTTTTGGCTTTCGGACACACGTACACTTTTAGTAAGGATCCTACGCACAGTTTTATAAATGAAACCCCTGGTCTTAGCGAAAGAGGCTGAAGGAGAGAAATTCTGACTGAAATGGCTTTTTAGCGCGACTTAAATGCAGTCGGCCCCGCCCATTTCGGTTGGCTGAAAAGCCATTTGTCTGTGCAAAGCACAGCCGTGAACCAATCAGGCTTCAGTATTTGGAGAAAACGAAGTTTCCCCATACGCATTAGAAACTGACGCAATGCGAGTGAACCGTATCGAAAGGGAACTATTAATATAAAAGTTGCTCTATTCAGCAATGTAGATGTTATATTGTCATTTGTTTTGTCAGCCATGGCGTCCTCCTGTGGTCCTCCAGTCTGTGACATCTGTGATGAAAGAAAGCAGAAAGCTGTGAAGACCTGCCTGATGTGTCAAAGCTCTTACTGTGACTTTCATCTGAAGCCTCATCACAGAGTCCCGCGTCTAAAGAAACACACACTGATCAACGCTGTGGAAAATCTGGAGAATTATATATGCCAGAAACACGAGAGAACTCTGGAGCTGTTCTGTAGAGATGATCAGACGTGTGTTTGTCTGTCCTGCACTGAAGGAGAACACAGGACTCACAACACTGTTCCTATAGAGGAGGAGAGTCGAGAGAAGAAGGTAAAAATTAAAAACTAAACACTTTAACCCTTATAAGCTTAATAACCTTATAAGGAAGACACATGGGCTCTTCCTAGTTATTTTTGAACTGTGAGTGCAACTTGTTTTTTTAAGTGTTATAAAACTGAATTCCCTAAAGCACACTGTAAAAAATATGATTAGTAAGTCATGGCAAGTTATGTTTTTACATAATGTTTAGTAGGGCTGGGTAAAAAATATCGATTTCTCGATATTAATCGATTCTGATTTTTACGAACCGATATCGATTCTTAAATCTCAAGAATCGATTAGTCATCCTGTTTTCATTTGATGAATGAATGGAACATTATAGCGTGCATCAATAATTATGTCCATTTTCTTACGAAATTCAAAAACTTAAATAGCGTTTTGTCGCTGTGGCGTGCGTGAGATCGCTCTGGATCTCATCGAAATCCGTATCATGTCACATGGAATCGCTCAATCAGTGTTTCATTCGTGGAAAGATGTTAGTTAAAAAGCTTGTAAACAATGTCATGTAACGTCACATTTACCTCAGAAAAACCATATCCAGTGACCATAAACTCGTTAGTCAGCTAGAAAAATTTGACTAATCTCGACTAATCAAACCACGAACGCCATTCAAACAGTTCAGAAGTTCACTGAACTTCATACAGTTCAGCTCACTTAGCACGTCGTTCGTGGTTTGATTAGTCGAGACTGTTTTCCAAAGATGGCTCCTGTCTGTATACACGAAGTGGACTGTCTTTATCTTTATCTTCTTATTAAACGGTCTGTACACTTACAAAGTTCTCAATGCTTCGTTTTGCATGTAGGGACCCTCATTATGTTACTGTGTTCGTGTGGGGCTATTTTGAGTCTTGTTAGTTGTATTAAATAGCGATTTCTTTTTACTTATAATATGCCCCCATTACTAGCGTTATACACTAAACAGTTTTTAGAGATAAAACTCATTACATTCGATTATCATGAAAACAAATCTCAGAGAACGGTTGACTAGGTACCAATGTTTTATTAGACCAAAGGTTCATTTTGCGCCGGAGTTCTCCTTTAAGTGTTTGTATAGCTACAAATCAGTTAATTTTTACCTTCAATATTATAGTAGGCTAATGAAGCCTAGTAGGCTACAACTGACTCCCATAGTTTACAGCATTAGTTAAGAGATTTGTTTTCCTTGAAAAAATTTGCCATGTATTGTACCTGATATCCAACATAATCAATATTGAATCGAATCGAATCGTAATCGAAATCGAATCGAATTGCAAGCTTGTGAATCGAAATCGAATCGAATTGTGAAATTTGTGTCAATACCCAGCCCTAATGTTTAGGCTACTCATCAAAATATTTTAAACAATTTCAACTTTAAAGTTATACAAGATTCAACTCGATTTTTTAAAAGTCAGTTTAATATAATATAAGTTAAAGTTACTTGTACAGCAATTTGAATATGCTAAAAAAAATTAAGTCACCAATTGAAATTTATAGTAAAGTTTACAGTGTAGTAACAATAAAATTATGCACTTTTGGGGGATTTTAGGTAATTTAGTTCATAGATCTTATGTAAATTTCTTTATTTCAGTATCATTTGTATGAACAAATACAAAAATTTTGGACCTTAAAGGGGCATTCGGCAACTCTAGCTATTTCTTCGTTGATTTTCACTTTTGTTGTCGCATGTTTTGTCAACGAGCTCCCCCTACAGCTGTGAGGCGTATATTTCACAACAATATCATAAAAAAACTCACTTGCGGCACCCTCCTCCCGCTTTCTACCGCTGCTCATGTGCATTTGTTATTATCGGAGCCGGCCAACTTTATCGTGTGGAGCTATGTCTACCGAGGTGGGTAATATATCACATACATTGAGGGGGGCGTGTGTGTTTATGTCGAATTGCCGTAAAAGCTGTTTGTGTTTCTCGCTCGTTCTCGCTTCTCACGAGACTTCCTATTTCCAACTTACCAGGACGTTAGTCCCCATGTTGCAAGGTTGGTTTTCCACATAGGAACTTTGGGGGGAGCGGGGAAAGTCACCATTCTCACCAGAATAGGTTATTTTAATCATCCAAATGATTTCTAAACGGGTTTATTAAGTTGAAATAGTTGCCGAATACCCCTTTAACTACAGTATAAATGTACACTTATATAAATTTAAACATTTCTGCCATCTGGTGAAAAAAGAACAAGACTTTCATGTCAGGCCCAAATCATGTTATGACAATAATGGCCAGTAGATGGCTGAAGTGTTTCATTCAACTATACATGCTGTGAAAGAATTCTAGATTTCATTCTTAATAGTTTGGATGTTTATTTGGACTTCATCCAACTATTTTTTGTCAAAAAAAAATATATATATATTATATATATATTTCCATATCTGCTCGCACCCTGCTCATGCAAACATCACACTTTGACATTGTGTTCTGCAAAGCCCTGTTCACACCGCCAGCGACTTTGTCGCTGTATGTCGCTCGGCTCTGTACTGTGAAGTCGCTTGTGTGCGTTCGTAGTGCTGTCGCTCTAATGTTATTGGTAGACTGCACATCTGGTCATTTCTATACACAATACCATCACAAGTGATGTATACAACTATATAATTTTAATTTGACTAGGAATTAGGCTCAAAAGAAACAGTATGCTTTTGGGAGAGTGTTTTTATATTACCACAGCAGTGTTCAGTGGATTAAATAATTTACTAGATTAATGATCGATCACTCAACAAATTAAACTCACTCAAACTGTCATAAATTACTAAAACGTCATTCGAATTTAACAAATAATCAATTTTCTTGTCCCTAATAGTCAACAAAATGCAGGGGAAACTGTAAAATGAACTGCAGCAGTACTAAACTTGCATCATAAAATTACACCACTCGAACTATAAATGTATGAACTCACTGAGACTGTCAACAGTTTCTTTTCCATGCATAATTTTATTATATCCATGTGGTTACAGTCAAATCATATAAAACAGTGAAATCGTCCTCGAACTCTTCTGTCTTGCCTGCACTCGAGACGGTGACGTGAGCTCCACTGAAAGGCTTCTTCCCTATTGGTTGTCACTCGCGAAAATCGCTTCTCATTTGCATAAAGTTAAAATTTGTGCACTTCATAAGGCACACAAGCACATTTGCACACACACACAAGGTCTCTCGCTCTCTCGCAAGCTGCTGCTTCCTACCCTGCTCCACTCAGCGGCTGTTCCATCGCTGCTGCTGCTTCCTCATGCCTGGCTGAAGTACCCAATAGTGCTTATTTTAGCATGGAGGACGTGAGGGCGGAGCTCAGAAGATTGCGCCCTGGCAAGTCAGCAGGACCGGATGGAATACCCCCGAGGCTTCTGAAGAACTGTGCTACGGAGCTGGCGGCTCCTTTGCACAAAACTCTTTAATTGGAGTCTCCAGAAGAGTCAGGTGCCGAAGCAGTGGAAGACATCCTGCATTGTGCCATTGCCTAAGGGGGGGGAGACCTTCCGGGGTCAAGGACTACAGACCAGTGGCCTTGACGTCTGTGATTATGAAGACCCTCGAAAGGCTACTACTCCGGCTCCTTGGCCCACAACTACAGCAGGCACTTGACCCCATGCAGTTTGCCTGCCGAGCGAACATGGGAGTGGAGAATGCTGTCCTCTACTTGCTTCATCGAGCCCTCTCTTTTCTCGATGGGACAGGAGGGTATGTGAGGCTGATGTTTTTTAATTTCACGAGTGCATTTAATACCATCCAGCCTCAGATCCTGAGAGGCAAACTCGAGAACTTGAGCATGGAGCCTGCTCTCATTAAATGGATCATCAGTTACCTTACAGAGCGGCCACAGTATGTCAGATTGGGGAACACAGTGTCAGACACTGTGGAAACAAGCATTGGGGCCCCCCAGGGAACTGTGCTATCCCCTTTCCTCTTCACCCTATATACATCAGACTTCTCATTAGGGGTGACCCCGAATAGTCGAAGATTCGATGCTTCGATAGGAGGAGCCTGATTCGACTACCAATCTCACGGTCGAATCTTCGCAGATGTGTTATTAAACGAGGATTATGTCATTTTGGCTATATGGATGTGCTCATGTCTGATTTCACATAGAACTACAGGTTTTCTGTCAATACGTTAATATACAGCCTATTATGATAATGCTGTCAATAAAAATGTGCAAAGAAAGAAGCTTTAAATAAATATTTTTTAACGTGCGTGCAGCGTGAATAAATCCAAACACCCGTGACAGATTTAAGTTTCACTTTCGATCCGTGACCGACAGAGGAGCGTCTTGTCGGCAGGGATTTAAATCTTTAAAAAATGTCTGGGATAAGAAAATCTAAAGATGCACACCATCAGAAAGGATATTCTCCAAGGCTGGATTTAGCATCAGGAAAACTTCTGCTGGCTAACGTTAACAGGTTGGTTTTCCTTGGGACGTTCTAAAACGCTTAACGCTTAAAAGCTTTTAAAACGCTTAAATGGCACTTTTACGTGCTTAATGTATGTACACAGTAGGCTACACACCTTAAGAAACCATTCTATGTGCAGATAAGCAGATGAACCCAGAATATGAACGCAACGCGTTTCTCCTATAGAAAGTCACGTAAAGCTTTTTCTTTAACGGTTTTCTATGGGAGAAAAATGCTTAACGCAGCCTATAATAAAACGCGTTGCGTTCATATTTTGGGCTCATCTGCTTTTCTGTAAGCTATATAGTATGCTTTATTAATAAGGTGTGAACAGAATTTGATCTTTTAATATAACAGTTTTAGGAAGCCGTTAAGCGTTTTTCACGTTAAGCGTTTTAGAATGTATTTTATCCGCGCACACAATTTGAAAAGACTCAAACGGACACAGGCCGAATGAAAGACTGGATTTTGTTTTTTCGATCGGGTATAGGTACAGTGATTTCAAAACATTTCAGCCGGTTCTAATTTGATTTTTGGATACTGTGAACACGTTTAGCTAAAAAGACTGCCGCTCCAGTTTAGCGTTTATTGTTGGTTCTGCAGTTAAAAAGACAAAGTTGACAATCCTGGCCATACTTTCGTTATTTTAATAATTTCTTTATTTTTATTTTATTAATTGATCACTCAGGGTGATCTAATTTAACTATTTGTGACTTGTGTTTTGAATATTTGTTCCCCTGCACTTTAGTTATTTTGCACACATTTGTTCTGCTTCTAGTGACTTGATTCTGACTTATTTCGTTTTGTATTTTTATTAATTATAAATGTATATTGTGTTCTTGATTCTGACTTATTTCATTTTGTATTTTTATTAATTATAAATGTATATTGTGTTCTTAATTGTTGATTATTTTTCAGTGCATCGATGTTGCGCTGTAGGCCTACTTAGAGCCTGCTCGTACAGGCAATTCAGCCGATTTAATTTCGATTTGCATGTGAAATGCAAATCCTATCTGCAGTGTGGCCTTTCTGCCGTTATTTATGTTATTTCTTAGTTTTATTGATCCAAAATGTTTTTATACATTTTCTTCTATATCTTTGTGTGATGTTCTGTACATCGCGGCTTTAAAATGTTAAAGCCCCGCCCCCTCCCCAACAACACACACATGGTTCGACTATTAGTCGACTATGGGCAGGACTTGACGAATCTGATTCGACTATGAAAATCCTTAGTCGGGGACACCCCTACTTCTCATACAGAACATCATCGTGCCATATACAGAAATATTCTGATGACACTGTGGTGGCGGCTTGTGTGGGGAGGAGACGAGGAGGAATACAGGAGGGTCATCTCGGAGTTTGTGACCTGGAGCAGGTGCAATGGTCTCATCCTCAATACATCCAAAACCAAGGAGATGATAGTGGACTTTAGGAGGCGTAAGTCAAATCATCTGCCTGTCGTAATTGAGGGGGAGGGCATTGAGATGGTCCAGACTTACAAATATCTGGGAGTCTACCTGGACCATAACCTGGACTGGTCAGTACATGTAAATGCAGCATACAGAAAAGGTCAGAGCAGACTCTTTTTTTTCTCAGGTAGCTAAAATCCTTCAAAGTCTGTAATGAGATGCTGTACTTTTTTTATCAGTCGGTTGTGGCCAGTGCTGTGTTCTTTGCTGTGGTGTGCTGGGGCAGCTGTATGACAGCCAGGGAGGGGAACCGACTTGACAGATTTGTCAGGAAGTGTGTGTGTCAGGAGGGTGGACTCTGTAGGAGATTTGGTGGAGGAAAGAATGAGGAGCATGATGAAATCCATCCTTAGTAACAGGAGCCACCCACTGCATGACACTGTGGTTGCCCAGCAAAGCAGCCGCAGTGAACGACTCCTCTCCATGAGCTGTAGGACTGAGAGGTTCAGGAGGTCATTTGTTCCGGCCGCCATAAGACTGCATAATGGATCTGTTTGAATTCCTATACCTTCGATGATTTAGTGCGAGCTGTTTTTTTAGGACTTTTTCTTTTGTCGGGGCTTTTTGCATGGCTTCGTTGGGAATTCTGTGAAGAGGTTGCTGTTTCGTCCTCCATTCTGCAATGTTTCGGTCTCCCTCGTGTGTGTGGCGAGCTTTACCGCCGGGAACGTAAATAAATAAAGAAGCGTCGACAAAAAAATATGACGTTGACGTAATTTTGACGTCGAAGCGTCGCTACAGGCCTAGTTCAAAGTCATTTGATTCATCCCATCGAGACATGGGAATTCATTCAGCGTGATAGTCACAGTGCACTATGGGTATTCTCTAGCCGTTGAGCGTACATCAGTTGTACACTCAATATTGCACCGCAAACAAACAGCAGTCGCCTTTTACAGTTCATCCTGAACCAAAACAACCAGCTAGATCCACTGCTGGATCCATTTAGTGATGTCGTTTTCTGTCATAAACTGCTTTAACAGCTTTATTGGGACAATCCAGAATCGTAATCCATGACAGACATAGGGTCAAAACCATAGAGCAAACGATCCAAATGTACGAAGTCCAAAAACAAAGGCAAACAAGGATATCAAGGACAATGGGCAGAAGAACAGGGGTATGGGCGCTCAAAACATCAGTGCAACACAAAACAAGACTACGCAAAGAATGCGAATGACACATAGGAAGACTTTAACAAGGGATCACAAACAGCTGTACGAAATCACACAATCATTGGAACAGATAATGGAGACCATAAAATTAAGTTAATAATAGAAAAAATCCCAGGAGTCAGAAGTGCCCTTGTATGGAGATTAAGAATACTGTGGTTGTATCTAGGCAGACACTGTGGTCATAGCAGGACAAACAGACGATGAAGCAGAGACTTCATAATTGATCTCCTTGACCATAGCAGGACATACTGAGAGTTCAAGAACAGTAGTCGCAGCCTCAGATAAAACTAGATCAGGTGCCGCCACTTCTGGAGAAACTGAAGAAGCGTTCATGGCCCAGACACATATAATGACCATTGCTGTAACTGGGAGTGCAATCAACGGTGGGAGAACCTCTGAGACCTCCAGACTCGATACCACCGGATTCGGATGCACTAGACTCAAGGACAATGTCAGGACCACTAAGATGCCAACTGCTCGCATCGACATCAACGGTAGGTCCGTTGATGGACTGGTAGGAAGCCAGTCTCAAACGCCTAAGGACCACCTTTATAGCTTTTTTGGAGCGTTGATGTTGTCTGGAGACTCTGGATTTGGGACCACTGGACTCGGAAGTGCTGTGAGCACTGGACCTGGGATCATCAGACTTGCTGAATCAGAATTGCTGGAAACCGTTGTGCTAACATGGTAAATGGCTTGATGCACACAACCAGGGTCCGAAATTAACACCCGCCAAGCGCCAAATGCGGGTAGATTTTCCTTTTGGCGAGTAAATCTCAAAAGGCTATCCGCCACACTGGCGGGTGAATGTTCATACCAAAATAGTAATGTAATAAAATGTTTATTACAATTGCATTTTGTAATGTTATAAAATATCTGGCATGAGGGCTCGGATTTGTTGTGTTTGTCAGTAGGGATGGGAATTGAACTGCTGCGCGTGTGACAGGGCGCAAGTGAAGAACGAGCAGAGAGAGAGAGAGAGCCCCGGTCGCGCGCGCGCACTCTTTCTCTTCGGAGCCAGGCGAAAGTATAAACAAGGCTTCACCGTCTCCTAAGCGCTGTCTTGCTCTCTCTTCCTGGCACATATTAATCAAAATAAATCGACACGATGGTAAAAGGTCGGAAGACCATAGTTTCATGTGGAGCATTCGGATTTTTTTTCTTCTGAATTACCGCTGGGTGTGAATTGTGCTAAAATACCTTATTTTCTCTTGCACATTCAGCTGACATAACCCACACTTTAAATAAACGAAAAAACCTATCCAGTGATTAAATGTTTTCTGTGTTGACACAAATCTTGAGGGATGTCCTTGCTGTCGGGATAATCACACAACGCGAACACATCCGATAATGACACGTCCGATTCGCGAACTAATGACTCCTTTGAACCGATTCATTTTATTGAATGGTTAAAACAGCTGATATTTCCAGTCCTTCAGTTACTGATCGGATCAGTCAAGAGTAAATGGAGTAGAAAAATAGGCAGAGTAAAACTTTTTTTCTTTTTTTTTTATAATTATAATATATTATTATTGCATATATTGTATTAAATATACAATTAATACATTTCATTTGTACAGAACTATTTTCATAGGCACCACCACAAAAATATTATTGTAATGTGTGTAAATTGTGTAATATGTGTGTAAATAAAAGTAAAAATGGAAAATAATAGACCAGAAATATAATGGCAAAAATGTTTAAAAATACCTATATATAAATTAATGTATATGTGACACAAAAAGGCTGTTTATTATTTTGGCCGGTAAAAAATATGCTTGGCTGGTGGATTTTTTCATCTACTAGTCCCCGTGGCAGGTGAGCCAAAAAGTTAATTTCGGACCCTGCACACAACCCCCCACAAAAAATAAAAGTTTTTAGGGGAAGGTTCCTCCTCTACTCCCTCCACATTAAAAGGAGAACCGCTCAGCTGCAATGACAAACCAATATAATGTGCCAAAGTCCAGTCTGGGTCATGTAGCAGCATAATTGCATTGAGTGGCTCAGACAACCCGCCCCCAAAAAAGATCATATGGGGAATCTTGTCCATGTTGTTTAAGTGAGCCTACTCAATGTCCAGTACATGGTCCTTGATGCTGCGCTCTCCTTGTCGGAGATGCATAATTCTCACTGCTGGATCCATTTAGTAGTCTTCTGTCACGAACTGCTCCGAGACTTGGGTTGACGATCCAAATGCAGCTTTATTGGGACAATCCAGAATCATAATCCATATAACAGGCATGGGGTCAAAACCGTAGAGCAAACAATCCAAACTTAGGATAGAGTCCAAAAAGACAGGCAAACAAGGATATCCAAGACAAGGGAAACCAGGTTACAGGAGCTCAAAATAGGCAGACTTTAACAAGAGTAATCACACACAGCTAAACAAAATTACACAATCATGAACAGTTATTGGATACTGGGAAGAGAAGTTCTTAAACGGAAAAGCCCAGGAGTCAGGAGGAGTGCCCTCTGGTGGAGATTAAGGGCACTCCAGCTGGTGGATTTGACAGTCATAACCGTAATTAAGAGATGGCAACCCGTCACGTTCTACCCTGAGCAGATTTATGCGTTTCTATGTTAACAGTATCAATGCCAAAATGAATCTACAGTAGTCAGGTGGAACAAGTAAGAGCTCTAAAAGTTATTTATATTCATTATTATTGCAATGTGATGTGCTTTGAGACATAAGGTAATTTAACGCAGTCTCTCATCTGATGCATAGGAGACACAATGAGGGAAGGGTGGGATCTGATGCTTTCAAAGCTAGCTTACGAAGCCTACGATCAATCAATGAACGACGGCTCATGGTACCTTCACCAAGAGCCACAAAATCACTCTCCAGAACATTCTCATTCACGGTTCCATGCTGGTGGAACGATCTGCCCACCCTCATTCGGAATGCAGAATCCCTGACAGCATTTAAAAGACAACTGAAAACTCATCTCTTCCGTGAGCACTTAACATAAAAAAAAAAAAAAAAAACGTAAATCCTCACTTGTCTGGTTTATGCTACTCTGAGCAATGTTTGAACTTTGTATTTTGAGCACTTCTTGGGTTGTTATTGTCTCTTTACGATGTCTCGTTTGGTTAGTCCTCAGATGTAAGTCGCTTTGGATAAAAGCGTCTGCTAAATGACTAAATGTAAATGTAGCTTGCTAATGCTAGCCACTCTAAAAATTGCCTCCCCTACCTTTAAACTGCCAATAGTTTTTTTTTTACTTTTAAGAAAAAAAAATGTTATCCTCAAAGACATGTACTAAACGCCACAGAATTTTGAATTCATTTTGTCTTTTATACGATTTTATTCAAAGGATGAAGATATCTGTGTTTCTCTGTATGTAGACTGCCGTTCGTCAGATGATCCAGGACAGAATGAAGATGATTCAAGAGATCCAGCACTCAGTAGAGCTGAGAATGGTGAGTGGAGGTTAAAACGTAAAATTGATAATGCATTATAATATTTTAATCAGCTTCATAAAGGTTCTCGATTAAATGGATAAAACTTAATAGATGAATCTTCTAATCATTCTCATTTATCAGAAAAACACAGAGAAAGATAAATCCTCCAGTGATAAGATTTTCAAAGTTCTGATCTTCTACATTGAGAAATGTCAGTCTGATCGGATGGAGATGATAGATGAACAGCAGAAAGCAGCAGAGAAACAGACTGAAGATCTCATTAAAGAGCTGCAGCAGGAAATCACTGAGCTGGAGCAGCTCTCACACACTGACGATCATCTCCATCTCATACAGGTCTGTCAACATCTCTCATCAGTCATCATGTACAATTGACCTATGGCTAAGCCACACCCCCAAACGCGATGAGCCAATCACATTGTGCACAGCTAACCCAATACACTCGGATATTCTCTGCTTCTTCGTCCATTGAAATGCATTGCAGTTAGCCAGTTTTCATTCGTTTTTATATGTTTTTTTTCTTGTCATTTTGGTGGTCAAAATGGCCAAACGGTGTGCATGGAGTACATGCAACTCCGACACTAGGTATCCCGAGAGGCTGGTCAACGGTGTGTATTTTTTACCCTTTCCCAAGCCACATCTCAACCGAGAACCGAGATAAGTGTCTGGATTAAGTTAAGCGGTAGACCACAACACCAACTAAACGTGGATAAATTAAACAAGGATTTCTACATCTGTTAAGATAAGATAAGTCAACAACGTATGTGAACGTTATCTTTAACATCTCTAACGTAACGTTAGCCTAAAACTAAAAATCGTTAGCTTCTAGCTGCGTTGTACATCATGTCACTTAGCTTCATTAAAGTAGAACTGTAGAACTGTGTCAAAAGCAGCAGACAGATCCAGCAGGATGAGAACTGAGGATTTGGAAGCTGCTCTTGCCAGTCTCAGTGCTTCAATTACTGAGAGCAGGGCAGTCTCAGTTGAGTGTCCGCTTTTGAAACCAGACTGATTGTTGTCCAGTAGTTTGTTCTGTGTAAGAAAGGAAGAGATCTGGTTGAAAACAACTCATTCAAGTGTTTTCGTGATGAATGGAAGAAGGGATACCGGTCTGTAATTTTCCAGATGTGCTGGATTTAGAGTGGGTTTCTTAAGCAGTGGGGTTACCCGAGCCTGCTTAAAAGTTATGGCAAAGGTACCAGTGTGAAGAGGTGTGTTTATGATGTGCGTGAGTGTGAGTACAACTGAGGAAGAAATGGCTTGAAGTAGATTAGTGGGAATAGGATCAAGCGGACAGGTGGTAGGGTGATTGGAAAGGAGGAGTTTGGAGACTTCTGCCTCTGAAAGTAGAGAGAAGGAGGTTATAATGTGTGCGTTAGCTGGTAAAATGTGTGTGTCAGTTTGTGGATTGGTAAATTGGCCGCTGATGGTGGTTGTTTTATTTATGAAGAATGTGGCAAAATCGTCAGCTGTTAGGGTTGATGAGGGAGGAGGGTTGAGAAGAGAGGAAAAGGTTTTGAAAAACATGCGAGAGTCAGAAGAATTGCTAATTTTGTTGTGGTATTAAGTTATTTTAGCAGTAGAGATATTAGCAGAGAAGGAAGAGAGGAGGGATTGATAAAGACCAAGGTCAGTAGGATCTTTTGATTTTGGTTTTAGCGTATTCGGCATGCCACGGATGTTGGTATCAGACAATGGACCTGCCCTGGACAGCACCCTTCCAACTAGGGCTGCACGATTTGGGCCAAAATGATAATCACGATTATTTTGATCAATATTGCGATCACGATTAATTATCACGATTATTTGTTGATTTTAACCAAAACAAATTTTATTGCCACATAGGCTAATTATAACTGCTTTCACATCCATATTGTGCTACATTTCTGCTAATGTATGTGTATCTAAATAAAATAGGTCCTCTTATTCACCAAAATTCAGTGCATCTCCTTAAAGAATAAAGAAAACAATAAAGAAAATGTAGCAAAACTTCAACAGGGCACTATTTTACATTTTACATTGTGTAAATCTATTTTAGGAAGCAAAATATAAACTTGCATTGTACCTGCATAATGGATGTGAATAAAACACGCAAAATATACAATCAATAAAAAAACAAATATTCCATAACAGAATGTAACCAAATGAGAACATTTCAAGGCAGAACTGCACTATGGAAGTTCGATTAATGGATGAAATTCAGAGTCATTGTTATTTGACGCTTAATAAATGTAAAATGTTGTGGTAGGCCTACAGTGTCAGTGATTAGTTGTGAAGTCTTACTGCATAAATTTAATCTATTTAATTCTCCATGTGAAAGTTTATGTGCTCAAATTATTTCTATTTGTTAAACAATAGGTCAAAACAAGACGTTTGTAGGACTGATTATTGGAGTCCATTAATCGAACTTCCATGCCTCTTATGTAAGGGTTAATGCCCGACGAGGTGTCCGTTGTCAGGTTTTAATGGACGACGGCGAGGTGTAAACCGGCCGACGCGCAGCGGAGGACGGTTGCCTCCGCCGAAGTCCATTAAAACCTGACAACGGTCACCTCGAAGGGCATTAACCCGCTTATACCATGGTCACTTGCCAAATAAAACATTTTTAAAACATTAGTTTATATTTTAATTAGGCTAAATCTAGTTTTTTCAAATAATAACTTGCCTGACGATTTATTTAGCAACTTGAGATATTTATAGTCCGCTCAGCTTGTAGAACCCTTCAGGTTCAAAAATGCATTTTTTTTTTCATGAAACACAAAGGTAGGCATAGTTATTTTTTTATTGCACATAAAACACTTTGTGTTACACTAGTCTACACTAACCACAGCCTCCGAAGCACCGCTGTAGGTCGACTCTCCGATGCTGGACTGGAGAGCCGTCAAATAAAGTCGGTGACAGGCCATCGATGCGAGAGCAGTCTGCGGGCTTACTGGGCTCCGTCAGTCCGTGAGAGACTGAAGATGAAATAACGAACGAAGTCGCTCATTGTAGTAGGCTATGTAATATCTAACTAACGTTGACTGCCTGTTGCTATGGTTACTCACACAGCTGTTGTAGGCAGCGCATTTATTTATTAATTTCGAATGGTAAACAGGCAGTTTCACCAGAACTACTTTAGGTGTCCTCTATCACTTTTTAACGGACACCCTGCAGCCAATCAGAATCGAGTATTCACCCAGACCATGGTATAAATAGTAAATATATATATGTAGTATGTACCAATTTACTAATGCAATTTACTAATGCTCACACTCGGTCTCTCACGCGCACTGTCACTCAGTCTCTCTCGCGCGCGACACAATCGGTAGGCGCGCGCTGTTGCTCGCACGCAGACACACTCGCGGTCTCTCTCGTGCACTGTCGCTCGCACGCAGACCGTAGGTCTCTCTCGCGCACCTGGGCTCATGGAGGCACGTGATCAGACACTGGTTTACGGTGCGCTAGATTGGCAAAAAAAAAGCTTTCTGTGAACTGAATGACGCATTTAAAATATCGCTCGATCACGCGAATTTGATCGTGGGAAGCCAAAATCGTGATCGTGATTAAAATTCGATTAATCGTGCAGCCCTACTTCCAACCCCCCTCAAATGGGTTCACGAAAAGAGTCGTGCAGGCCTTTAAAGCTGGTCAGAGGCAGAAACTTTGGAGACAAGAGTGTGTAGATTCCTGGTCAATTATAGGATTATGCCACAAACTACAACTGGTTTGTCCCCTGCCGAAATGATGATGTCCAGACGTTTAAGATCAACTTTTGATTTGCTTCTACCGGACCTGGCAGCCAAAGTGCTAAAGAAACCACTCAAACAGAAAGAAGACCATGACAGCACTGCTGACTTTTTGAGTGGGTGATCCTGTGTATGTGAGAAATTATAGCTACGGGCCACAATGGATTCCTACTGTGGTTGAAAGTTGTACCAGTCTGCTGTCTTATGCTGCCTTGACAGTAACAGGACAGACCTGGAAAAGGTATGTTGATCAGGTTTGCAGGAGACACTGTTCCGGATTCTGCGAATTAATTTTTTTTGTTTTTTCAAAATACACCAGGTATTGGAGAGGGAATCGGACAGCCTGTAAGCAATGTATCTGTAGAGCCAGGGGAACAGAAATGACTGTAATAGGAAGGGCCTGATCCTCCTAATGTTGAGCAAGGCAAATCTACATGATCGGGCAGTTTTAGCAATATGGTCTGTGAAGTTCAATTGATCATCAATTACACAACCCCAAGGTTCCTGCCTGACCTTGATGGAGTTATGGATGATGTGCCTAGCTAAGTTGTGATGAAGTGTTGAGTTGGCCGGGACCACAAGTAGCTCTGTCTTTGCAAGGTTTAGTTGAAGGTGGTGGTCCTTCATCCAGCCAGAAATGTCTGTCAGGCAGGCCGAGATGCGAGCAGCTACCGTCGGATCGTCAGGCTGGAATGAGAGGTAGAGTTGTGTGTCATCAGCTTAGCAGTGATAGGAAAAGCCATGTTTCTGAATCACAGATCCTAGTGATGTCATGTGAGACAGTGAGACACTGTTCCGGATTCTGCAAATTATTATTTTTTTTTTTTTTTTCAAAATACACCAGGTATTGGAGAGGGAATCGGACAGCCTGTGAGTAATGTATCTGTAGAGCCAGGGGAACAGAAATGACTGTAACCAGTGTCACAAGAAGAGCCTGAGGCTGATACTGAACAATATCAAAAGGCTTGGAAAGCAGATGCTCTTCTACCAGTGTTGTTGACCACAACAAAGGAGGTCACCCAGAGTAAAAACGTGAACCAAGATATCTGAAAGATTTTGTTAAACAATTCAGCAAAATTATCTGGTATAAAAAAAAGAAAGAAAAGAAAGAAGGCAAATTGACAGTTGACATGTTTGGGAATGTTTTAGCTTTAAGGGGGAGAGATGTAGTAGATGGAGTACAATTCTAGCCGTTCCAGTTGTTACCGCTAGGGGGTGAATATGCTTGTGTTGTGTGGGAATTACCTGTTGCAGTGGAATGTTCTGTCCTGTTGGATAGTCAGGTCATGCTGGTGTTATCCTACAATATAAGCACAGTCACTCCTGCATTCCTCTCTCTATTGTTTTTTTTATACTAAGTTACCCAGTAATAAAGTCCAATTTGAAAAATTAGTTAACTGTGTTAGAAAGGTATTGTGTAAAATATACTAACTTGAAATATAAATTAATAACATATTTAACAGTCTTGTCTTTCCTGCTGTAGATGAGCTCATCCCTGGACAGTCGTCCCCACACCAAGAACTGGACTGAGATCAGGATTGACTCTGGTGTGAACTCTATGTATAGAGCTCTTGCTCAACTGAAGAAAACTCTAGATACAATAATGGAAAAACACAATCCAACTGGTATGTGAATATCAAATACAGTAGATTTTTGTCAGTAACAAAGAAATACATTTTTTCAAGGAATATTATGGGTTAAGTGGCGGCTGGTCAATAAAGGGCGCTAGGGCACCGCCCTCCCTGAGCCACACACACAAAACAATAATAATAAATTATGTAAATTGATATGTGTATGATATGATATGATAGAAAATCATCTGTGGAAAATATAAGCTTTTCCTATATGTCCACTCTGCCTGTCCGCATGTCTCAAGTTCAGCTCTGGGGCGCTAGACAAATCACCCACAGGAGCCGGGTTTATGTAGCAGTTTAGCCAGTTGTTGTGAACATTTAAAGATGACACAAAATTTAGCCAATCAGCGATCTCAAATCTTCTGACAAAATCAGACTGACAAATGGTTATTTTCTCTATCAACCCCAACGAGAAACTGCTAAAGTCAAAACTAGTCTGTATGGTCTGAATAAAGCAAACAAGCACACCAGTAAAGTTTTGATGGATGACGACTGTAATCAAGGTAAAGACGATTACATTGGCATACATACAGGCACGTGCAAGTCCGTTTTTATTAATGTGAAACAAGCAGTGTTTTTGTAACGTAGGCCAGTAGGCGCTGTGTGTGTATACCTCACTGTAGTCTTTAGCGTCTTGTTAGCTCGCCCGGCTTCTTTCCCAACACTCCGGTACGAATCCTGCTCGAGGGTTGATTAAATCCAATTTAAACTCAGTTTGTAAAGGATCACACTGTTTCAAAAATGTAATCATAACACAACTTACTATG
Source organism: Rhinichthys klamathensis goyatoka (assembly GCF_029890125.1). NCBI lineage: Eukaryota > Metazoa > Chordata > Actinopteri > Cypriniformes > Leuciscidae > Rhinichthys > Rhinichthys klamathensis. The sequence goes on from NW_026606603.1 coordinate 1,296,625, forward strand.
TAAAGTTCTGTCCATGTAAATCATGTTAAAGCAGTATTACTTTAACGACAAAAAAATGATGTAACTCTGTGTACAAACTTTAAAAATACATAATGTCTAAAAGAAAAGTTTGCCACCTCACAAGGACAATTTAGACACTTTACAGCTCAAATAACACATTTTACTGAATTATTAAGAGAAGAGCTTTCATAAAAAGTACAAGCTTAACATTCTATTAAATCCTCAATTTTTGTTTCATAGACCTCCATTACAGTATGTTTACTGTAAACACATTCTGCATTTTATTTTACAAACTGGGGGACGAGGAGCATTTACATGCCACTGATGCTGCCGATAGAGAGAAACGTCTCAGGTTACGACTGTAACCATAGTTCCCTGAGAAAGGGAACGAGACGATGCGTCACCGACGCTTTGGGAACGCCCCCAGCGTGAATGCGTCTGAGCATCAATGTCAACTAGTCCAATGGAAAGAATGAGCTTCACGGGCGGGTGACGTCATGACCAGGAAGGCATAAGAGCAGATCCGGTGAAACGCGGCATTAGCTTCAAAAAGTCGAAGCAAGCCGATCACAGGGATGCAGTATGGCATGTATGGAAGTATGGCAGGGTGACGCATCGTCTCGTTTCCTTTCTCAGGGAACTATGGTTACAGTCGTAACCTGAGACATTCCCTTTCGAGGGAACTCGCGATGCGTCACCGACGCTTTGGGAACGAGAATACCCAAAACGCCAGAATTCCAAGTACCTGAGTGTTAGTCTGTTGGAACTAAGCACTAAGCACCTGAGAACCTAGGGCAGCATCCAGGTCCAAACTGTAAAACCTGACGAATGTGAGCGGTGAGGACCAGCCTGCCGCATCACATACGTCTTGAAGAGAAACTCCAAATAATAAGGCTTTAGAGGCCGCCATACCCCTCGTAGAGTGAGCTCTGACCACCAAAGGACACGGCTGGTCAGAGTACTCGTATGCAAGTGAAATAGCCTCAACTATCCACTTACTAACCGTCTGTTTAGAAGCAGGAAGACCCTTCTTAGGTGATCCAAAGCAAATAAATAACTGGTCGGACTTCCTCATAGACGATGTCCGATGAACATAAGTATCCAGTGCTCGCACTGGACACAAGAGGTTCAGCCTTTCCTGGTCCGCAGATGTAAAAGGAGGAGGACAGAAAGCCTGCAGCACGATAGGCCTCGGAATCAAGGTCGGCACCTTAGGGACATATCCCTGTTTTGGATATAAGAATGCCTTGACCATCCCCGGTGCAAACTCAAGGCAAGTGGGGGAAACCGAAAGGGCCTGAAGGTCTCCAACTCTCTTAAGGGACGAAATAGCTAGCAGAAAGATAGTCTTAAGGGTAAGAAATTTCTCTGAAACCGAATCTAAGGGCTCGAATGGAGCCCTAGACAGGCCTTCTAGTACTATTGCCAAATCCCAAGCTGGCACCCTAGTGCAAGTTGCAGGCCTCAGCCTCAATGTGCCACAAAGGAAACGTGTAATCAGGGGGTCTCGACCCAACGATGTACCCCCCACCAGGGCGTGGTAAGCCGCAATGGCCGCCACGTAAACCTTAAGTGTGGAAGGACATAAACCTGACGTAAAGCGCTCCTGCAAGAACTCGAGTACTGTGTTCACAGAACAGTTAACCGGATCCCACTGATGTCGGTGACACCATACAGAAAAAACTTTCCATTTCAGCGCATATAGTTTCCTAGTAGCTGGAGCTCTGGAGCTTAGAATGGTCTCAACAACCTCAGTTGAGAGACCACTCTCTATGAGTTGGGCCCCCTCAGAGGCCAAACCCACAGATTCCAAATCTCTGGTCGGGGGTGAAATATTGTGCCCCCGGCCTGAGACAGAAGGTCTCTCCTGATCGGGATCTCCAAGGGAGGACCGTCTAGGAGATGGATCAGGTCCGCAAACCAGATCCGACTCGGCCAGCGTGGTGCTACTAGTAGTAGGCTTATACCGTTCTGGCGGACTCGCTCCAGAACTCCTGGGAGCAGAGCAACAGGGGGAAATGCGTACAGACGTAGCCTCGGCCACGTCTGCACCATAGCATCCAGCCCCAGGGGGGCTGGGTGAGTAAGGGAGAACCAAAGTGGACAGTGCGTCGTATGCTGAGACGCAAACAGATCCACCTCTGCTTGGCCGTAAAACTCCCAAATTTTCTCCACCGCCTCAGGGTGGAGTCTCCAGTCCCCTGGCCTCAGCTCCTGCCTCGACAGGATGTCTGCCCCAATATTCTGGTCCCCAGGAATATACACTGCCCTCAGGGAGAGTACCTTCCCCAGAGACCACAGGAGGATCTGGTGCGCCAGCTTGCAAAGCGGACGCGACCGCAGACCCCCCTGACGGTTCAGATAAGAGACCACCGATGTGTTGTCTGTACGGACGAGCACATGATGGGCCCTCAGGTCTGGGAGGAATTGCTTCAACGCATTGAAGACAGCCATCATCTCCAGGCAATTTATGTGCCAAGAAAGATGATGACCCCTCCACTGACCCTGAACCGAGCGGCCTTCCATTACCGCTCCCCAGCCGGTGAGGGAAGCATCTGTCGAGATAGCAACTCGATGGCAAAGAGCTCCCAACACCGGACCCTGGGTTAAGAACCAGTGTTTCCTCCATATAACCAAGGCACGAAGGCACCGCCGCGTGATCTTGATCATACGAAGTGGGTTTCCCCTCGGGGAGAACCCTCTGGTCCTGAGCCACCACTGCAAAGGTCTCATGTACAGCAGGCCAAAAGGTATCACGTTGGACGCTGCTGCCAAGAGACTCAACAGTCTCTCGAACTGTTTTACAGTGCGTGACTGGCCTAGCCTCAGCTCTCCTGTGGCTGCCAGGATAACAGCTACACGAACGGGCGATAGAGTGGCCCGCATCGTCACTGAATCCCATACCACACCAAGGAAAGTGGTTCTCTGTACTGGAGAAAGAACACTCTTCTTGGCATTGAGCCTCAACCCCAACATCTGCATATGAGCAAGAACGACACCTCGGTGCCGAACCGCCAACTGCTCTGATTCCACTATAATAGTTCAGCGTCGATGTAGTTCAGAATACGTATGCCCTGAAGCCTGAGTGGGGCTAAAGCTGCATCTACGCATTTCGTGAACGTGCGGGGTGATAGAGCTAGACCGAAAGGAAGTACCCGATACTGGTATTCTTTGCCCCCGAAAGAAAACCTTAGGAACTTCCTGTGCTGAGGGAGGATGGAGACATGGAAGTAGGCGTCCTTCAGATCTATCGTGACAAACCAGTCCTCGGATCTGATTTGAGTCACGATCTGTTTGAGTGTCAGCATCTTGAACTTGAGTTTCTGTACTGAACGATTCAACAGACGAAGATCTAAAATGGGACGCAACCCTCCATCCTTTTTCGGAACAATGAAATAACGGCTGTAAAAACCCGACTCTCTGTCGGGTGAGTACACCTGTTCTATAGCTTCCTTTGCTAACAGGGCCTTTACCTCTTGCTCCATCACCAGAGCCTGCTCGGGATGCACTACTGTGAGCAACACCCCGTTGTAGCGAGGAGGACGAGAACCGAACTGGATTCTGTATCCTTTCTCTACAATCTGCAGGACCCAACGAGAAATATTTGGCAGTAGCTTCCACGCTGCCAGAAAATCTACTAAGGGAACCAGCCTCTCGAGGCTGGTCTCTGGTGTTAACGAGACATAATGGCAGGAACTACCTGAACTGGCTGCTCTAAAACCCCACTCAGAGGGCGTGAAACCGATGCAGTGCCGCAGCATAGCATCAGCGACTCGCTGGAGACCGCTGCGCCCCGAAGCACCAAGGGTGGCGGGGTTGGCAGAACGGTCCCGTGAGGACCCCGAAGTGGAACGGGCACCGTATTCTGAGGTGTACACCGCTCCACTTCGGTCGGGGCCGTCCTCACAGGTCTGACGCCATTGACGTCAGGACCTCTTTTTATGAGCCGAAGTCTTGAACGGTCCTCAGATCCGGCTTCGGCTTAGAAGACTTCGACTGAGAGTGTTGCGTCTGTTTCCATTGTTTATGTGGAGGTGCACGAGACGAAACACTCTGTTTTTGTTGCGCACGATATGAGGAGCTCGACGGCTGGGGCTGCTCACGCCCAGCAGCCCCAGGGGGTTGGACACGGCGAGGGAGAAACTTTTTAAATGCCTCCGCTTGATTCTTTGATTCTTGAAATCTCTCGACGACCGCATTGACTGCGTCGCCGAAGAGACCAGAAGGCTCAAGCGGAGCATCTAATAAAAAAGCCCGGTCTTTTTCTCTTATTTCGGCCAGATTTAACCAAAGATGTCTCTCACTAGCTACAAGGGCTGCCATAGACCGCCCAATTGCTCTAGCGGTCTCCTTTGTAGCTCTGAGAGACAGATCGGTGGCCCGACGAAGTTCTCGAACTTCATCAGGGCCAACTCCCTCACTCTTATCCAAATCCCCCAGCAAATCAGCCTGGTAAGCCTGGAGCACCGCCATAGTGTGCAGACATGCTCCAGCCTGACCTGCTGCCGTATAAGCTTTGCTCACTAACCCTGATGTTGCTTTAAGCGGTCTAGTGGGCAAAGCTGAGGCCTTCAGAGACGATGCTGGGCCAGGTGACAGATAGCTCGCGAGCGTCTGTTCAGCCTGGGGCATCGCCTCATAACGGTACTCTTTCAGCCCTCTTATACCTGAATATAAATTAACTTGAGGGCTGAAAAGACGTGATGAGTACGGTTTATCCCATGATCTAGATAATTCATTGTGTAAATCAGGAAAAAAGGGAAGGCCTCGTGGTGGAGATGATGTCGCTGAAGAAAGGAAACGCTCATCTAATTTGCTTTTAGGACGAGCGCTACTTTTCTCAGCTGGCCCTTCAATATTTAATTTCTCTACAGCCCTAGACATCACATCCACCAGCTCCTCATATGCTGGGGAAATAGGTGGCGAATCAATTTCCCCAGTGTGTGTGCTTAAACTCTCCATACTCATCGCATCAACCTCCTCAGAGGAAGAGCAATGAAGTAATGGAGGGCTCTCTCCCCGGGCGGAAGAAGCCGCAGAGCGGGCTTCCGACACCGGGGGGAGAGCACTGGATCCTCCGGGTAAGGAAGGAGAAAAGGCCCTCGGACCCGTCTCCAACCCCTCCGAAAGATCCTTTTGCGATCCCCAGGAATGCATTCTCCGTGCTGCCTCGGCAGCAGCGGTACCTGCACCCTGAGGATCGCGAACCTGACCACTCTCGTCAAAGAGTGACAGGCGAGAACGGAGCATGCGAAGCGGAAGCATCTCGCAATGCTGGCACTCAGCCCCCTCGAAGGCTGAGACCGCATGCTCCATTCCCAAACAAATAACACAAAGCTCGTGTGTGTCCCCACCCGTTAAATAACGCGGGCAGGGAGAAGCACACTGTTTGTACATTTGTTTCGCCATAACTCTTCCAATATAAATGCAACAGACAACAATAAATAGACAGCGACAGAGTAACACAGATCGCTTGCTGAGACACAGAAGCTAATGCCGCGTTTCACCGGATGTGCTCTTATGCCTTCCTGGTCATGACGTCACCCGCCCGTGACGCTCATTCTTTCCATTGGACTAGTTGACATTGATGCTCAGACGCATTCACGCTGGGGGCGTTCCCAAAGCGTCGGTGACGCATCACGAGTTCCCTCAAAAGGGAACTCACTGTTAACCTGAAATTACTGCTATAAATAATTCATCATTATATTGTCATCTGTGTCCACAGGGTTGACGTTTGTACAGAACTATGCAGGTATAGTGTGACTGACACCATTTTCTTCAATACACTAGCAACAATTTGGTAATCTGTATTATATGCTGTACATCTGAAAATATTTATGAAAATATGTTTTATATTTGTAAATAAGTTGATTTTGTCTGATCTCTCTCAGTGGATGTGACTCTGGATCCTGATACAGCGAATCCACATCTCATCCTGTCTGATGATGGAAAACAAGTCAGTTGTGGAGACATTGAGCAGGACGTCCCAAAAACCCCAAAGAGATTTGATGTGGTTTGTTGTGTTCTGGCAAAGGAGGGATTCAGTTCAGGGAGATTTTACTATGAGGTGCAGGTGAAGGGAAAGACTGATTGGACTTTAGGAGTGATCAGAGAATCCATTAACAGGAAGGAGCAGATCACACTGAGTCCTGCGGATGGAGTTTGGACTGTGATCCTGTGTAATGAGAATCAATATATAGCTTGTGATTATCCATCTGTCTCTTTATCTCTGAGAGTGAAACCTGAGAAGGTTGGTTTGTTTGTGGATTATGAGGAGGGTCTGGTCTCTTTTTATGACGTGGAGTCCAGATGTCATCTCTACTCTTTCACTGCTCAGACTTTCACTGAGAAACTCTATCCAGTGTTTAACCCATGCCCCAATGGTAAAGGTAAAAACTCAAACCCACTGATCATCACTCCTGTCAGTTTAAATTAAAAACAAATCTGAGAAGATTGCTGTTTTTAAAAAAAGAAAGAAAAGACTTATTTTTTTCCCTAGGATGGTAGGGGAAGACTCATAAATGGTATTAACCCCAGTGACGGGTAGGTTTAGGGACGGGGTTGGGGTAGGTCATATATTTATATATACAGTAATGTAACGTTAAGTCAACGGCGTTGATAAACACGCTGAAAAGCGATTATGCGTGTTGATAGCACGCCAAAAATGGAAATACGAATTGGCGTGTCATACATACGCCATTTCATGAGATCAGTCTGCCTGGGTTATATGGCATCCGCAGCCGCAGTAATGGTCCTTGGATTGCTTCATATGAGGCCGCTTCTGCACTGGCTTCACGGGCCAAGTCCTGAGATGGGTGTGAAAATCACCCCGGCCTGTCACCAAACCTTAAGCCTGTTGTCGGATCTTGCGTTTCTACGGGCAGGAGTTCCACTAGAACAAGTGTCCAGGCATGCTTTTGTTTTCACGGATGCCCCCATCACCGCCATGTACAGCTTCGGGTATTTGGACGGGACCCCAAATGCACTGGCACATCAACTGCGACAGCGACTCAAATAGTGCCTTATTTAAGGGTATCGGGGGCGATTTTTGACAACAAAACAGCAAACAAACAGCAGCCGCCTTTTACAGTTTTACAGACACTAAATGAAAAACTGTCAAACTGGTATGTGAATATCAAATACAGTTGATATTTTTGCCATTAAATAAGAAAATAAGGTTTTCAAGGAATATTTGTAAATCGCACTGTTTCAAAAATGTAATACAACTAACCCTGTAAAGTTATATGCATGTAAACTCGTGTTAAAGCTATAAAATGTTGTCATTTTATATCAATACACAATAAATAAACAAAAATAAATTATCCACGATATGCATAAATTAAATAGTTTTCAATTACTTGCCCAAATAATAAATATAATGTTATGACTGCAATGACTAATAAAAATTTAAAATGAATATACTTAACAGAACAATGAGTGTTATTATGCTGCTAGGTCTGTATGCTGTGAAGGAAGTGCATTTGTCGGTAATGCCACTTTACAATAACAAAAAACATACTGTAAAGAAAAACGTGTTGATTTTGGATATAATGTTTACCATAGTAAGTAAAGCAAGTGACTTTAAAAGCAACTCTTGAGTGATTTGTAACTATCTTGTAACGTACTGACAAAGCAGACAAATGTCATAAAAAGATAAAACAACATTAAAAAACTTTAATAATCTGATAACTATAAGAATAACTGCCATGCATGTAAATTAGGGGTGGAACGGTACACAGAAGTCACGGTTCGGTTCATACCTCGGTTCAGACGTCACGGTTCGGTATGATTTCGGTACAATGGAGTGAAAAGCAAAACAAAAATGCAGAAGGCATTTTTATAAATGTCTTAAGCCTTGTATTTTTTAAATAAGTTTTATTAATAAAGGCATAGAACCAGTTTATTTGTAGTGCACTGACAATAGTTTTATATAATTAGTTTATTAATTAAATTATTAAAAAGATGAAAAGACCTTGAGATATGTTTGGTAATTGTAGGCCTACCTGAATGAATTTAAAATTAATTTGCTATTTCAGATCAATATATTTGTTTTCCTTCATTTTAGTTAACCCTAACTTTATTCTCATCTGAATTATAAAAAGTTGATTTCCGTATAAAATAATACTACCATTCAAAACTTTTGTTAACAGTTGTAGGTTACAGTTCGACAAGAGTTTAGAGTGTGACAAAAGCACAATGTAGTGTTTTATTGCGAGTGTACACAAATATAAGTAACAATTTGCAGTTTTAATGATGTCCTGTTTAAAAAAATGACGGAGTATGTTTTTATGTTTCCACTGTTCGATCGCGCAGGAGAGATCATTCTAGGAGAGATCGCGCACGCACACACACACACACACACACACACACACACACTGTTCGATCGCGCGATTCGCGCCCGCGCCTCTCTCTCTCTCGCACACGCGCGCACACACACACACACACATACTGTCCATTGTCTCTCGATCGCGCGATTCGCGCCCACGCCTCTCTCTCTCTCGCACACGCGCGCGCACACACACACACACACACACATAGGCCTACTGTTAATCACGTCTCTCTCTCTCTCTCTCTCTCTCTCTCTCTCTCTCTCTCTCTCTCTCTCTCTCTCTCTCTCTCTCTCTCTCTCTCTCTCTCTCTCTCTCGCACACACACACACACTCCAGCATTGCAATCTTGATCGCAGCCTGTTCATTGCTGCGTTCACAGTCACACCAAAAGCGAATAAAGCGAAATTTTTCGCTATTTAATAGTTTTTTTTTTTGTACCGTGTATTCTCCGTGCAAATTCGTGCACCGAACCGTGACACCTGTACCGTTTCGGTTCGATACGAATACATGTACCGTTCCACCCCTAATGTAAATGTATTAAATATTAGACTTTGTGCACACGACTTTTACATGACTCAATTTTTTGCTAGTTTTCAAATGGCTTTATAAATTTGTATTGTTTTACCTTTGTACAAGAACCAGGAAGTCATAGATGATTTCACTGTGGGTCGTTTACACTCACCTAAAGATTATTAGGAACACCTGTTCAATTTCTCATTAATGCAATTATCTAATCAACCAATCACATGGCAGTTGCTTCAATGCATTTAGGGGTGTGGTCCTGGTCAAAACAATCTCCTGAACTCCAAACTGAATGTCAGAATGGGAAAGAAAGGTGATTTAAGCAATTTTGAGCGTGGCATGGTTGTTGGTGCCAGACGGGCCGGTCTGAGTATTTCACAATCTGCTCAGTTACTGGGATTTTCACGCACAACCATTTCTAGGGTTTACAAAGAATGGTGTGAAAAGGGAAAAACATCCAGTATGCGGCAGTCCTGTGGGCGAAAATGCCTTGTTGATGCTAGAGGTCAGAGGAGAATGGGCCGACTGATTCAAGCTGATAGAAGAGCAACTTTGACTGAAATAACCACTCGTTACAACCGAGGTATGCAGCAAAGCATTTGTGAAGCCACAACACGCACAACCTTGATGGGCTACAACAGCAGAAGACCCCACCGGGTACCACTCATCTCCACGACAAATAGGAAAAAGAGGCTACAATTTGCAAGAGCTCACCAAAATTGGACAGTTGAAGACTGGAAAAATGTTGCCTGGTCTGATGAGTCTCGATTTCTGTTGAGACATTCAGATGGTAGAGTCAGAATTTTGTGTAAACAGAATGAGAACATGGATACATCATGCCTTGTTACCATTGTGCAGGCTGGTGGTGGTGGTGTAATGGTGTGGGGGATGTTTTCTTGGCACACTTTAGGCCCCTTAGTGCCAATTGGGCATCGTTTAAATGCCACGGCCTACCTGAGCATTGTTTCTGACCATGTCCATCCCTTTATGGCCACCATGTACCCAGTGCTTTAAGTGGCCCAAAAGAGGTGGCGGTACTCTATTATTTATTTATTTATTTATTGCTGACTCCCCTCCTCCCCTGAGGTAACAACAACTATATTGAAGGGGTTTTATATAAACAGCAGTCAACAGACGACCTTATAAAAAATAATAAATCCTTTTATTAGTTTGTGGATTTGCTTTAGCTAGAAAGAGCTACTGAACATAAATAAAATGTGCAAAATGGTATTGAAAAAATACCCTTAGAAAGAGCTACAGTAGAAAGAGCTACTGAACATAAATAAAATGTACAAAATGTGGATATCAATCCAACTGGAAAAACTTGTGAAAAGATATATTTTGATTAGTCAAATAGCAAATAGCATATAGTGAAGCTCTATAGCCATCTAGTGGTTAAAGTGATTTTTATTTTATTTTAAAACTGCATTTTCCAAAAAATAGCCAAAAATCTTACATTAAACCATGTAAAATTATCCATGTTATCTCCATGAATGAAAGTTAGAAATCTGGGTCTTTTATAAAGTGAATTTGACATAAAATGCTGTTTTTTTTTTTTGTAAAAAGCTGTTTTAAATAAATATTTATTTATTTATTTATAGAAATTTAAAAGATATCATAAATCCTCAAAAAACTGCACAAATGTTGAGTAAAAACATTAATAAACAGAGTAAAATTACATTTAAAAAAAAAAAAAAAACTTTTACTCTGTTACAAAATTAAAGGCTATTGTCTGAGCATCACAGTCCCGCCCACAGCCCGAGAGAGCTTCCGTGCCGGAAGTAAATTTCCCATTCATTTCTCCCATTGACGTTTTGGAAAAACCGTATCTAAAGAGTTTTAGAGCATGTCTGAGGATAACCAGCTACGGCTGAACTCATAAGCATACAACATATCATTTTGAGTGAAAAAACGAAGAGAAAATCCAAATAAAATCAAAGGTACAAGACTGTGTACATATTTTCATTTCCGAGCGAAGGAACTACTCCTCCCATAAACCACCGCGCCTCACTGAAGTCGACTGAAGCCACAACCGCGAAAGAGCCTTTTGAGCGACTTCCAAATCTGACGACGGCCACGCGAACTTTTTCCTCCAGTGAATTTTATATAGTGAATGTGGAGGGAAACTCCTTTTCTGATTCTGATTTAATGAAGCTTATATGTAAAACACATTGAGCATCTGGCTCGCTCATAGGCTGTACTGCGGCAACTGCACATCCAATGGCGCGGGCGCCTCTGACGTGCGACCAATGAGCTTGCCCTATGTCATTACACGATCTTCAGTCTTCACGGACCTTCGCGGGGTTTATGGGTTTAAGTCTATGGGTTTAACGGTTTAACCATAGACAGTTACACGGCACGCACTGTGATGCTCTATTTGTATTTTAACCGAGCAGACTGACAGCGGCAAAAGCGACGCATGCGCTTTTCACTTGTAAAACTCAAGGGTGTATGGGTAATGTAGTCTCTGCTCTCGGTGGGACGAATTAGGAGGCGTGCATTGTGAAGGGAGCTCTGAAAAGCGGCAGCGCAGCCAAAGGATTAAAACAGATGTGCAAATGAGCGTACCGGTACGCTAAAAGCACGTTCTGGGCGCACGGAGAGGTGGCGGTACGCTCAAGAGCTATATTTGGAAGTGGCGGTACTGAGTACCGGTGCGTACCGGCCCACTTAAAGCACTGCATGTACCCATCCTCTGATGGCTACTCCCAGCAGGATAATGCACCATGTCACAAAGCTCGAATCATTTCAAATTGGTTTCTTGAACATGACAATGAGTTCACTGTACTAAAATGGCCCCCACAGTCACCAGATCTCAACCCAATAGAGCATCTTTGGGATGTGGTGGAACAGGAGCTTCGTGCCCTGGATGTGCATCCCACAAATCTCCATCAACTGCAAGATGCTATCCTATCAATATGGGCCAACATTTCTAAAGAATGCTTTCAGCACCTTGTTGAATCAATGCCACGTAGAATTAAGGCAGTTCTGTAGCGAAAGGGGGTCAAACACAGTATTAGTATGGTGTTCCTAATAATTCTTTAGGTGAGTGTGTATTGATTGTTTTACCTTTTTACAAGACCTTAGAAATTATCAGAAGATTTCACTGTGAAAGATGTTTAGTGTGTCGTTTCTATCAAGCTGCAGTTGTGTAAACTGTGATAACTTGATATTCTATAAGTGTCTTACACTGTTTACACACTCAGCAGGGATAAAGTACCAACTGTTCCATATTTATGATTATGGGCGGAGCTATATGACAACACTGCAGATGAGTAAGTAAAACTAAACCGATGAACAGGAAGCATCATCAAACAACTGCATTTCAGAAGAGGACTGTGACTGATTGAGGCAGCAGCAAAACTTTCATGTCACAAAAAAGGCCACATCCCACCACTGGTGAAGAGAAAGGAAAAAAGAAGAAACCAGAGGAAGAGATAAAACAGCAAGATAAAGGTATGTTGAAAAAATGAATGAACTAAATTAGGTTATGTTGCAAGCTAACTTTAGTTGGCTATTTAATTAACATAGTCTAGGTAGAATACCTAGGTTATAGCCTAGGTACAACTCGATGTACATTCACATCACATGTAAGTACAGCTGTAGAGTTACACTCACGGGACACTGCACTTATTTGCAATTACAAAAGTTCATTATTAGCATGTGTTTTAAAGCCTTGCCAGTTAAACATTTAATTTGCGCGCTTTTTCTGAGCATGTACACTCAAAGCCGTTAAAGTGGTTAACTTTTCAGTGTGCCATTTGCCATTTCAGTACATTTGCAGTACTGTGGCTCCCAGAGACACATTTAGTTTCTGTATTTAGATTCTTCTGGAGCCTAATAGATCTTACTACCGCCGTTTGAAGCACATGGTCTCAGACAGGAAGTTAGAGGTGGAGCTTATAGGCTCAGTGAGGTTAGAGTTGGTGATGGAGGGACTTTCTGTCAGAAACTGCTGTCTCATATGCCTGCTTATGGCTTGAATGACTGCTTGACAGTGGTTCATAGTTTAAGTTGTTATAATAGTTTTTAGTTATAAAACTTTTTAACTATGCAATATCCATTTTAGAACACAAACTAAATTACCCAGTGAACACAACGGTCTGGGGGCGCATTACAGAAAGATCCTAAAATTCGATTCCAGTCTTATGTTTTAATGTCAGAGCCAGCCAGGAGTCTGGTCTTGGCAAAAGAGGCTGAAGGAGAGAAATTCTGACTGAAATGGCTTTTTAGCAGGACTTAAATGCAGTCGCCCCCGCCCGTTTCGATCGGCTGAAGTCAAGTCACCTTCATTTATAAATCTGCAGATACAAACTACATGTCTGGTCTTAAAAACTTATGATACAGAGTTTTTTTCCGCATCTGTGTAGCCACGCGAACCGGAATTATCCCGACAACATTTTATCTGTACAGAGGTAAAGGGAGGAAGGCCTTCACAGGGGATAGACTAGTTCAGGACACTTCAGGACTGCGTTGTTGTCGTGTCCAGGCGCAGGTCCTTCATCAGATCCAAAGCAGCTTTACAGTTATAATATAAATTACTGTAACAGATTGTTTAGGCTTTACAACAGTGTTAGGATAAAGTTATTTTCCAGCTAAAGTTAATTTTGATTGATTCACTTCCGTTGCGAAGATCATTAGTTATCAACTTAGGGGCCACTAACACGACAACGTTCTAACAGAAAAATTCTTAACGCGCTCCGGCCGCCCATCCGCACAAAACAGTGCCTGGTGTCTCGAGAACGCACTCCCTGAAATAGGTTTGAAGGTTCAGGCGTGTAGTCCTTCACGAATCAACCCTCAACAAACTACATGTCTGGTCTTAAAAACTTATGATACAGAATTTTTTTTCGCATCTGCGTAGCCACGCGAACTGGAATTATCCCGACAACGTTTTATCTGTACAGAGGTGGGGGGAGGCCTTCACAGGGGAGAGACTAGTTCAGGACACTTCAGGACTGCGTTGTTGTCGTGTCCAGACGCAGGTCCTTCATCAGATCTGGATACGGCCTGGATCCAGCGGACTGCGGTATACCTCGGGATAAACAGAGACTACTATTAGCGAAGACACCATCCTTCTTATGATGTACCAAGTACATCAGGATTTATGGGAAGTGTTCCCGGTTCCGGCTGATCTAAACTATGCAGCCTAACATTGAAGTCTAAAATGTGTTATGAATACTAGGTCAAAGAGATGGGGTTTTTTTTAGTCAAGATTTGAACTGACAGACTGTCTGCTTCCCTGAAAAGCCATTTGTCTGTGCAAAGCACAGCCATGAACCAATCAGGCTTCAGTATTCTGAGAAAACAAAGTTTCCCCATACGCATTAGAAACTAACACAATGTGAGTGAACTGTATTGAAAGGGAACTGTTAATATAAAAGTTGCTCTATTCAACAATGTAGATGTTATATTGTCATTTGTTTTGTCAGCAATGGCGTCCTCCCGTGATCCTCCAGTGTTCTGTGACATCTGTGATGAAAGAAAGCAGAAAGCTGTGAAGACCTGCCTGACGTGTCAAAGCTCTTACTGTGACTCTCATCTGGAGCCTCATCACAGAGTCCCGCGTCTAAAGAAACACACACTGATCAACGCTGTGGAAAATCTGGAGAATTATATATGCCAGAAACACGAGAGACCTCTGGAGCTGTTCTGTAGAGATGATCAGACGTGTGTTTGTCTGTCCTGCACTGAAGGAGATCACAGGGGACACAACACTGTTCCTATAGAGGAGAGTCGAGAGAAGAAGGTAAAGAGTTACAAACAAAACACTTTAACCCTTATAAGGAAGACAAATTGGCTCTTCCTGGTTATTTTTGAACAACAAGAGTGTAACTTTTTTTTAATAGTGTTATAAACCTGAATTTACTGAAGCACACAGTAAAAAATAAGTCATAGCAAGTTATGTTTTTACATAATGTTAACTTAGCAAAATTTTAAACAATTTCAACTTTTAAGTTATACAAGTTTCAACTCGATTTTTTAAAAGTCAGTTTAATATAATTTAAGTTGAAGTGACTTGTGCAGCGATTTGAATGTACTAAAAATTTTAAGTCAGCAATTGAAATTTACAGTAAAGTTTACAGTGTAGTTACAACAAAATTATGTACTTTTGGGAGATTGTAGGTAATTTAGTTTATAGATCTTAGGTAAATTTCTCTATTTCAGTATAATTTTTATAAGCAAATACTACATTTTGGAACCTAACTACAGTATAATCTACACTTCTATAATTTCAAGCATTGCTGCCATCTGGTGCAAAAAGAACAAGCCTCCATGTCAGGTCAAAACCATGTTATGACAATAATGGCCAGTAGATGGCTGAAGTGTTTTATTCAGCTATACCTGCTGTGAAAGAATTCTAGATTTCAGGGGTGGAGTGGGACCAAAAAATCTACCGGGAAATTTCGTAGACCACCGGCCCTCGTGGGGGGTTTGATTTGTTTAGATCCAGTGAAGTCGTCGTCATCATAGGCGTAATTTGCCTCTTCAATCTATCGCCGTTGCGGAGACTCTATTCGTTCCGGTGAGATCACAAAATAAAATGCACACAAACGTGTCCCTGCTTGATATAGACTGTAACTAATATTCAGTTTCGACGTGAGAAAAAAAAACTATATGAGTGCGGATTAGAACCCGTAACCTCTGACACGCTTGGTCTACCACTAGACCATTGAAGAACTCGAATAAAATCTGCAAATATCTTCTGTGAAAGTCTTAGGACAGAAAAATGGATACCAGAAAATTAAGTTCATAATGGAAAAGCCCAGAAGTCAGGAGTAGTGCCCTATGATGGAGATTAAGAACACTTTAGCTGTTTGGATACATAAATCCAGGAGGGAGGTGGAGCAGAGGCGGACTCATGGTAGGGCAGGAGGTCCAGGTTCGTGGAATGGAAGCAGGACTGGGGACTGAGACTGATCTGGGAGCCAGTGCAGAGCAGGTGGCCAGGGCGGAGTAGGCAGGGAAGGTGTACAGGGCTGGTGGGACTAAAGACTATCTCAGTGGATCTGGAGACCACCACAACGGAGCAAACGGATCTGAAGATCCCCACGGTGGAGCAGGCGGAGCTGGCGACCACAATGGTGGAGCAGAAGACCACCAGGGCAGATCAGACTGGTCTGATGATCGCCATAGGGGATCAGCCAGAACTGGGGCAAAGGACCTAGAGAGGTTAGGGTTGGCCTCTGGGGCCATGTCAAAACGGACAGAAAGTTCAGTAATTGGCTCTGTGGATATAACAGGCAGGACATTCAGGATTATTGTCCGTGACAAACTTGGTCGTGATAGGACCGACAGAGAGCTCAGGGACAACCACTGTGATCATATCTAGGCAAGCAGGGAGTTCAGAGATGATCTCCATGGTTGTAAGGGCCACCCATTGGCCCAATGATGGAATCCAATGGTGTGGGCGAAGGTATAATGCGTGTATGTCTTTTCAGCGCTCCAGTGAAGTTAACCTAAGTTTCAATATTACTTTAGCTCTACGCTTAATCTGACTACATTTTCAAATGATTATCAAATTTAGATTGTGTTTCTTATTAGAAAATAATCAATAATATTGATTATGACTTAATTTAGATCTTTGATTATTCTGAGTATCCCATACTTTCAATTATTACTTCATTATGGACCCAATGCCGCATAGAGATCACGTTGGCCGGATCGTGTTTCTCACGGACACAAACTTGTCAGTTCTGAGTCAGTGGATGCAGGGTTGTCTAATACCTCTTAAGTCGGTTGCCTACTGCTCGCTCGTACAAAAAACGTGTAGTTTATTTTAGCCACTTTAGATGACGTGCCTACTGCTCCGTTCATACATGCGCCTTTAGTTAGATCTACCCTGACTAAGATCTTTGAAAATAATGATTTCAGAATAATTTTGAATAAATAAAATATAACATTTTATTTGTCGGGTAAAATTGTATCATGACAATTACACAAGTAAATGATTAAAAGCCAATTCAGAAATAATAAATTCATGACATCACTTGCTCAAATATGACTCCAATAGTAAGAAAGGCATTCCTGACAGAGACACACAGTGTTGTGTGAGTGTGTTCCGACGGGAAGACACTGACACAGCACTGCATGGGGGTTTTCCTGGTTACAGGTTCCCAAAGACTGCTCTGTCACTTACCCTTTTATACCCAGACCAGAACCAAAGGCTTGTACAAATATTTTTTAGAGTTGTTTTGGGTCAATTCATGTACCCCAGGGGGTAACACCTGGTTTCGGAGGAGAGGGGAGAATTATCAGATATCCTGAAGAGACACAACCCAAAGAGGAGAACAGGATTCTCCTAAGTTTTCAATCTTTCTCATTATACCAATGGCTGCAATGAAACTAAGACCATTTTACCAATCGCACTGAGACATTTAAAATGATACCAAACATGAAAAGTAAAAACAATAGATTCACAAGATACATCATATCTGATATATAGACATTTCTCAGTGAACTTTTAGTGACTTGAATCAGGGGTAAAGGAAGGAAGAAAGGAGAGGGAGGAAGGAGAAAAGTTTGGACAAGACAATGTCCTGTGCTCTTTCTTTGAGATATTCTGTCCAGGATGTGTTTTATTCCTTTATTGCAGGTTTATCTCAGCTTTTATCTTAGCAGGAAAATCCAAGTCTTACACAGACCTGGAGTTCACAAGCGACCACTGTGCTCATTAAAGGACAGGCAGACAGTTCACAGACAGACGGTGAAGCAGAGAGTTCATCAGAGATCTCCTTGACCATAGCAGGACATACCAAGAACAGTAGTCGCTGCCTCAGATAAAACTTTGTCAGGTGCCACTGCCTCTCGAGAAAAGGAAGAAGCGTACATGGCCCAGCAGACTGATCTCATGAAATGGCGTATGTATGACACGCCAATTCGTATTTCCATTTTTGGCGTGCTATCAACACGCATAATCGCTTTTCAGCGTGTTTATCAACACCGTTACCTTAACGTTACATTACTGTATATATAAATATATGACCTACCCCAACCCCGTCCCTAAACCTACCCGTCACTGGGGTTAATACCATTTATGAGTCTTCCCCTACCATCCTAGGAAAAAAAATATCGCTCCCCAGATGTAGACCTACATTTTGCTTCGTTTCGCTCGGACATTTAACGGCGTACACATACACGCGGAATCACTCGGACATTTAACGGCGTGTAGATACACGCGGAATCACTCGGACATTTAACGGCGTAGACATACACACAAAAGATGACGGTTCGTTTCGGCGTGGACATACACGCGGATAGCTCAAAATGCGTATAGATAACACGCCACTTGACTTGAAAGTGGCGTGTATGTTTACGCAGTCATGATGTCATGTTGGGCCCAGACACAGAATGACCATCGCCGTAACTGGGAGTGGAATCAATGGTTGGAGAATCTCTGTGCCCCCCAGACTCGATACAACCGGATTCGGATGCACTGGACTTAAAGACGATGTCAGGACCACTTAGATGCCAACTACTTGCACCGACATAAGCCCGCCAAACTGGAAGCCAGTTTCAAGCGCCTAAGGACCGCCTTTATAGCTTTAGGTGCAGCGTCCATGACTGCTGAATACTCTGGCATGGTGGTCATGAGGGCCGAAGATTCTGGATTTGGGACCACCGGACTCCGACTTGCTGAATCAAGTGACTTGCTGAATCAAGAGACTTGCTGAATCAAGAGACTTGCTGAATCAAGTGGCCACCGGAGCTTGATTCACCCAAGTTTTTAGGGGAAGGTTCCTCCTCTACCTTCTCCACATTAAAAGGAAAACCACTCAACTGTGATGACAAATCAATATAATTGTGGCAAAGTCTAGTCCAGGTCATGTAGCGGCACGATTAAACTGAGTGACTCAGACAGCTTGCCCCCAAAAAAGATCATTAGGGGAATCTTGTCCATGTTGGTTATGTGAGCCAACTCAATAATTCCAGTACATGGTCCTTGATGCTTTCCTTGTCGGAGATACATAATTCTCACTGCTGGATCCATTTAGTGGTATAGTCTTCTGTCACAAACTGCACAGAGCATTGGGTTGAAGATGTAAATGAAGCTTTCTTGGGGCAATCCAGAATCGTAATCCATATAACAGGCATGGGGTCAAAACCATAGAGCAAACAATCCAAATGTACGATAGAGTCCAAAAACAAAGGCAAACAAGGATATACAGGACAATGGGCAGAAGAACAAGACCAAGACAAGGGAAACCAGGTTAAAGGTGCTGAAAATAGCAGTGTAACACAAAACAAGACTACACAAAGTTAAAATGAAAACACAGTGCTTAAATAGGCAAACTTTAACAAGGGTAATTATACACAGCTAAACGAAATCACACAATCATGAAATGAGTCAATGATTGCCAGAAAATTAAGTTCATAATGAAAAAAGCCCAGGAGTCAGGAGGAGTGCCCTCTGCTGGAGATTAAGGGCACTCCAGCTGGCAGAAATAACAGTCGTAACCGTAATTAAGAGATGTGACTAAATATAACTACGTTTTCATTGAATAAAACTAGACTAAATTGCCCAAGCTTTTAGTCGACTAAAACTTGACTGAATGAAAACAGGGCAAGGTTGACTAAATATGATAAAAACTAAAAAGTACATTTGACATTGACATTTTTAATTTATTTGGTATTTTAAAAAGATTTTTTCAAAGGATGAAGTTATCTGTTTTTATCTGTATGTAGACTGACGTTCATCAGATGATCCAGGACAGAATAAAGAAGATTCAAGAGATCCAGCACTCAGTAGAGCTGAAAAAGGTGAGTGGAGGTTAAAACATTGATAATATTTCAATCGGCTTAATAAAGGTTCTCAATTAAATGGCTAAAACTTAACAGATGAACCTTCTAATTGTTCTAATTTATCAAAAAAAAACATAAAGAAAGAGGAATCCTCCAGTTTTGAGCTCTTCACTGATCTGATCCGCTCCTTTGAGAGATCCCGGTCTGAGCAGCTGAAGATGATGGAACAGCAGAAAGCAGCAGAGGAACAGGCTGAAGATCTCATTAAAGAGCTGCATCAGGAAATCACTGAGCTGGAGCAGCTCTCACACACTGACGATCATCTCCATGTCATACAGGTCTGTCAACATCTCTCATCAGTCATCATGTACAATAACACAGGACAAATTAATCTGTTCACAAACCTGATGAGCTGCTTGATCATTTTATCTGTACCAGTCTTTTAAAAATTGTATAAAAGAAACTGAAACAGTTATTGTAGTAGACTGAGTACAATTCTAGCCGTTCCAGTTATTACCGCTAGGGAGTGAATATGCTTGTGTTGTGTGGGAATTACCTGTTGCAGTAGAATGTTCTGTCCTGTTGGATAGTCAGGTCATGCTGGTGTAATCCTGTTAAATAAGCACAGTTATTAGCAAACCGACCATCCTGCATTCCTCTCTCTTGTGTGGTTTTTATACCAAGTTTCCACAGTAATAAAGTCCAATCTGAAAAATGAGTTAACTGTGTTAGTGTCACAAACTGGCGGTGTAGATAAACACAAAGAGGGCTAATTAGTTCAGACAGTCTCTTTACTTGATAATTTGCTAGATACACAACGAAGAAGGCAGGAGAAAGTACACCACATCTATTCACAGACGAGACCGAACAATGAAACACAAACAGAACTTAAATACACGTGTTAATAAGGGAGATGAGTTCACAGCTGAACATAATGAGTAACCAAGGCAACAAACAACTAACTCAGGCAGAAGGTGGTGAGACAAAAAGTCCAAACTAACAGAACCGCGACAGAATGCCCCCTCCCGGAAGGTGCATCCTCATGCCGTAGAAAGTATTAGGCGTGGATCTGATGACAGTGATGGCAGCCATGAAGGAGCCTAGAGCAGGAAGCGGCAGATGATGACCCAGTCCACAGCCAGGATGGTGGACCACTGCGGCGGTGATGGAGGGAGGAGCCGTGGTGGTTGAGTCCACGGCGCAGACGGAGCGCTTATGGAGAGGAGTGACGCAGAAGGCCCTTTGGCCGCGACAGAGCCGCAGCGACGAAAAATCTCCATGCCCTGGGGGAGGTGGCTCATAGTAGGCCAACTATGTAACCACGTCCCTGAGAGGAGACGACGGAGGCACAGCGGTACTGGTGGGAGTCAACTCGGGCAGGGCAGCAGACGTTGCTACGATCTGGGAAGAAGCTGAGAGGACGAACTGGCAAGAACATCTAGAAGAGGTGGTGGGAGAGGGGGTCTGGGTAGGACCAGTAAGTACAGTACAGAATAATCAGATAGATGAAGGGTTAAATCTAAATTATAGTCCAGAAACTCACTCTCAATGATGGGTGGTGGGTGGGGCTCCTTACCAACCCATCCACACATACTCCCTCGGTGCAGGATGGGACATCCAGCTCGCAAACCTCATCAGATGGTTTCCACTCAGGCTCTGGTGTGATGTCAGGCTCGGTCCTCCTAGTGCAGGCTCCAACATCGTGGCTGAGTCATTCTCTCCGTCTGCAGTGGGTCCGTGCTGTCTCTCCTCGCCGTCTGTGGGTTTCTAGCTGGGCACTGGGTTGCTAGTAGGGCTGGCGGTGTCGTCGACAGTGAAAGCTGATCCGCAGGAAAACAGCTCCCACTCCACATATGCAGCAAAGCTTCCTCGAGGAAGTTCCCCGGACAACTGCGCTCAAGTGCCGTTGCTAAGTTCAACGCGTGGAAATGTGCAGAGGCAGTCATCCGGGAAAGTGGTCTAAGGTACCAGATCCAGGAACATCTACAGGTGTTTCTCGAGGGAGCGTTTTCCCTACTCAAGGCAAAGCAAATGAACTGTGGGAATATTCATGGTGATGGATAAAAAATTAACACGAAACAAAGAATTCGCTGCAGTATCAATCACTTTCTTTTTGGTTCGGTCTTCTGTCACGAACTGGCGGTATAGAAAAACACGAAGAAGGCTAATTAGTTCAGACAGTCTCATTACTTGATGATTCACTAGCTACTCAACGAAGAAGGCAGGAGAAAGTACACCACATCTATTGGTGGTGAGACATAATAAGTCCAAACTAACAGAACCGTGACAGTTAGAAAGGTACTGTGTAAAATATACTAACTTTAAGTATAAATTAATAACATATTTAACAGACTTCTCTCCTGCTGTAGATGTGCTCATCCCTGGACAGTCGTCCACACACCAAGAACTGGACTGAGATCAGGACTGACTCTGATGTGAATGTGAACTCTCTGTATAGAGCTCTGACTCAACAGAAGAAAACTCTAGAGACAGTAATGGAAAAACTCAGTCCAACTGGTATGTGAATATAAAATACAGATTTTTGTCAGTAACTAAGAACATATTTTTTTCAAGGAATATTATGGGTTAAGTGGCAACTGGTCAATAAAGGTTGCTAGGGCGCCGCCCTCCCTGAGCCAAACACACAAAACAATAATTCTAATAATAAATTATGTAAATTGATATATGATAGAAAACCATCTGTGCAAAATATACACTTCTCCTATTTGTCCCCTCTGCCTTTACGCATGTCTCAAGTTCAGGAGGCGGGTTTATGTAGCAGTTTAGCCAATTACTGTGAACATTTAAAGATTATGTAAAAAATACATGTTTCACATTCGGTTATCAAATCCTTAATCCTCAATGTTTGTCCCATAGACCTCCATTACAGTACATTTACTGTAAACACATTCTGCATTTTTTTTTTTTTTTTACAAACTGAGCGATGAGCAACATTTACATGCTATTGATGCTGCCGGAAGAGAGAAACTCACTGTTAATTTAAAATTATTGCTATAAATAATTCATCATCATATTGTCATCTGTGTTCACAGGGTTGAGGAGGGCTCAGATGTATGCAGGTACAGTGTGATTGAAACCACTTTCCTCAATACACTAGCAATACTTTGGTAATCTGTATAACACTGAACAAAATTATAAACGCAATACTTTTGTTTTTGCCCCCAACTGCACATTTTATAGTGGCCTTTTATTGTGGCCAGCCTAAGGCA
Organism: Rhinichthys klamathensis goyatoka; assembly: GCF_029890125.1. NCBI lineage: Eukaryota > Metazoa > Chordata > Actinopteri > Cypriniformes > Leuciscidae > Rhinichthys > Rhinichthys klamathensis. The sequence goes on from NW_026606603.1 coordinate 1,319,450, forward strand.
CACCTGTGCAATAATCATGCTGTCTAATCAGCATCTTGATATGCCACACCTGTGAGGTGAATGGATTACCTCGGCAAAGGAGAAGTGCTCACTAACACAGATTTAGACAGATTTGTAAACAATATTTGAGAGAAATAGGTCTTTTGTGTACATAGAAACATTTTTAGATCAGCTCATGATAAATGGGGGCAAAAACAAAAGTGTTGCATATATAATTTTGTTCAGTATATATGCTGTACATCTGAAAAGGTTTGCTCTGAAATTAATTGATAATGTCTGATCTCTCTCAGTGGATTTGATTCTGGATCCTGATACAGCTCATCCACATCTCATTCTGTCTGATGATGGAAAACAAGTCAGTCATGGAGACATTGAGCAGGACGTCCCAGAAAACCCAAAGAGATTTGATGTGGGTTTGTCTGTTCTGGCAAAGCAGGGATTCAGTTCAGGGAGATTTTACTATGAGGTGCAGGTGAAGGGAAAGACTCAGTGGATTTTAGGACTGGTCAGAGAATCCATTAACAGGAAGGGGTGGATCAAACTGAGACCAGAGAATGGATTCTGGACTGTGCTTCTGAGGAATGAGATTCAATGTACAGCTTCTGAAAATCCACCTGTCTCTTTATCTCTGAGAGTGAAACCTGAGAAGGTTGGTGTGTTTGTGGATTATGAGGAGGGTCTGGTCTCTTTTTATGACGTGGAGTCCAGATCTCATATCTACTCTTTCACTGCTCAGACTTTCACTGAGAAACTCTATCCATATTTCAGCCCATACCCTAATGGTGAAGGTAAAAACTCAAACCCACTGATCATCTCACTTGTCAGTTAAAATGAAAAATCAAATTTGAGAAGATTGCTGGGGTTTTTTTTGTTTTTTTTTTAAGAATTGGCAGAAACTACAATTTCCAATTATGGTACATGTTTTTTTGTAAGGAAATCTCTGAAGCCATTTTCTCTCTCTCCTCTCCTGTTAACCCTGGTTTCCTTGTGGAATATTGTGATTTTTGGTTTATATTTTAATAACTGCAGCAGCTGAATAAAGACAAGCGTTCAGTTCTATAACTGATATTGTATATAAACTAAACAGCTTTCTAATTATGCAAATACACATGAATATCTAGATGAATTTTGCAACAGACAGGCGGGATATGAATAAAACATGGAGGATCTTTACTGTTGACTTATATACTGAATACTGAATTATTATTCAATGCAGATGACCCTAAAATCTAGTACATATTCTTTAAGAGAAGCGAGAGCATTAGAAGGCTTCACAATGACAGTGTTTTTTACTTTGTTTTGAGAACAATATCAGCGAATCCGTCCACCTGAGTGAGCTGACGGCAGTCCATCGATGCCAGGAGCTTCTGAGAGCCAGAGACGGTGGGTATAAACTTCTCCATCAGTGTAATCGTCGCAAGCTTCTCCACATCACTGACAGACAAAAACAATATCAACTCTATGGAAGCTTTTCATTCTTTAAATATCATATTTAATGAAGAACAATTTATGTTTTTAAGCAAATCTAAAGTGCATGAACACTTAAGCCCAATTTATACTTCTGCGTCGACCTCCCGCCGTAGCAACGTCGTAGGCTGTGTGTAGCGTGCGTACCCTGACGTGCACCTCTCCAAAAATGTAACAACGCGTCAATTCTACGCGAACGCAAGCGCTGTGATTGGTCTGCTTGAACCGCTCCCCGGGTTTCACATGCTCCCTCTGCAAGTGTAATTGCGCGTCAACGCGTACAACGACGCAGAAGTATAAATGAAAACTAACGCGTAGTCTATAGCGTAGAGGCTCCGGCGTTGGTCCGACGCAGAAGTATAAATCAGCCTTAACACATACAAGATTTTTCTGACGCTCTACATTCCCAATCCCTCTATATGGAACAAAACTTTCTTCAACACTTGTGACGGCGGGTTCTGGAATGTGATCTTGATATTTGAGATCTAAGATAGAGAGAATAAATTTAGACTCTTCCTCACAGAAAACTTCATATAGTGTACTATTATGACACTTTATTGATGCAGCCAAAATGCAACAACATGTAAAACTGTTTTGTGCTTGTTATACATCACAAATAAAGACTAGAGTCTCATTGACTTACAGTGATGATGAGATTTGGAGTTTGCAGTCGGAAGTTGAACTGTGTGGCCAAAATCAGTTTGGTCTGATTGACCCGTCCGGTGACCGTGAGCATCACAGCGTCCTGAGCATCAGAGCGTCCTGATCCACCAGATGATTCATGGATTCAAATCCAGGGAATAGTCTTGGCTGGAAGGGGGACTAGGGAACATGGCATTAATGACAACAACAAAACCATTTTTGCAGTGTCATTTTGCACTGTAGTTTTGTGTTTGATTGGGTGTGTTTGTTTCCTACTCTCTTTTTTTTTTAGAGTCCCTTGATGTCCTTTTTTTAACTGCATTGTGGCTGAATTGCTGATTTTATTTCACGCATTAACAAAAATGAGCCTCTCATCCCCCTCTCCTATCGCCAGCGGGCAGCGGGGTCCGGTTCGAGAACGCTATGCCTTCTCACGCGTCCCCTGCCCAACCGTGGAGCCAGGTAAGTGTTGCATTGTGCACTCAGACCCCACTTCGGGACGCTACGCCTTCCAAGTCGGGCCCCTCATGTTCCTATGAGAGAACACGGCGTTCGCATCCTCAACTACCTTGATGACTGACTCATACTGGCCCAGTCACGAGAGCAGTTGTGCCAACACAGGGACCTTGTGCTTTGGGTCAACTGGGGAAAGAGCAAACTCTCCCCCCGTGCAGAGGATCTCTTTTCTCGTTATGGAGATGGACTCGGTCAACCAGTTAGCGGGACTCACAGAGGAACATGCTCAGTCTATGTTAAACTGCTTGAATTCACTCAAGAGCAGGACAGAGGTCCTACTTAAACACTTTCAGAGGCTCCTGGGGCATATAGTAAGGACGCTTGGATTGCTTCATATGAGGCCGCTTCTGCACTGGCTTCACGGCCGAGTCCCGAGATGGGTGTGAAAATCAGCCCGACCTGTCACCAAACCTTCAGCCCATGGTCGGACCTTGCGTTTCTACGGGCAGGAGTTCCACTAGAACAAGTGTTTCCCCAAGGCATGTTTTAATGGATGCCTCCACATCTGGCTTGGGTGCCATGTACTGCTTCGGGTATTTGGACGGGACCCCAACTGCATTGGCACATCAACTGCCTTGAGTTGATAGCAGTGCGTCTTGTGCTGGACAGTGACTCAAATAGTGCCCTATTTAGGGGACAATTTCAGACAACAAAATAGCCAACAAACAGCAGCCGCCTTTTAGAGTTTTACAGACACTAAATGAAAAACTCAGTCAAACTGGTATATGAATATCAAATACAGTAGTTTTTTGCCATTTAAAGGTGCTCTATGGAACTTTTAGCGGCCTCTAGTGGTGATGTTTCAGATTGCAACAAGAGCGCTCGTGCTCGTGTGCGATCTCAGGAGCGAGCATTCACTACCGGCCACGCGGAGACTTTCAACGCAACGGCGAAAGCATCACACAGCATGCTGGAAACTCATGTAAACTCCCACTGCAACATTATAATAGACTACTTTTATCAGCTTGACGTTGAACTAATGCTCCATGCTCGTACCATGATAACGTTACATTGACTGCATTTAGCCGACATGTGATGTTATCTAGCATAGCCTACGGCATTTCACTAACTATTCGTGTATCTTTCACAATCAACAATGTCAACATAGGTGAATGTTTAATAATGATAACGAAAACGGTTAGTGAACTAGACTGAACAATGTCAGTGTAACAGTAAGACAGTAGGAAGTAACATTACTGTACTGAACGTGTCTGGAAATGTTTATTATAAACAATATGATAGTGGGATGAATTACGTTATAGCGTAACGATCTATAATGTAGATCTAGTACATAAAACAAGTATCCTAAAGCACCTTTTCTTATCCTGGAGCAGTCTTTTGTATTCATTCCATGTCTCATGCAGTTTACCTTGCTATTTCATTTGAGTTTACTAATAATTCAAAAGCTCTGCTGATGTTGTTCCGTGTTTTCGTCCTGAGTCGATCAGAATCACGTTTGGCCTGACGAGCTTCAGCAGATAAAACTTTGTTTTGTTTTTTATATTTATGTGGAGTTTGTGTTGGAGTGTGTGTTGTGCTGGAGGCAGGTCGTTTTTGGGTGTTATCAGACTCCATGTCGTTCGCTGCAGTGCCGTCGCATAGACTGTATATAAGGAGAGAGGCTCGGGAGCGCGCATGCACGTCACATCCGATGGATTTCGCGGTAAATCCGACCCGGAGACTTCACATATAAATATGAATATTGGCCTTCAGAGGTAATAGCAAAACCCGACAAGTGGATCATTGTAATGTGTGATTACAACCCCTTCACACACAGGCAATAAAAAAAGGATTCATTTTAGAAGAAAAGTTCCATATAGCACCTTTAACTAAGAAAATAATGTTGTCAAGGATTATTAAGGGTTAAATCCAATTTTAGCTCCGTTTGTAAAGGACCGCACTGTTTAAAAAATGTAATAACACAACTAACCCTGTAAGTTCTATCCATGTAAACTCGTGTTAAAGCTATAAAGTTGTCATTTTATATCAATACACATTAAATAAACATTCAAATAAATGATACACAATATAGATAAATTAAATAGTTTGCATTCACTTGCCCTAATAATAAATATAATGTTATGACTGCAATGACTAATAAAAATGTATAATGAAAATAGTTGACAGGACAATCAGTTTTATTATTGATTAGTCAGGTCTGTATGCTGTGAAGGAAGAGCATTCATCAGTAATGCCACTTTACAATAACGAAAAACATTGTACAGACAAATGTGTTGATTTTGGATATAATGTTTGGCATTGTAAATAGAGCAAGTGACTTTAAAAGCAACTCTTGAGTGATTTAAAACCATCTTTCTTGTAACATGTACTGACAAAGCAGACAAATGTCATAAAAAGATAAAACAACATTAAAGAAACTTTAATAATTTGATAACTATAAGAAATAACTGCCATGCATGTAAACTTATGAAATATTAGACTTTGTGCACACAATCTTTACATGATTTCATTTTCTGCTACTTTTCAAATGGCTTTATACATTTTTATTGTTTTACCTTTGTCCAAGAACCAGGAAATCATAGAGGATTTCACTGTGAAACATATGTAGTGTGTCGTTTCTATCAGGCTGCAATTATGTAAAATGTAACTTTATATTCTAAAGGTTTCTTACACCATTAACACACTCAGCAGGGCTAAATGAGGAACTGGTCTGTATTTGTGATTATGGGCGGAGCTATATGACATCACTGCAGATGAGTAAAGTAAACTCAAGTAAAAGTGAAACTAAACAGGAGCAGGAAGCTTCTTCAAACCACATTTCTTTTCAGAAACTCTGAAATTAACAACCAGATCTGATATTCACTCACAGGTAAGTGATGGATATATAAGAGCTATAGTTCAGTAGTTTGGTAGCATTTGAAAGCAGCATCAGAATGTTGGTATAAGTACTGTCATTTTTTTGGCTGTAAATCAAAGTCACACTTTAGAGACTTAGACTAGTAACAGAATGAACGAAAGGGTTCGGGTAGTTTGAACGACCCTCTTCCTTACTGCCAGAAGTATTTTCCTGAGGTGCTACTGTAATTAATCAAAAAGTTTTGAAAGTTCCTTTGGCAAGTCGTCTCCAAAGGAAGTTCATTTTGGCCTGATTTTGTAGCAGTCTCACACTGGCAGTCAGAGGCGGAGCTTTTAGGCTCAGTGAGGTTAGAGTTAGTGGTGGAGAAACTTCCTGTTAGAAACTGCTGTCTCATGCCTGCTTAAGGCACAAATGGCTGCTTTGACTGCTTTACAGTGGTTCATAGTTTAAGTTGTTATAGGTTTTATTTATATTTTTAACCATGCAACATCCATTTTAGAACACAAACTAAAATATTCAGTCAGTGCACATAACTTGTATTATGAAAGTTGCTCTTTTCGGCAATGTAGATGAAATATTGTCATTGCTTCGTCAGTCATGGCATCCTCCAGCGGTCCATCACTAAATGAGGAGCTCCAGTGCTCCATCTGTCTGGAAGTGTTCACTGATCCAGTCACCACTCCATGTGGACACAACTTCTGCAGAACCTGCTTGATCAAGTGCTGGACGAACACACAGACCTGCTTCTGTCCACTCTGTAAAGAAAAATTCAGCAAAAGACCTGATCTCAAGATTAATACAACACTCAGAGAGGTTGTGCAACACTTTAAGGAGAAGCTCAATCTAGGAGAAACTGAGGTGTTCTGTGACATCTGTGATGAAAGAAAGCAGAAAGCTGTGAAGACCTGCCTGACGTGTCAAAGCTCTTACTGTGACTCTCATCTGGAGCCTCATCGCAGAGTCCTACGTCTAAAGAAACACACACTGATCAATGCTGTGGAAAATCTGGAGAATTATATATGCCAGAAACACGAGAGACCTCTGGAGCTGTTCTGTAGAGATGATCAGACGTGTGTTTGTCTGTCCTGCACTGAAGGAGAACACAGGACTCACAACACTGTTCCTATAGAGGAGGCGAGTCGAGAGAAGAAGGTAAATATCTGCAAACAACACTTAAAACAAAACACTTAAACCCTTATAAGATTTATAACCTTATAAGGATGACACTTTGGCTGTTCCTGGTTATTTTTGAACAGTAAGAATGTGACTTTTGTTATAATATATGTAAAAGTGTTATAAAAATTTAATTCCCTGAAGCACACTGTAAAAAAATTATATGATCAATCAGTCATGGCAACTTATGTTTTTAAATAGCATTAACTCTCCAAAATTATTTAAGCAATTTCAACTTTTTAAAAAAGTTATGCAAGATTCAACCCAATTTTTTAAAGTCAGTTTAATATAATTTAAGTTGAAGTGACTTGAACAGCGATTTGAATATCACAAACTCACTCAAACTCACACCTGCAAGGAAGTTTCTAGTAATCCTGAAGACCTTGACTAGCTGGATCAGGTGTGTTTTATTAGGGTTGGAGCAAAACTGTCCAGAGCTGTGGCCCTCCAGGAATTGAGTTTAGAGAAATGAAGTTCATAATGGAAAAGCCCAGGAGTCAGAAGGAGTGCCCTCTGGTGGAGTTTAAGGACACTCCAGCTGGTGGATGTGACATAGATCCCCATTATTTTTTACATTTATTATTAATGTAATTTTATATGCTTTGAGACATGAGGTAATTTAACACCGTCTCTCATGACACTTATTAGACGCTCTTAAAGGTAGGGTAGGTCGTTTTTGGTCTAAAAAACTTTTTCCCAAATTTGTTTAAACTTTCTATATATATCAATGCATAATTAAAATGTAAGTACTCTGATAAAAAGAGTATACAAATCGAGTGACTCTAGACCGTTTAATCTGCACTAAACACAGCTCATTATTTCCTTTCGGGACGAAACAATGGATTGGCTTAGGCGACTGTCACTCTCTCGCAACCATGGCAACACCCCCGCTGCTACATGCGCTGCCCACATGCGCGCACTCGTTTGACTCGAGGAGGGCAAGAGACTAGTAAGAGACACAATTACATGCAAAACACGGCGTATATGTTATGAATCTTACACGAAATTCACCTTCATCACAGTGTAACTGATTGTAATGGGAAAACGTGTATCAATGCAACCTGTTTTTAGCTTTGCTTTGTTACTAGCTCGTTAACGAATCAAACTCAATATATTTTAAACTTTACCAGTATCGATATGCTAGCTTGATAGTGAGTACTAACAGCCATGTTAGTTGTTTATATTCATAATGATAAAGTTAGGTATTTTATTACATGTGAGTCTGACATGATGTCACTACATGCACTGCTCCTCTCCGCTGGGCGCTGGTAAGCGCGTCCTCCAGCTGTGAAGCCCCGTTCACACTACAAGCGACTTTGTCGCTGCATGTCGCCAGTGGCTGGCGATGAGGTCGCTAGTGGGAGTTCCTACTACTGGTTGCCTTTATGAATGACATCCAATGATGTGGAGAAGGATCATACGCGCTCCGCTCCTATTGGTTGTCGCTCCCGAAAGTCGCTCTCCATTTGCATAAAGTTAAACCGATCTCAACTTTGTCGCGTCGCCAGACACGCCCCATCTGGTCGCCGTCGCGCGTGTCGCCGGAAGTCGCCCACTCACCATTGAAATGAATGGTATCGCGTCGCTTGGTCGCGTGTAGTGTGAACGGGGCTTGAGCTGTCGGCATCGCGCGTTCATGTGTTTTGGGGGCGTGGTTTTGGAAGGAGCCCAGAATGGAGGGGGTGGAAGTGAATGGAGATAAGTAGCTGTGTTTATTACAGCCCTGAGAGGACTACAGACACTCGATTTTTATACTCTCTTTTCCAGAGTACTTATATTTTAATTATGCATTGATATATATAGAAAGTTTAAACAAATTTGGCAAAAAGTTTAAAAAAAAAATCCTACCTACAATACCTTTAAGGAAGGGCGGGATCTTAGGCTTTCAAAACTAGCTTGCTAATGCTAGCCACTCTGAAATTTACCCTACCTTTAAACTGCCAATTGTTTTTTTATTATAGATCTGCTAAAAGCTGATTTTGTCAACTTTTAAAAAATTAATTTAAAAAAATCAGAGGATGAAGTTATCTGTTTTTCTCTGTATGTAGAATCATCTGGCTAAGAGACAAACCGACGTTCATCAGATGATCCAGGACAGAATGAAGAAGATTCAAGAGATCCAGCACTCAGTAGAGCTGAGAAAGGTTAGTGGAAGTTAAAACATTGCAAAATTGATAATACATTATAATATTTAAATCGTCTTAAAGGGATATTTCACAGCTGGAAAGATGAATGTGTATTTAAATTGGGTCATTTATGTAGTAGAAATGTGAAATTATTTTAGAAGTTGGTGCCTCCTAGACTGAGAAAAGCCAGAAAATGTATTTTTGGCTCATGTGGATGAAAGACAACAACTCCCAGAATGCACTTGCTTCGCTGCCCTACGAGGCCACTCCCAAGCCATGCCTACAGGTTACAAAGGGCAGTATCGGAAGAAATTATACAACTAGGCTACTAGTTGACTCGAAACTGAAAAGACGCCGTTTTATCATGAGATCCCACTCCCTATGGGCTAACTAATTCCCACTACTGGCTGTAGTCTATAGCCTCTGGCCAAAAAAGCCTTTGATGACGCAAAATTACGATTTTTTGCGTCAACTGAGTTTTTTTTCCAGACACACAATACAGAAATCTCTTGACTCAGGGGGACATGAGGGAGGGAAGCAGGGTCATTCGAAAATACTGGGTTTCTACTGGTACAAAGCTTAATGCTAATCGGTGAAGTATCCCTTTAATAAAGGTTCTTAATTAAATAGATAAAACTTAAAGGGGTGTTTCAGAATTTTGGACATCGGACCTCATTTCCAAGTTAGCCTGGGTGTTATTTATCAGTGGAGACAGTTTTCAAAAATTTTCATCCAGTCCTTCCAGTTGCATAGTTCGCTGGTGCTAGGCTAGCGCGAGTCAACGGTAACTGCTAGCCTGCCATTATAAACAGTTTTACCCACTCCACAGTACATCAAAAGCAAATAAATTCTAACGCCAGAGTAACGATGTAAATGTCTGTTGAGAGAATAATGTTAGAAATCAAAGTACTCTTGCATCTCAATGATCGCATTACATTTACAGGAACTAGTTTCTCAGCAGCGGCGGAATTTTACTTTACTCCGGTCGTAGTACTGCGCTGAAAACACAGAACAGAAGCGCACTACAGTCGGGACTACCTGCACTACCTCTCTCTACCTCTCACTACCTCTCTCTCTATCTCTAACACTACCTCTCTCTACCACTGATCTATATAATGACTGGATAGCTCATGACGTTCTAAACTGCCACCAGGCAGTGAAGCCACCGGAAGTGTTCGAGCGGCCATCTTACGATTCCCTACCAGCAGAGGGCTCCAACGGCCGTTATACAGCGATTAGTAGCTCTGACGGCACTTTTAAGATGACCCGCTGTGCATCTACAAGTGTAAAACGAAGATCACAAAAGGATCTTGAAAAACTGCTCACAGGTTGTACTTTTAGCCCATATATAGTAATTTATATGCACAATTGTCGCTATTTCCATGTTGTTTTAAAAAAAAATGGCTTGTTTTGGGCTTGTTTTTGAAGCTACAGCTGCTTATTTGTCTCGCGAGAGTTGGCAACTGTGGTGTAAACCCCTTATTTACACTGCACACATCTGCGGCGCATTACGGGTCTGACAATGTTTTATTTCTACCTTCACGCGGTGTCAACTCACACCAGGAGCATTTCCACGTGATTTGCCGATTTGTGGGCGCGATCAGCTCCGGTAACGTTAGCCGTGTCGCAGCTGTAACGCACCGCAGACGTGTGCAGTGTAAATAAGGGGTAAATAGGAGGTGAAACAGGTGTACATTAACCCATACAATTTGTATTATGCATTTCCTGGACATGCTCTTGCTAACTAATCAAATACTTGAACAGACTACTGATCTATCTGTAAAACACAATCAGAAAGAGCTAAATTTTAAGTTCACAATTCACTTAATTTTTAGTAAGCAAGAATAATTTCCGGCTTTAAACAAATACCCATTTAAATGCTTAGGATGTTTGTGTTGTAAGACTGTTCAGGGAGACTTTAGATTTAAATACGGTGTCTCGTTATGCAATGTTTTCTTAGTCAAATCATACAATTTCCTATCCACCTTATTCCTACGCCCCATGATGCTTTGCGCGAATTATGGGTGTAACTTCCGTTAAGCTGTAAACAATCAGTGAAAGGCTCGCTCTATGAACGCAATACGTTAAAAACGTGTCACAATGAGATGACATTAATCTACTCACCCTTCAACCATCGAACATTAAAATGAAATTTAAAAGTTTAAAATAATCAACAAGGTCAACAGACCAAAAATAGCCCCAAACGCGCGAGTCTTTGGTTAAATATCACTGTAGTAGGCAAATATACCTATTGTATAACAAGCCTTAATCAAAAATATTCATTAACTTCAGCATTACGTGACACTATATCAAAGTGATTTCCGTCATTTTGACAGATAATAAATTGCATTTACCTGTGAAAACAAACCTGGAAAGAAACGTGAGGATTTGAGGAGAATAACGAGAGATTCTTCGTGCATTCCAGTGAATTATTATCGTAAATTAAATTCGGGAGAACAGACCACAAATGTGCCGTATATGTTGTACTTTTTCATCCTTTTACAGCGAATTGCAAAGGAAAAAATAAAAATCATCATGAGGAAAAGAAAGCAGCGACTGAAAAGAGCTCTTGCCATAGATATATTCTTGTTATAACATGTCACGTTAAAATACCAAGTATAACGTTATTCTCATGATGTCTGAAAATAAATCATGAAGGAAAATTGACAGCTCATCCAGTCAAACTGACGGATCAGCTTTATTTGAAGGGTAACCTTTTGAAATTATTAGTTTCAGCCTTTTTGAATGGAAGTTCCCCAAACCGGAAGTGCCACCCATAATTCAAAACGCAGTAAGGTCGTCAGGAATAAGGTGGATTTATTCAATAGAACGCGTGAGCTCACTAGGGTAACGCCCCTTTTTTGGGGAAAACAAACGGATTCCCCTGAGAACAGAACTCGCTCTAGATCTGCTAAGTTTCTTGATAGCAAAAATGGCACAAACATACACACTCTCTTTGCCGGCCGAGGACCGTGAGCGGTATTTAAAGAAGAGCTGGATACGGGGTTACAGAGGTGTCCCTTTGAAATGGCCGGAAACTGGATTAATGACCCCACGCAGTGGCCAAATATGGACTATTCAGACATCTAACGTTACCACTATCTCGTGGAATCTCCAAGTAAGTAGCCTATTTATTAATTTTTTTGTCATTAACACTCACAGTATGACAAACTAGACGATGAGGCCATGTCACTTGGATCATATTTAACTTGATTTAAGCTATTGACATAGTTTTGTTGTCGACTAGCTATACTATAACGTTACTGTTGAAATAGTGGCAGGCTAGGACTAAAGTGGACTTGGCTGGTTTCTGCTTTTGTCTAGAAAGTGCTAGGACTTTGAAAGTTGTAAAAAGGTTTACAGTGTACGGCAAAATATGTATAGGACCAATGTATGTGTATGGGGCTATCAAATTGGATGTTGTGACATTACGCTATCCTATCTAGCCTAGAAGGCTTGATCTACTGCCGTTCGTGTTGTTACATGTAGCCCAGAGCAGTGCTCGTCGAAAAGTCATATAGGCCTAAAGCACTTTCTAGACACAAGCAGAAACCAGCCAAGTCCACTTTAGTCCTAGCCTGCCACTATTTCAACAGTAAAATCAGTTAACAGCCAAGGTAGCGTGCCTAGTGATAGCTAATCACGTAACGTTAGCTGCTAGCAGCTTAGTCTTTCTAACTAGTATAGCTAGTCGACAACAAAACTATGTCAATAGCTTAAATCAAGTTAAATATGATCCAATAAGTGACATGGCCTCATCGTCTAGTTTGTCATACTGTGAGTGTTAATGACAAAAAAAATAGGCTACTTACTTGGTGATTCCACGAGATAGTGGTAGATGTCTGAATAGTCCATATTTGGCCACTGCGTGGGGTCATTAATCCAGTTTTCGACCATTTCAAAGGGACACCTCTGTAACCCCGTATCTGTCACAGTCATCGTCTGCACCATTCTGTCTTCGTCATCTTCACTACACTTCCCAGCATCCTCTTGTCTCCACACCTGAACTCACTCCCTCAATCATCCACCTGTTCATCGTTATCATCATCTGTGTCACCTGTCTTCACATCATTAATGTTCATTTGTCTCTGTATTTAGTTTGCTTCTGTTCATTCTGTCTTGGTCGGTCGTCGTCTATGTATAGTTGTAGTAGTGTTAGTTTTTTTTGCCTGCCTGTACCTGTTTTGAGTTAGTTATCAGTAAATGTTTAAATTGGAGCCTTCTTGCCTCAGACTCTTCTTCAACCCGCACCACAACCCGTGACAGAACGACCGACCCTTAAAAAACTGAAGATGACCGAGCGGGAGAGAGGACTTCCATTTGCGGGGACCCGGTTGGCCATATTTCGCGGGACCCGTGGAGGCCGCAGTAGAGGAGGTGGTCGTGTAGAAGCCCGACACCACTCTACATTCTGGCCTCTTTTCAACCCTGGGTTGATTATGTCCAGTCCAGGGCTCCATCCGCCACCGTGCCCGTCTAGCCCAGAGCCCTCGCCGCTGGTCCGACCCAGCCCAGATCTTCATGTCACGCCTGCAGAGCCAGTCTTCGAGCCAGAGCCCGCTGATCCTGCGCCAGAGCCCGCTGATCCTGCGCCAGAGCCCGCTGATCCTGCGCCAGAGCCCGCTGATCCTGCGCCAGAGCCCGCTGATCCTGCGCCAGAGCCCGCTGATCCTGCGCCAGAGCCCGCTGATCCTGTGCCAGAGCCCTCTTCACAGCTGGTCCTGCCCAGCTCAAAGCCCTCTTCACTGCTGGTCCTGCCCAGCTCAAAGCCTTCTTCACCGCTGGTCCTGCCCAGCTCAAAGCCTTCACTGCTGGTCCTGCCCAGCTCAAAGCCTTCTTCACCACTGGTCCCATCCAGCACAGAGCCCGTCGCCTGCCCGCCAGAGCCTGAGACCGTCCAGCCAGAGACCGTCCAGCCAGCTCTGAAAGATACAGTGCTGATTACGGCGATCTTGTGTGTGTGGGCTACACACACAACGATCATGGCCCATTCGGCCAGTTCAAAGCCCTCTTCACCGCTGGTCCCGTCCAGCCCAGCAGAGCCTTCACCGTTGGTCCCGTCCAGCACAGAGCCTTCACCGCTGGTCCCGTCCAGCACAGAGCCTTCACCGCTGGTCCCGTCCAGCACAGAGCCTTCACCGCTGGTCCCGTCCAGCACAGAGCCTTCACCGCTGGTCCCGTCCAGCCCAGAGACCCCTTCACCGCTGGTTCCGTCCAGCCCAGAGACCCCTTCACCGCTGGTTCCGTCCAGCCCAGAGACCCCTTCACCGCTGGTTCCGTCCAGCCCAGAGACCCCTTCATCGCTGGTTCCGTCCAGCCCAGGGACCCCTTCACCGCTGGTTCCGTCCAGTCCGGAGACCCCTTCACCGCTGGTTCCGTCCAGCCTAGAGACTTGTAATGACTCTGTCACTCTTCCCATTTATTTTTTTGGGGGGGGCCATAGGCCCTCGCCGTGGCCGCCCGAAGGGTCCTCACCGCCATGGCCGCCCGAAGGGTCCTCACCGCCATGGCCGCCCGAAGGGTCCTCACCGCCATGGCCGCCCGAAGGGTCCTCACCACCATGGCCGCCCGAAGGGTCCTCACCGCCATGGCCACCCGAGGGGTCCTCACCACCATGGCCACCCGAAGGGTCACCACCGCCCTGGACGCCCGAGGGTCCGATAGCTCCGCCCTGGCCGCCTGCACGTCCTGCTCCGCCCTGGCCGCCTGCACGTCCTGATCCGCCCTGGCCGCCTGCACGTCCTGATCCGCCCTGGCCGCCTGCACGTCCTGATCCGCCCTGGCCGCCTGCACGTCCTGATCCGCCCTGGCCGCCTGCACTTCCTGATCCGCCCTGGCCGCCTGCACTTCCTGATCCGCCCTGGAGGCTTCCTGTCCCTGTTTGGCCACGCCCTGGCCAGCCTTCAGGGCGCCCACCCCCCCCCACCCCATTGATGTTCTACGGCGCGAGGTCGCGCCTTTTTGAAGGGGGGCGTTATGTCACAGTCATCGTCTGCACCATTCTGTCTTCGTCATCTTCACTACACTTCCCAGCATCCTCTTGTCTCCACACCTGAACTCACTCCCTCAATCATCCACCTGTTCATCGTTATCATCATCTGTGTCACCTGTCTTCACATCATTAATGTTCATTTGTCTCTGTATTTAGTTTGCTTCTGTTCATTCTGTCTTGGTCGGTCGTCGTCTATGTATAGTTGTAGTAGTGTTAGTTTTGTTTGCCTGCCTGTACCTGTTTTGAGTTAGTTATCAGTAAATGTTTAAATTGGAGCCTTCTTGCCTCAGACTCTTCTTCAACCCGCACCACAACCCGTGACAGTATCCAGTAGCTTCTTTAAGTTTGTGCCATTTTTGCCATCAAGAAACTTAACAGAACTAGAGCGAGTTCTGTTCTCAGGGGAATCCGTTTGTTTTCCCCCAAAAGGGGGCGTTACCCTTCGATGACACAAAAGTAGCGTTGGTCTATGGCGGCGCGGTGGCTTACGTTTATGAGCTATCCAGTCATTCTATATAGATCAGTGCTCTCTACCTCTCTCAGTTGCCTAGGTAACTTAATATCACTCCGCCACTGCTGTAGACTGCGCTAATAAATACAGGGAACAAAGTATAACTATTGCAATGCGATGAAAGGGTAGTTTGATTTCTAACATTATTCTCTCAACAGACATTTACATCGATAGTCTGGCGTTATAATTTATTTGCTTTTGGTGAACTGTGGAGTGGGTAAAATCCTGAACCACTCCTTTAATAGATGAATCTACTAATTTATCTCATTCATCAGAGAAACACAGAGAAAGAGAAATCCTCCAGTGTGGAGCTCTTCACTGATCTGATCCGGTCCATTGAGAGATGTCAGTCTGAGCAGCTGAAGATGATGGAGGAACAGCAGAAAGCAGCAGAGAGACAGGCTGAAGATCTCATTAAAGATCTGCAGCAGGAAATCACTGAGCTGAAGAGGAGAAACACTGAGCTGGAGCAGCTCTCACACACTGAAGATCATCTCCATCTCATACAGGTCTGTCAACATCTCTCAGTCAATATGTACAATATTACAAGACAAACACTCTGTCCCAAAACATGAGATGCTTGAATATTTTATTTTTACCAGTCTAGAAATTGCACAAAAGAGAATGAAGCGGTAATAGTCAAATTTGAAAATTTGGTTAACTATGCTTGAAAGGTACTGTGTAAAACATTAACTATAAATATAAAAAATAACATTTAATAATTCTCTCTCTCTCCTGCTATAGATGAGCTCATCCATGGACAGTTGTCCAAACACTAAGAACTGGACTGAGATCAGGATTGACTCTGATGTGAATGTGAGCTCTCTGTATAGAGCCCTGACTCAACTGAAGAAAACTAATCAGACACTAAATGAAAAACTCAATCAAACTGGTATGTGAATATCAAATACAGTAGATCTTTTTCGTCATTAACTAAGAAAATAATGTTTCCAAGGTATATTATGGGTTAAATCCAATTTGATTTCCATTACACGAGAGTAGATGTTAAAACTTCATGCTGATTTGTACTCGGCTTTCGCCAAGATAAGCAAAACTAAGACGTAGCTTTACAGTAAACTATGCTTCTCCATCCATTTACGCTTCTTTCCATATGGTGCTGTGACTCCCCTTCTGTCCGGCGTTAACGGCTGCAGTGTAATTGGCGCGTCAGCGCACGCGACGGCTGCAACTACAGGACCAGCACGACATCCGTCTGGATTGAGCCGAGTAGGGGACATCTCTAGGGTCTTCAAGTGGGCACCTTCCGTCCTCAGTGTTTCGTCGACTAGCCCACGACACCTCAAGAGGGCTCGACAGTGACTCTGGCGTCCCAGAGTCACCCCCCTCCGTCCCCCACTCAACTCAGCCCAGCTTACTGACCTCTACATCCCTCCTGCTGCTGAGACCTAACCACAATCTCACCGCAACCCAACCATACGCGCCAACCCGTTTGACTAAGGCTGTCGAGCCCCACTGCTGCGTTAATATGCAGTTTCAGTGGACAACGGTTCCGTATGGCATACCACCTACCGCAAAACACAATATCTGCCCAACCTCCCGTCATTCACGCAATATCCACAGGAACGTATACAAATAAACCAACAGACTCTTCAAGTTTTCAAGAATTACGAAACCGTAGTGTGGCGGCCTGCACACAGCCAGCTAGAATCTTTCCGTCTCAACCACAGCCAGTTGCTGCTCCTTTCTGCTGCTTCAGATAAGTTCTTTACTGTGCGACTCAACTCTTGGCCGCTGAATCCGATGTCTCTGAGGAACCGGGTTGTATAGTGTGCCACAAAACCTCGACAACCCAGTTCCACTGGATAAACCTGGACTCTCCATCCTCGCTGTTCTGCTTCAGTGGCCAGAGGAGCATACCGCAGTTTCTTCCTCTCATATGCCTCATCTACCGCATCCTCCCATGGCACTGTTAACTCTATCAGTTGAACAATGCGTGCTGATCCAGACCACAAAACAATATCTGGTCGTAGGTTAGTGGTGGCAATCTCAGGTGGAAAAATAAGCTGTTGATCAAGATCAGCCAGCATCTTCCAGTCCCTAGCAGCTTCCAGTTGTCCTGGGCGAGAATTGGTGTTAACACCTTTTCTTGGTGGTTGCTCACCTGGGCGGAGGAATATTGTCTTCTGCGTGTAATGTTTTGCTAGAACAGGAGGCAACTTATTGGTCATGTTACGCTTGCCTTCTAATGCTAAAGCCAAACATCGCAGTACTTGGTCATGGCGCCAAGTAAACCGACCTTGCTAAGAGCCACCTTACATCCTGTCAAAATGTGCCTTAATGTGGCAGGTGATGAACACAAAGGACAAGAGGGATCCTCTCCTACCCAGAGGTTTAGGTTCTGCGGTGATGGGAGAACATCATATGTTGACCTAATAAGGAAACTGATCCTACTCTCTTCCATTGACCAAAGGTCTTGCCAGCCCATCTTACGTTGTTCCACACTCTCCCATCTCATCCACTCTCCCTGCTTGGCCTGGGAAATGGCCTTTATACACCTCATCCTCTCCTCCTGCTTACGCACCTCGTTGACTAACATAACTAACTAACCCTGTGTGACCAGAGCGGTACTTTCTGTATAATTAGATTCAGATGACAATGACTACAACACTCTGGGATTTGTACCCAAGGAAACACAAGAAAAGGAAAACAGGTTCGACAATGAGAAGACAGAGACATGTTGTCCAATTAAACAAAGAAATACATTTTATTCAAAAGAAAAAAATCATCCCAGAATAATCATAATCAAATACTCACTAGCAAGTTTGTTACAATAATAATATTAAAAACTCACAAGGCTAAAAATAAAATTTCTTCAAACACACGTAATGCAATGTTCAAATCAAGCCAAAAAACAACATCACAAAACTAAAGAAATGTTGTACCTTCTGTTGTGAACTTTTTCTTCGTCGAAGCAGGGACCAGGAGGCGTGGTGCTATCTTTCAAGCAGGAGTTACTCTTTATTGAGGACTCGCTGTGCGTCGCTGTAGTCACCCAAGTCTAAGGCAGTGTACATTGTAGTTTATTAAGTTTTTAGTGGGCAGTGCTTAGAAATGGAGACAAAGCACTTGGGTGACAACCTTAAACAAAGCATGCGAATGAAGTATCCAGGCATAAGAACCTACCCTAGACTCTAGAGTGTTAATCAAATCAACATAGCTATTCAAAGAATGGGACAGGGGCTCCAAGAGCCATTAACCCTCTGGGGTCGGCGGTCTCGCCGGCGATACAAGCTCACTTTTTTCCTTATCAGTGCAAAAGAGACTCAAATTACTCTGTTGATTTTGATCTTACATATAAGTGTTGTACATCATTCGATCCTGTTAAGTTTGTATTTTTTTTGTGGAACCTCATAATAAAAACAAAGTGTTGTGCTTTTCGCCTAATAAAGAAAAATAAACATGATGCGCGTTCTGCGTTCTCTCTGTCAGTGAAGTCCCTTCTGAAACGCGTCCGAAAAATGAACTGTAACTCTGCAAATACTCAGTCAAACAGGTATACAGGCACACAGGCATGAAGCCTGAATTATCTTCTTTTAAATGAAGTAATTTATATAAAAAACTAATTTTCTCATTTTATGTAATCTGTACGAAAAGAGAGAGATGATAGTCGTTCTCGTCTCAGCTCATTAAAGGGTCATGAAACCCCCCTCTATCAGCTCAAGTCTAGCTCATAATCTTTTTGAAAAATGCAACTTAAATGGGCGTGGATGGCTTTGAGAAGAAGGGAGGGAGTGGGTGTAGCACGGCAGGGGAGAGGGGGAACTGTCATCAGCCAGCAGTGTTGCCAGATGTACGATAATTATCGTATTTGTACAATAATTTTGACCTCTGTACAATGTACGATCAATAATGAACAATAATCTCAGAGTTTTCAGTCGTTCGTCCAAACACACATCCTACCGCTTCTCTCTCTAAACCCCGAATCATTTCGCAGGCTCGCCTGCCTGCACGTACACACACACACAACACGGTGTCGCCCTGCCCGCACGTCAACACTACACATTCACAAGTCTCCCGCATTAAGCATACAATTGATATATTATCGAAATATCTAAAAGGTTCATAACGACCGCTTATTTAACAAAAGGCAAGTAAAATGACCAGGGTTACATTTTAGACACACTCTGAAGGGATAGAAAAGTCCTCAGGACTTGGTACCGCATTACTCACAAGACGTAACTTGCATTGGTCATCGACAAGGCCGAAGTCCACCATTCTCCAATTCTCGAAGCTCTCTCGGGTAAAATGTTTGCGGCACTTGCGTCCCATGATGGTCTCTCTCCTTTACTAAGCGATATCACAGTTTGACATGTCTGTGGAAAGATCCACGTGGTGTCATGAATAATTAAGAGACCGTGTCTTCTCATAGGATATAAAAACTCAGTCTCATTAATAATTATGAGACACCGATGAGTCATCAACGCACTACACTGTGCACTGCCACGTCACAGCCTGCGATGAAGATTTTAAACCCGGAAGACGAAAATAGCTGGAAAAAACTAAAATTTAACCATTTTCGCCCTACTATTAAATCTAACAGATGCTAACATTGTCTTCAATGTTGTTCAACACACATACCTCTGTTAAAATCTCAGAAAATTTGGTTTAGGGTTTCATGACCCTTTAAAGTTAATTTGACCACGCCCACAGCGCGCGCTCTATTCAAACACAAATGCTCTGAGGCGATCCACGCCCACACATCAGCTGGATAATCCACCGAAAGAGACTCAGATTTACGACGCTGTGAGGAATAATACTATCTTAATAATAATCCTGGAAAAAATTACCTCAGAAGTGCAGGTAGTTTCATTTGGAGGAGCAACAGATCCAGCTGAGGAATAGGTACATTCTTTATTTTCAAGTGCTTTGTGCTAATCGCGATATGAAATAGTATCTGTAAACAAAAAGACTGTTTGAATATGAATCGTGTTTTTGTGTGTGAATGAATGAACAGCTTTTACCTAATTATATTCCAATAGTGAGATGAGTAAAAATCGACTGAAATATGTTGAAATAAAATATTTTTGTATAAGCAACGTATTAAACTGCAAATTAACATTTATATGTCCTAATCATAAAAACGATATGGTACATATGAAAGACAAGATATCGTTTTTACTGTAAAATACTGCCACATCAAATAAGCTTGTTTGCTAAGATGTTATTATAGTGTTTGTTCGATTGTAGGCTATATTCAAACTAATTAATCCGCAACTGTGAAATATGTATGATAAAATGTATACTTTAGTATATACAAAGAAAGATTACATTTGAAATATACCGTAATTCCTCAAATAAAGACCGGTATTCAAATAAACGCCGGGCCTCTGATAGTGGCCGGGGGCGTGGTCAACGCGGACAAATAAAGGCCGGTCTCAAATTAAGGCCGGGGAAAAAATGGTGTGAATAGGTACACTTTAAATGAGTGTACACTCAAAGACGGACGCGCTCAGCGCTTGTCATATATCACAACTATTCAGTGTTTTTAACCACATGTTTATTTTAGGTTTCAGACATTTAAATAGATATGATTTATAGCAAAACAAAAAATTTATAGTTTGTAAAATACACAATGGTGTCTATGAAAGCAGCAATAACAATCCATTCAAATATATTTGGCGACGTGTTTTATTCATATCAGATACACAGTGTGTAAGTAACTATAAAGTTTACTCTATTCTTCTCCCAGTTCACCGGCCACTTACTTTCATGTATTTCGGGAGAAACTGAAGAATTCACGCGCTGTAACTTAACAAATACAACAGGAATCTCCGAACTGCGGTGCCCATCTCACGTTACAGATCAAGATAATTTATAAAGGGTTTTAAACGACAAAACAAACTCACTTACACGGATTTGAGAGTCAGAATAGAAGATAGTTGATGACATGGTAAGCAAGTTTGTTAATATTTAGAAATAAAAGCGCTACATCTGTCATACAGCGCTATTTTGGCTGTGGTGAACACGTGCCAAGCATGACGCGTCACCATGGAAACTTGGCTGGCGGGCGGGCGGGGATCGCAAATTAGAAATAAAGGCCTGCCTCTAATAAAAGCCTGCTTCAAATAAAAGCCGGCTACCATCTGCAGTTCAGGTAAATAAAGGCCCCGGCCTTTATTTGAGGAATTACGGTAGTTAAAATTTTAATTGTTGTTGTAATTGTAACCTTTTTTAAAATAGCAAAAATATATGTAGGCTACATATAAATAAATCCAACAAGTCCTCCAACCCATACGACCATTTAGGTCGTTTGTGACTACCTTCAAATACGACACATAAGAGCGTTTCCTAAATTTGCGCCCCTACCGGCAGCTGGAGATATGGAGAAATGCATTATAAACCTCGATGCATTATGGGTTATTTTTATCTACCTGCTAACGTTACCAGTTTACGTCAAACTCTCCCAGCTATTCAAAGTAGTTTATTGCTATAAAATATATCTTTTTGATGACTTCATCACACGTACAGGTAGGGTTTCCATCCGTATATAGTCCCGTGTTTATGAATTAAATGATGTCGTGTTTCAAATCGGTATTTATATTTCAAGCTGTGTGACGTTCATTCAAACGCACGCCAGCATTATAAAGTTAGTTTTCATTGTGACATTCAAACATTGAAATTTGCCTGTGTTGGGAAAGGTATCATGCAAAAAGTCCACACATTTACTATGTTTTACCAGTAACTGTCGATCCTATGTCATGTGTAGTAAAAGCACAGTAACGTTATACCATGCTTCTTCCACCGTAACTGTAACCACGGTAACCACACTTACAATGCTTTTACCACAGTAACTGTGTTTGTATTGTGTACTATTGTAGTTAAAGCACAGTAACACAAGACTTAACATGTTTTTTTTTACCAGTTACTGTAGTTGTAATGTGGTATTTGTAATTAAACACAGTAATTTACCATGATTTTACCACAGTCTGTGTTTTTACTGTCTACTATTTGTAGGTAAAGCACAGTAACCACAGCACTTGCCATGGTTTTACCACAGTAACCACAGTTTTACTGTGGTATTTGTAGTTGAAACAGTAACACAACACTTACCATGGTTTTACCACAGTAACCATAGTTTTACTGTGGTGTTTATAGTTGAAACAGTAACACAACACTTGCCATGGTTTTACCACAATAATCACAACACTGGCCATGCATTTAATACCTTTTTGTAATGTAATTGTAATTCAATATTCTTTTTCTGTCTTGCAGTTACTTCAGATCACATACTTCTCCATCTCCATCTCCCACAACAACCTTTAATCCAACAGCTCTTTTAAGAGGCCATCTCTCGCAAAAACTCACTTTCTGTCTGTCTCTCTCTCTCTCTCTCTCTCTCTCTCTCTCTCTCTCTCTCTCTCTCTCAGTTTTTTTTAACTGTAATTAATGTACACATTTTTTTTTGCTCTCTTTCTTTCTCTTCTTCATCATGGAATATTTTTAAAAATCAAAATTTGATCAATTCTGTCAGAAAGCTGCTATTAACAGGGAACTTGAACTCAAAGCTCCCAGTGCTGATCTTGAAGAAGCTGCCAGGGAGGCTGAACAGGTCCTTCAAATTAGGTAATGTTGAACACATTTAGTTATAGCTGATTTGCTTTAATGAATGTATCCTTATTTTATGTTTTATTAACTTTCCTTAAAGTCCTTCCTCTCAAATAATTTGGTCACGGATCATTTTTAACACACTGTCTCAACATGTATATATTTCTCTTTGTTTCAGCTGAAAAGGAAGTGCTGTCAAGGGCTTGGTAAACCTGTTTTCGTGGAGAGGGATGAATTCGGCCATCTTGTGTGTTTATGGAGATGGAAAAAAGCGGCAAAGGCAAATGTTTCCAATGGTATGTCTGTGTTGGTCTTAACCCTTGATTGAATATTACTGCAGTTACATTTTGCACAGCATTTGATGTTTCTTAAACTTTGTTTTACATACTACACTACCCCATCAGTAAGAACCCACAATGAAGCGTCATGTTGATGTAGTAATAGTTCATACAATTGACCAAGTCAGCAAATTCATATGATATTATGCAAGTGCACTCGTACAAAATTCTATGACTTTTACTCCAGCTGCTGTCATTGGCCATTGCCTCAACTCTCTTGCAGATTGTAAGAAGTTGGACCGTTTATATCAGAAAGTTCATATCAAGTCCATTGTATTCTTTATTAACCTTTACATATTGGCGCCGTCTCTTCTCGTACCAACAGTACATGATATCTTTCCACATGTTGATTTTTATTGACCACATCTGTTTAAGAAGCAAGAGTCTGGAAATGCTAGTTTAACAAGTTACGTGACACATCAGATCTTCAAAGAACTTGTCCTAATCAGATCACTTAAACAATTAGTTCACCCAAAAATGAAAATTCTGTCAGTAATTGCTCACCCTCATGTTGTTCCAACCCGTAAGACTTTCATTCATCTTCAGAACACAAATTAAGATATTTTTGATTAAATCTGAGAGCTGTCTCACTCCTCCATAGAAGCTAAGGGATCGAAACTTGCCAGCCTAGAAAGTTAGAAAAGACAATGTTTAAAATAGTCCAAGTGACTACAGTGGCTCAACCTTGAGTTTATCCAGCGACGAGAATACTTTTTGTGCGCAAAAATAACGACTCATTTAATTCTTCATTTTCTTCTCTGTGGGCCTCTGAGTGAGTTTACATAGTGTAACAGCGCAGCGCTTCTGTGTTGTACGTCAGAATGTAGGCTCGCTATTGGCCGACGCAGGTCATGTGTGTGATGCGTGTGACGTACAACACAGAAGCGCTGCGCTGTTACACTACGTGGCTCACTCAGAGGCCCACACAGAAGAAAATGAAGAGTTGAATAAAGTCATTATTTTTGCTTGTTTTTGCACACAAAAAGTATTCTTGTGGCTTGATAAACTTATGGTTGATTGACGAAAGTCTTACGGGGTTGGAACTTGGAACAACATGAGAGTGAGTAATTACTGACAGAATTGTCATTTTTGGGTGAACTAACCCTTTAAGTTCGTTCATAACACCAATAACAATAACTATAATGATAAATATTCTAACATCCACAACAAACGGACGATAAAGTTCTGTTTATTATCAAAAGTGCGTGCTGTGGTAATGTTGTCTGACATTTTAAGTGCTTAAGCTTTTTAAAGTCGAGTAGATTCTGATTGGCTGTCAAAATTTTTATAGTTCATCAGCTGGAAAAAAACAACATTTCTGAAAGTGATTCCAACGAAATTGTTCCTCTGTGTCGTTATATGTTAAATAGCTGCAGTGTGGGCTCATCCTTTGCGTGAAGAGGCCTTTAAACTGCTTACAACAATACTGGCAGCAAGTAATCATGTTTAAAGGAATTCATTTATTAATATAGCTTGCTATTGAAGATACAGCTTTTTCTAGTACCACCTTTCTCTCATTATTAAAACTTACACCCATCTCAGTTCCTGTCTTAATGTACATGTTTAAACAACAATAGTATTTAAACATGGGTTCAATAGACATTTCTTGTTTTACAGCTGAAAAAGAGCAAGCCATGCAAACCAGTATTCACCAGGACAACCAGTTCTGTTGGGGATGAGAAATGAACATGGCCTTCTCATGTATTCATAGATACTCATACATACATGTTTATAGCTGGAAACTACTTTATATGGTGAGTACTGACAGTTTTTCTGGAGTTATTATTAAATTGTTGTTTTGTCTGATTGTTTGAAGGAGGATGAAGCCAGTTGATGAAGAAATAGGCATGTTGCACTAGTTTTAAATACATTATTAATTTGTTATGACTGCTTGTATTATGTTCTCATTTTCTACTTGTACAGAAAGACTACATCAAGAGGTAGAGGAGCCGATAGCTGGCACTGAACACACTCAATGCTCAGGTCCGTCTTCACGCAGTTGGTCAGTTCACATGGTCCAGACTAAGGAGAAATGGGTCTGAGGCCAGAGATGGAGTTTTTGTTGACAGGAGACGATTCTGTGGCCACCAAGTGCAGCACTGCATCAGTTATCCACTGTGAAGAATACATTCCAGCTCTACATTGACAGGTCAGAGTTACGGCCCATGGAATCAATGGTAAGTCTAGTGCAGGGGAAGGCAAGTTCGGTCCTAGAGAGCCGCTGTCCTGCAGAGTTTGGCTCCAACACTCAGAAAAACCTCACCTGCCTATAGCCTTAGTAATCCTGAAGACATTGATTAGCTTGTTCAGGTGTGTTTGATTAGGGTTGGAACTAAATTCTGCAGGACAGTGGCTCTCTAGGACCGAACTTGCCTACCCCTGGTCTAGTGCAACAATTTTAAATAATACTATTATATATGGTTTGCTGATTTACCACCTCCTAAATACATATTTTCTTTGGTTAGACCTTCACCCATCCACCCTGATGCTGTGCTGAAGAAGGCTCATCAGTGTCTTTTCTTCCTCAGACAGCTGAGGAAGTTCAGTGTGAGCACCAAAACCCTCAAATCAACCCTCAATTTTACACTGTGGAGAGGATCCTGACTGGCTGCATCACTGCAAAGCTCTACGAACTGCACAGAACACTGTTGAAGGTGAGCTTCCCTCCCTCCAGGACAAGGGAGTGTGTGAGGAAACTTCCCTTCCTACAGGTGTGTGTGAGGAAAGCACGGAGAATCCAGACACCCGAGCCATGGACTGCTCTCACCGTTACCATCAGGCAGAGGTTATCGTAGAACCCGCACCAGCAGACTGGACTCATACCAGTAAAACACACAGCAACCCCCACCCCCCAACCTCATATGCTCTACATTTTTTCAATTACACTGACTGGACTCTTACTCAGTATTATTCTGGACCCTGACATTCTATTTTCACTCATTCATACCGTACTGCACTGTATATGTATACTGTGATTATTTTGTTTGTTATTTTTTTTCATTTTTCAATCTGTGTATAGTATAATATTGTACCATATATTGTTCTCTACTTGTATTGAGTCCCTAACATATACTGTGCATATTAATACTGTATGTGTTGTGTAAATATTCTATACTTGTCATCCATACTGTCATTCTGCAGAGTTTGCAAAAAAGAATTTCATCACCTGTACACACTTGGGTTCATGGTTTTGTGACAATAAAATTATTTGATTTGATCACATCTTTTGTCCATCATTTGTACTGTACTGTGCTCGATAACAATTGCAAATTGCTTATATACATGGAAGAATATTTTGATGGGGAGATAAATATCATGATTATAACAACCCTTTTTTATTTCTCTCAAATATCATAAGTCTTTATATGCTACTTTAGCTGTATTTATGCTGTATTATCCAGTAAAGTTTTGTACATGGTGTTGGATAAAAACATATGGTGAATATTATTTATATACATGGAAGAAGATTTTGATAGGGAGATAAATATCATGATTATAACAACCCTTTTTTATTTCTCTCAAATATCATAAGTCTTTATATGCTACTTTAGCTGTATTTATGCTGTATTATCCAGTATAGTTTTGTACATGGTGTTGGATAACAACATATGGTGAATATTATTTATTAAGGATTGTGTTTGGTAAATATACAATTAGATTTTGTAATAAGACATAATAACCATGATTGTTTTAATTGAGACATGAAGATTTGTCATATTAATGACATTTGGGACAATCATTTGCTAGAATGTTACCATTGTATATGTTTTAGGACTTAGATGTTGTGTCAAATACAGTAAATATGCCAAATTTCAGTTACATGAAGTGAAAGGCTGAAAGATGCATCACAAGAGACTGCATGGGCTATATTGTAATGGGCACTTCAGGCACACTGAGGATGATGTACCAGGGAAAGATCAACATGGATCCAGTACTATAAGCAGGATGAGCATTCAAATTTCTGATGTCCAGAACTTTTACATTATGATGCTTTGCAGTGCATTTATTTTTTGTTAAGACTTTTGAGCCATAAGTTACACACTGTGTGTACTTGGACAGTATGCCATTCAGTAAAACAATGTTGTACAATGAAGTGTCACAAGTGTATTGGTTGTTTAAATTGATGTCTTTGTTTATTGTCAACACTTCTTATGCTATGTTTACATAATGATGTTGACTTCACTTTAAAAAAAATCATATATATATATATGAAAAGGTGGTATAAAGGCGTTTTAAAAAGTGCTTATAGTAAAATACCAAATTTTAGCCTGCCTCTCAAATATTTCTTAGAGGTTTTCACAATGACCATGATTAGATATCCCTATGTTCAGTAAAGATAGTATTTTTTAAAAATTTCTTTATTAAACGTTTTAAACTACATTACCCATGAGCCTCTATCATTATAAGCTATTTGGCAATAGTCTTTGTTTGTAGTTCAGTTAACTTATACTTAGGGTTAGGGTTAGGATCTCGGTAAAGGGGTAATTTCTCACAACAACTCAACACCACATTGTTAACTTTATGTATTACTGACGTAATTATAACAGCAAAACGTACTTTGCAACATTAAACGTTTAGTAATATGGGTTTAAAGATTGTCCAACCACAGCCAGTCCTCTAGATGCCAAGGAAATGTCAAAGCCAATGACAACCCAGTTGAGCAGATGCGTCACACTTACTTGTCCATATATGGTCATTTATGACAGGATCTTCCAGGTTCTTGTGGTGAATGGACAAATTAAACATTTATTTGTCCCCATTAAATATAAAACTAAAATGACAGATTGCATTGCATAACCCGATGCACCAATAGATTACACGCAATAGAAAAATGTTGCAGTTGGATACTGTATGACAAATAAGTATTAAAATAATTCAAAAAGTTTCATTTGCTTACATCCTCTGATAATTATTCAAGCATTCAGTATTTCTTAAACAAAGATAAGTTCAGCTACTATTCAAATGAAGTAATTCTATAACATTTACAATGTATTAAAGGTACATAATTATTTAATCACTTCTGTGTTTCCAGGAAATGGACCCCATTACCATTATTAGCTAGTATAAATATAGGAATAAAAAAAAAAAAGCTCAAAAAAAGCATAATGAATGGACACAATTTGTAGTAATTTCCCATTGTTTATTTATATGTCAAACTGTTTAAATACAAAGATAAGCGCCCAGCACAGCATCCTCTGTCACACAGGTACTCCTCCAGTTTGCGCCACTATGTAGAAAAGAAAACAAAAAAATAGGTTGGTTATATAAAAAAATATCTGCATTGAGGTAATCAATTATAGTGAAAAATAGAAAACTCTTAAAAAAAACACTGATTGATAAAGTAACTGATATGTAACCGAAACCCCTTTAAAACAACAATGAATAGTATTTAACATGTAATTTTGATTGGCATTTCAGATGGATGGAGAAAACTGAACTGGAATGATATATGTAAGGGATAATGTGTAAGGGACATTATCCCGCTTATTACATGGCTACATACCAAATATATCAATAATTTGACTCAAAATATTGATTTAAAAAGGTTTATTGATTTAAAAATGATTGTATTGCTTCCGCTAAAGAAAATAGCGTTTAGCGCTACGTCTCTACGGTTAGAATCCATTGCAACGCTCTGTTTTTCATGGCAACGGTGTGTTATACTTAGCAGCGGTCTGTTTTCAAGAAACAACAGACCGCATTCTACATTAGAATTCAACCAAGCCATGTAATAAATTTATATATATATATATATATATATTTATATAATTACATATTATGCAATTCAATAACATTAAGTTGAAACAATTAAGGAAATAATATTAAAAAGAAAGAAAATAGGTTATTTTTACATTACCATTCCCGCCCTCTTTCTCTGTGTTGGCAAGTAGAATACAGTGGGAGGGATGGTGACAGGAGTGCTCACAGTAGAATCTGAGTGTTCACTGTAGAAAAGAAATTATTACAAGTAGACATGGTCAGAGTGGAAATTAGCAATAAGAGTGAAGAAGGGCTGAGAGCAGATGTGCCACACAAGACAGAGAGCGATGTGGAAGCTTTTGGATGGGTTGGGTCTTAAAAGAGCCATTGGGCTTGATATTGTAGAGAGCTGATGGAGTTTGATATTGTAGAGAGCTGATGGAGCAGGACTAAGTAATTTGTGACAAATCCTGCAAGAAAGGACAAAAGAGAATTTTATTAAATCACATGATGAACTATAAAAACACTGACAACCAATCAGGATCTATCCAACTTTAACCGTTTGTTGTGGATGTTAAAATAGTTATCATTATAGTTATTGTTATTGGTGTGATGAACGAACTTAAAGGGTTAGTTCACCCAAAAATGACAATTCTGTCAGTAATTACTCACTCTCATGTTGTTCCAAGTTCCAACCCCGTAAGACTTTCGTCAATCAACCATAAGTTTATCAAGCCACAAGAATACTTTTTGTGTGCAAAAACAAGCAAAAATAATGACTTTATTTAATTCTTCATTTTCTTCTGTGTGGGCCTCTGAGTGAGCCACGTAGTGTAACAGCGCAGCGCTTCTGTGTTGTACGTCACACGCATCACACACATGACCTGCGTCGGCCAATAGCGAGCCTACGTTCTGACGTACAACACAGAAGCGCTGCGCTGTTACACTACGTAAACTCACTCAGAGGCCCACAGAGAAGAAAATGAAGAGTTAAATGAGTCGTTATTTTTGCGCACAAAAAGTATTCTCGTCGCTGGATAAACTCAAGGTTGAGCCACTGTAGTCACTTGGACTATTTTAAACATTGTCTTTTCTAACTTTCTAGGCTGGCAAGTTTCGATCCCTTAGCTTCTATGGAGGAGTGAGACAGCTCTCAGATTTAATCAAAAATATCTTAATTTGTGTTCTGAAGATGAATGAAAGTCTTACGGGTTGGAACAACATGAGGGTGAGCAATTACTGACAGAATTTTCATTTTTGGGTGAACTAATTGTTTAAGTGATCTGATTAGGACAAGTTCTTTGAAGATCTGATGTGTCACGTAACTTGTTAAACTAGCATTTCCAGACTCTTGCTTCTTAAACAGATGTGGTCAATAAAAATCAACATGTGGAAAAATATCATGTACTGTTGGTACGAGAAGAGACGGCGCCAATATGTAAAGGTTAATAAAGAATACAATGGACTTGATATGAACTTTCTGATATAAACGGTCCAACTACTTACAATCTGCAAGAGAGTTGAGGCAATGGCCAATGACAGCAGCTGGAGTAAAAGTCATAGAATTTTGTACGAGTGCACTTGCATAATATCATATGAATTTGCTGACTTGGTCAATTGTATGACCTATTACTACATCAACATGACGCTTTATTGTGGGTTCTTACTGATGGGGTAGTGTAGTATGTAAAACAAAGTTTAAGAAACATCAAATGCTGTGCAAAATGTAACTGCAGTAATATTCAATCAAGGGTTAAGACCAACACAGACATACCATTGGAAACATTTGCCTTTGCCGCTTTTTTCCATCTCCATAAACACACAAGATGGCCGAATTCATCCCTCTCCACGAAGACAGGTTTAACAAGCCCTTGACAGCACTTCCTTTTCAGCTGAAACAAAGAGAAATATATACATGTTGAGACAGTGTGTTAAAAACTATCCGTGACCAAATTATTTGAGAGGAAGGACTTTAAGGAAAGTTAATAAAACATAAAATAAGGATACATTCATTAAAGCAAATCAGCTATAACTAAATGTGTTCAACATTACCTAATTTGAAGGACCTGTTCAGCCTCCCTGGCAGCTTCTTCAAGATCAGCACTGGGAGCTTTGAGTTCAAGTTCCCTGTTAATAGCAGCTTTCTGACAGAATTGATCAAATTTTGATTTTTAAAAATATTCCATGATGAAGAAGAGAAAGAAAGAGAGCAAAAAAAATGTGTAAATTAATTACAGTTAAAAAAAACTGAGAGAGAGAGAGAGAGAGAGAGAGAGAGAGAGAGAGAGAGAGAGAGAGAGAGAGAGAGAGAGAGAGAGAGAGAGAGAGAGAGAGAGAGAGAGAGAGAGAGAGAGAGAGAGAGACAGACAGAAAGTGAGTTTTTGCGAGAGATGGCCTCTTAAAAGAGCTGTTGGATTACAGGTTGTTGTGGGAGATGGAGATGGAGGAGTATGTGATCTGAAGTAACTGCAAGACAGAAAAAGAATATTGATTTACAATTACATTACAAAAAGGTATTAAAGGCATGGCCAGTGTTGTGATTATTGTGGTAAAACCATGGCAAGTGTTGTGTAACTGTTTCAACTATAAACACCACAGTAAAACTATGGTTACTGTGGTAAAACCATGGCAAGTGTTGTGTTACTGTTTCAACTACAAACACCACAGTAAAACTATGGTTACTGTAGTAAAACCATGGCAAGTGATTTGTTACTGTTTCAACTACAAATACCACAGTAAAACGACAGTTACTCTGGTAAAACCATGGTAAGTGCTGTGGTTACTCATGTGCTCTAACTACAAATAGTAGACAGTAAAAACAGTTATTGTGGTAAAAGCATGCAAGTTACTGTGCTTTAACTACAAATACCACAGTAAATTTAACGTTACAGTTACTGTGTTAAATCCAAGGTATGTGTTGTGGTACTTTGCTTTAACTACAAATACCACAGTAAAACCACAGTCTTAAAAGCATGGCGTTGTCTTATTTAACTAAAAATACCACAGTAAAACTAATTACTATGGTAAAAATGTATGGGCACTGTGCTTTAACTAGCAGGATCGAGCTAATATACTGTGGTAAAATCACATTCATTTAGTGGCAATCGCAACCCATTTGTAAAGAAAAAACATCAAACTACACTTATACTTACACATGAATTGCCGACAGTCACAACGATACATTAAATAGATCTTTAAATAAAATAAAACAGATATTGATTACGGCGGTCAGGGACATTCTTTTTCTTGCCGCATTTTGTTTTTATTGGTAACGACAGTCAAAGGTCATTTGATGACGACACACCCGATAAACGAGACTGTCATATATAAGACTGCTAGAGGGCGCTTCATTTTAAAACGCCACTATAGGTCGTAATACGCTGCATGTACAAACGACATATGGGGTCGTTTTTCGGAGGAGGACAGTCTCAATAAATCTTAGGTAAATCTTAAAAGCTCAATATAAGCCTCCTCTTTAAATTATTTGTATTGTGTTTTATTAGTGACACATTTGGGATATATTCCCAAACTTTCTGTAAAAACAGTATGATAATTAACTGCACAATTACTAGAAATTTTTACATTTGATATTATACAATTTGCAAGCACAATTTGAAAAATAAATAAATAAGTGGAACTGTGAACCAATTTTGTATTATATATATTATGTCATTGCATTCTTGTGGCTCAGTAACACACCTGAATGAAAGGGTCATTAGTATGCAGCCCCATTATGCGCTCATTATGCGGGCCCATTGTCTTCTCAGGTGTGAATCACAGCAGGTCACACCCCTGCGCATATTGCCTTTCCAAACAAAAAGTGTCATTTTTAAATTTAAACCAATCTATTGTTTTATGTGAATGATAAGGCAGGATGATTTTCAGATCAATTTGAAGAAAAAACTCTAGGCGACAACATCCATTAGTCAAAAGTCTTGTGGACACATATTTAGTATGTGTTTTTTGGCCTTATTTCAGAAACTTTAAGTTTTAGTTTTTTCAATAACCACGCATAAACAATATTCTCTCAAAAATACAAAAATGTACATGCATGTTGATAACATATTATGGTAGCCCTGTTTGTGCTAAATAGAGTGTAATTACACCTTTGCCATTAATATGTTTATAAGCAACTGAAAAAAGCACAAATGTCAGAGTATGTCAAAACATCTCAAGGACCCCAAAAACACCTTAGACCCCAGAGGGTTAAAGACAAAAGGTGAGAGTCTCAGTAATCTGACTCATTTAATTTACAGTAGAGAGAACAGGACTGGCAGGGATCTCTTGCTAGAAACTTTGCTTAACAGCTAATATCATCATCATCATAACCTTAAATGCTAAATTCAATGTACACTACCTTAGTTTTTCATGTTATGTTATGTAAGGACATAAGATCAGCAGATCTTAAACAGATTAAATCAATTAATCAATCCGCATTTGAAAAGATTGATTGATTAATTGATTGATCAGCAGATCTTAAACAGATTCTTAAATTTGTAATCCCACACTTCCCCACCAAAAGATATGAATATAAAAAGTTAATAAAAAAAAAAGCTGCTACAAGGCTAAAGCTTGCCTTAGGGTTGGCAAACTAGCTGAAAAAAATCGTGCTCTCAACCACATGTGAGCCTTGGCTCAAACTAGAAAAAATGGAGAGAAGTTAGTGGGTCTGGTACAAATTAATTAAACTGTACAAATAATCAATCACTCATTCAACATAAGAGAAAAAAAGAAAACAAAATACCATAAATGACTTGTAGATAGAGGACGCACTCCGAAATCAACCTAAATGTTCAATTCAAACAGGTCAAACCAAAACCACAAAACAGAGATAACAAAATGAAAACACAATCATAATATAATTAGACAAAAAGTAAACCAAGTTAAAGAAAAACAGCAGCGCAACCCTTTGATATCCACCGCATGAGCTGTGGAAGGCGGCAAAACGAAACATAATCAGAAAAACTCTCATCTATTTAATTTAAAACAATAACCAAATCATACATAGGCCTACTCAACTCCACGGATCAACGAACAACAGGATGTTCAAATGCCTTCGCAAATGTTCCACTCAAAACAGACAGTAGGGCTTGGGTGCCACGTTGCATTCTGGGACGTGGCGGCCATGTTGATGGCCTCACGAATGTAAATATACAGCAAGGCGAACGAGGAGAAGAAGCAAAGTTGGGAGAAAGACAAGAAAGAAAAAAGATGTTAAAATCCCTAAAAGGATGTGGAATTTACCGAGATAAGTTAAATAGGGAAGCCAGGAACCGGTATGTGGACAAAATCGGCACTATTAACGATTTGGATCCATATGAAATTTCCAACATATGGCGCTTTTCCACTGCTGGTACGGCTCAGTACGGTTCGGCTCGCTTCACTTTTCCACTGCGTGGTCCGACTCGGCTCGGCACGGCTCGGTTCGCTTTAGCACGGTTTGCTCTTCCACTGCAGTTAGTACCGCTTCAAAGTGGGTGGGATTATAGTCTGACCGTTATAGTTTATCCACTCCTCGGCAACCAACGAGACGAACGTCTGCACTTCGTCCACTGACCACGATTCAGCCTCTTCTTTTTTGGAAGTTTTCTTTCTTTCTTTTTTCGTCAAGCAAGTAGTTTTAAAGCAGGTGCTACAGCGCTGGCTGTTACAGGCTATTTAAATCTAGCGGGTTTGATGTCTCGCAAATACAATGACGCTGGTAGTGACGATTCTGTCTGACCAATCAGTGATCTGCAGTGTGTTCACGTCACATTTTAATATCGGTACAGTACCTTGTTTGTGGTGTGAAATAGTAACGCCAAATTAATCAAATTAAGACACACGACTGAGAGGGTGTACATCTACAAACAGTGCTCAGTAGTCCGAGTAGCAGTAAAGGAGGCAATCAACATGGCGGCCACGCCGAGTAATGACGTCACGACGCCCAAGCCCTATAGAAAGTTTAACTGAGCTTAACAAGAACATAACATTGCGATAGCCTTCATACCTAAAAGCTTTCATCGAGTGCTTGACCCGTCTCCCAGGAGACTTTAACAGGAACGGCTCCAGTGACAACTTCAAAATGAAATAAGACAAACCAATTCTATAAACACCGAAACAAACGATACTGGGCATAACAAATCAGCCACCTACCTCAAGTCAACTACGGAACAGGAAGAAGGGCGGGCGTGACACAGCCTACGTTCTAACGTTTCCTTCACACGCATTTAAATAGACAGTCCCTAATTATTATAATTACGCATTCCCATAAAAGGATAACAAAATTAAGCGGAAATCCCACACTATTACACCAGTAAAGTTCTATCCATGTAAACTCGTGATAAAGCAGTATTACTTAAACGACAAGGGAAGGATGTAATTGAAAAAGTTTTTTTTATCTGTGTACATGTGTAATGGTAACCCGTAATGGGCTCCAAAAAATGTGTGGCCACATTAATAGTAGTGGTTCAATCTTCAGCTGGCTGGCAGGAGCCGCTACTGGCATGTCACGTGACCTGTCAGTGGCTGGCTAGTTGTTTCTGGCAGTCTGCCTTTGCCAAATTTCAGAAACCATTGATTTTTGATGACCAGCCGCGGCTGATCTGCGAGTATAACCTGTTGCCTGACACCCTCGCTGCACGGAAATAATTTGTTTTCTTATTAAGAATATAATCTCATGCATCTATTCATTATAATTGATGTTTTGGGGACTGTTATGATCACACTGGCAGCTACTGACGCTTTGCTGGACGCTCATCCAGATCAGCCGCGGCTGACTCCATGAGCGTCGAGCAAAGTGTCAGTAAGCTGCCAGTGTGATCACGGCCATTTGACTGGTTTAATTGGGATAACAGTCCCCAAAACATCAATTATACTAAAGAATGGATGAATGAGATTATATTCTTAAAAAGAAAACAAATTATTTCCTTGCAGCGAGAGTGTCAGGCAACGCGTTATACTCGCTGATCAACCGCGGCTGACTCCATGAGCGTCGAGCAAAGCGTCAGTAAGCTCCCAGTCTGATCATGGCCATTTGACTGGTTTAATTGGGATAACCGTCCCCAAAACATCAATCATAACAAAGAACATAATCATATCAACAGTTGCATAATAAATTAGCTAGAAAGGGAGGAACACAAAACACAAAAACTGCCAATAATCACTGGTTTCTGAAACTTGGCAAAGGCAGACCACTGACAGGTCACGTGACATGCCAGTGGCGGCTCCTGAAATATTTTCCAAGCACATATTCTTCTCGTTCTGACACTTCTTAGTTCATGTACATCTCCTCGTGGTTCTGATATTCACCGCTAGCTAAATCACATGACAGGTTGTAACACTACACATTGTTCACCTGTAGGTGTCGCTATTACCAATTTAGGCAAGGCAAGTTTATTCATTTAGCACATTTCATACACAATGGTAATTCAAAGTGCTTTACTAGAAGAAATTATTATAATTAAAACAGTTTAGAATAAAGAAATTAAAATAATCAAAATAAATAAGAATCATTAAATCAGTTTAGAATAAAAAAATTAAAAATAATATATATATATAAAATACAGTACAAACAGTCGGACAAACAGTGGCACAGTGCTCATTCAGTAAATGCATAGCTAAACAGATGACTACTGTAGGAGCACATCTGATCTCTGGAAGCTGGTTCCAGCATAATAGCTAAAAGCAGACTCTCAGTGCTTAGAGTGAAAGCTGCAACTGTCTTATGGTCTTTTTAGGAAGGCCAGTGAGGAGTCCATTACAGTAATCCACCCTGCTGGTGATGAAAGCATGAACAAGTTTCTCTAAGTCTTGACTGGAAACAAAGCATCTAATTCTTGCAATATTTTTCAGATGATAGTATGCTGATTTAGTTATTGCTTTGACATGACTACTGAAACTAAGGTCTGACTCTAGAGACACACCAAGATTCCTGACTTGATTTTTAGTTGTTAGACCCCTAGCGTCAAGGTATGCATTCACCTTGAGAACTTCATCTTTGTTTCCAAACGCAATGACTTCAGTTTTGTCTTTGTTTAACTGAAGAAAGTTTTGGCACATCCAACTGTTTACTTCATCAATGCATTGGCACAGGGAGTCAATGGGGCTGTAGTCGTTAGGCGATAGGGCTAAGTAGAGCTGTTTGTCGTCTGCATAGCTGTGGTAAGAGATTCGGTTCTTTCTCATTATTTGGCTCATTGGGAGCATAAACAAATTTGCTCCCAATGAGTAAATATGTATACAATATATGTAAATATGTATACAGTAAATATGTGTACAAATACATATTTACTGCGATACTCAAATACAATTTCCAAATAAACATTTATAATACATTACACAACATTCGTTATTAACAAAATAGCTTACCTTTTCATAAATAAATAACTGAAATATTTAGAAAGAAAATACACCTTTATCTGTGACAGCTACACAGAATGTGTTCACTCTTCACTCCTTTCATATCTGCTTATTGCTTTTTTAAAATTAATTTCTAGTTAATTTAATTACTGAAATAAATAATATGTGATTACAAAAACAAAAAATTCTGAACTTTGATTAAAAAAAAATACTTGTTTAATGTATTTTATAGTGTTTAAATATATATATCCACAAAAACATACATCACAAGAGCAGTTAGCCACCTCCAGGAAAATGAATGGGTCTCTATGGGCCTCTGCTGGATGTATATGGTAATTACTTTTTTTTTTCCACAAATTATAGTCATTAATTTTGATCATCACTAAAGTGTTTTTTTTTTTTTTCATAAAAAGTAATATTTCATATGCATACTAATGGTGTAGTTGAGGAGTTTTGTAAAAAATAGTACTTCATATCCCCCAAAACACAGCATAGTTGAGATGAGTATAGATGAGACGCAAACAAAGAAAATGATAGCCCTATATAATTTGTATTATTAAAACGTTTATTTTTTATAAAATCGCTCTATAAATGTTTGCCATATTGACCCCTAAACACCAAGCCAGGACACAGGAGACAAACACAGTATGACGGTTAAATCCTCAATGTGTGTCTTATAGACCTCTAATGTAAGTATATTTACTGTAAACACATTCTGCATTGTTTTACAAATGAATGGATAAGCAACATTCACACGCCACTGATGCTTCCAATACAGATAAACTGAAATTACTGCTATAATTCCTCATTATATTGTCATCTGTGTCCACAGGGTTGGAGTTTGTGCAGAAGTTTGCAGGTAGAGTGTGACTGACACCATTTTCTTCAATACACCAATACTTTTTATAATCTGCATTATATAGGCTACTTTACATCTGAAAATGTTTGTTCTGAAGTTGATTGATAATGTCTGATCTCTCTCAGTGGATGTGACTCTGGATCCTGATACAGCGAATCCATATCTCATCCTGTCTGATGATGGAAAACAAGTTAGTGATGGAGACATTGAGCAGGACGTCCCAGAAAACCCAAAGAGATTTGATGAGTGTTGTTGTGTTCTGGCAAAGCAGGGATTCAGTTCAGGGAGATTTTACTATGAGGTGCAGGTGACGGGAAAGACTCAGTGGAGGTTAGGAGTGGTCAGAGAATCCATTAACAGGAAGGGGGACAGCAGTATCCCGAGTCCTGAGAATGGATACTGGGTTCTGGGTCTGAATGAGAATGAGGATGATGAGAATGAGAATGAGGATAAGAGTGAGAATGAGAATAAGGATGAGAATGAGGATGAGGATGTGGATGAGATTGAGAATGAGAATGAGGATGTATATGTAGTTCTTGATAGTCCATTGGTTATTTTCCCTCTGAGAGTGAAACCTGAGAAGGTTGGTGTGTTTGTGGATTATGAGGAGGGTCTGGTCTCTTTTTATGACGTGAAGTCCAGATCTCATATCTACTCTTTCACTGGTCAGACTTTCAGTGAGAAACTCTATCCGTATTTTAACCCATGCGATAATGATGCAGGTAAAAACTCAAACCCACTGATCATCACCCCTGTCAGTTAAAATAAAAAATAAAAAAAAGATAATAATAATAATAATAATCTGAAAAGATTGCTGTTTTTTTGAAAAAGTAAATAAAAGTTTGATAGACAAAAAGTGCAAAAAAAAAACTATATATAACTTTATAAACAAATATTTGCAGGCCCTCAAAAAAAAAAAAACATCAACTATAATTAAATATTTGTGATGTTGTGTGAAAAAACGTGTGGTCACGCTTTAGATTAGGGTCCAACTCTTACTATTAAGAACTTTTGCCTCAATAAGCTCCTAATTACTGTTTATTAATAAGTAGTACGTTGTTAAGTTTAGGTATTGGGTGGATTAAGGCATTAATATGTGCTTTATAAGTACTAATAAACAGCTAATATCCTGGTAATAAGAAACTTTAATAGTGAGAATTGGACCCTAAACTAAAGTTTAACCAAATATTTAACCACGGCTACATTTGATTGGCCAATTTATCACAAGTCTATTAATCAACAGAAAGATTTGTTTGCTTTTTAAATCCACTATAACATGTTACATATGATTTAATAATATATGGTCAAATTCTACATAATATACAGAATTTTCAAACTTTCCAGAGTTTCTACATGTTATTTTATAAGGAAATTTCTCTCTCTCCTCTCCAGCTGTTAACATTGAACTATTTGTGAAATATTGTGATTTTTGGTTTATGTTTTAATAACTGCAGCATCTGAATAAAGACAAATGTTCAATTCTATAACTGTGATTTCTTGTAAACTAAACAGCTTGGTAATTATTATGCAAATACACTATCATGTAGAGTGTTGTCTAGAGGCGTTAGGAAGGAAGTACAATGGAGTAGTTTTCCGAATGCCAGATGTGATTTATTTTACAAGCTGCCTTTCAAAACGTGAAGTCTACATAATGTAAAAAAACATTACATTATGTAGACTGCCAGGCCGGAAAATCGTATCCAGTAGTGGAACCTGTGCTAGGCTAGTTGCCCATATGTTTGTGATCCCTACGGCGATCCCATATGTATATTTTTCCACGTGTCTTTCCCTTGGGAGACTCCGCCCTGCCGTCCCTGCCGGTGTTGACTTCCCGTAACTAGGCTGGAGCAACCATAGAGACATTCCCAATGTAGCACTGCCCTAATGGCCTGTCCACATCTGTAACTTCTACATGTTACATCCCTACAGGCAAGATGTGGCATTCAAAGCTTTCCTTTCCGCTTGGAAAAGGTACGCTTTCCAAGTGTTATCCAAATAATCTTACTGTACAGGTCAAGCGAAACAGCAGTAATTGACCTTCTCTGTGAAACCCTGGAAGGGTCACCAATAGTGGTGCTTTGGTAGGGATCCCAATTCGTCAGTTAATGTCTGACTTAAGGTCGAATGTGACTGACTGAAAGAGAACGTCTAGGTTATGTATGGAACCCCAGAGAATGTCTAATAAGAGGAGAACGTCCACTCTCAGTAAACTTCCGGGTTCTGAACCGGTTGCAGTTCCACTCTGGGTCCATATGAGGTCTATGGAGCAATACCCCTTAAAATCCACTTTTCTCAGGATATAATTTTTTGTCTAGTAATTTGAATGTTGTTTTCGAAAGGAGATGCAAAGAAATTACAAATTATTGGGTGTTAGATTTTTAAAAAGTCTTTTAAAATGTCAATGACGTCATACACATCGTACGACCAAAGATACTGCTTTACGGCAATCCTTTAGCACTTTGGTGCTTTCGCGCTCTGCACTTTCCTTTCTCTCGAGGCATCGACAACACAGCTGACACAGGTAAACATGTGCTAGAAGAGTTAAGTCCGCCTTAACATTCTGGTCCCGCTTCGGATGCCACGATGCCATCAAGCGGTATCTCTGGTCGTAATCAGTCCTTCACTGACCAACCAGCGTTCATTAGCAGAATGCTAGCGTGTTATGGGCAACAACAACTCAACCTGTAAGAAATCGAAAGAACATAAGTACTCGTTCATTCAACTTTCGACTTATAACCCATGTTGAACTTGCAAAACCTACATTCAAATCGTCTCGGTTACGGATGTAACCCTCGTTCCCTGAGTAGGGAACGGAGACGTTCCGTCGGATGACGACGAATGGGATTTTCGCTTAGAAAGCCTATCAGCTTCAAACAATATAAAACGAGCCAATGGCAAAGAAATGCCATGGGTCTGCGGAATTTGCATAGCGTAACACCGCCTCACCTCGTGGGTATTTAAGGAGAACGCTGGCAGCAAATAGGCATGTTTTCTTCGCTGAGGAGCCAAGACTGAGCTCAGGCGATCCCCGCGGTACAGCGGAAGTGGCAGGCAGACGGAACGTCTCCGTTCCCTACTCAGGGAACAAGGGTTACATCCGTAACCGAGACGTTCCCTTTCGTTGTCACTCCGAGTTCCGTCGGATGACGACGAATGGGATTTACCAGTCTAATCACGCCACCTTCCCAGCTGTCTTCCAGTGCCCTGCGTAAATCTGAGATCCCTGTCGTGAGACTAGCACGGACGGAGGACTCCTATTTAACACAGGAATACCAAGGTACACTGGGGAGCATATCCCAGATCTTTTAGGGAAGTATGCAATTACTGCCAACCCAGAGGGGGGGGACTTAAGAATACACATATGACCCGAGGGATGCATATGGGGAATCACTGGGGTGTCCAGCCGCAGGTGGAATATTTCAACCCCAGGGGTGGCAAGGTGGCTTGCCGAGGGAAAGACACATGCTCAGAGCGGCTTACAGTGGAAATACACATGTGGGGGTAGCTCAGAGGAGGTACCATGCACACGGGAGGCACCTAGCCGACGCGCAGGCAAGAGACAC
This sequence comes from Rhinichthys klamathensis goyatoka, assembly GCF_029890125.1. Classification (NCBI taxonomy): domain Eukaryota; kingdom Metazoa; phylum Chordata; class Actinopteri; order Cypriniformes; family Leuciscidae; genus Rhinichthys; species Rhinichthys klamathensis. The sequence goes on from NW_026606603.1 coordinate 1,361,061, forward strand.
TGGCGCCGACGTCAGGAGTGCTGGAGGAACTCAGGGCTTTCGGAGAAGCTCACCTGAGGAGAATATCGCACGTATCCAGTCCGTAGAGTGGAATGGCGAGCAAGCGAAGACACCTGAGCGGGTCCGGTACTAGCTGGTTGAAGCGAGTACATGAGAGGACACAGGCTCCACTCGGAGATTGTAGAATCTGGCGAATGTGTTAGGTGTCGCCCAGCCTGCAGCTCTGCAGATGTCTGTTAGCGAGGCGCCATGCGCTAGAGCCCAAGAGGACGCCACACTCCGGGTGGAGTGGGCAGTCACACCAAGGGGGCACGGTCGACCTTGCTGCTGGTATGCCAAAGCAATGGCGTCCACTATCCAGTGAGACAACCTTTGCTTGGAGAGAGCCTTTCCCTTCAGCTTCCCACCATAACAGACAAAGAGCTGGTCTGAGGTCCTGAAACACTGCGTTCTGTCTACATAGATGCGAAGAGCACGTACTGGACAGAGCAGTGCCAAGGCTGGGTCTGCCTCCTCCGGGGGCAGCGCTTGCAGGTTCACCACCTGGTCCCGGAAGGGAGTGGTAGGAACCTTGGGCACATATCCAGGCCGGGGTCTCAGGATCACGTGAGAGTACGCCGGCCCGAATTCCAGGCACGCTTCGTCAACGGAGAATGCGTGCAGGTCCCCTACCCTCTTGATGGAGGCCAATGCAGTCAGAAGCGCCGTCTTCATTGACAGGAAGTTAAGCTCGACTGACTGTAAAGGCTCAAAGGGAGCACTACGCAGGGCGGTTAAGACCACTGCGAGGTCCCAAGAGGGTACGAGAGGAGGGCGAGGAGGATTCAGTCTCCTCGCTCCTCTCAGGAACCTGACGATCAGGTCATGCTTCCCCACCGGCTTACCTTCTATAAGATCATGCTGTGCGGCAATAGCGGCGACATAGACCTTGAGGGTGGAGGGAGACAGCCTTCGCTCCAACCCCTCTTGAAGGAAGGAAAGCACGACGTTGATCGAACATCTCCGGGGGTCTTCTCGGTGAGAAGAGCACCAGTTGACGAAGAGGTTCCACTTCAACGCGTAGACGTGTCTCGTGGACGACGCTCTAGCGGGAGTGATGGTAGCCACCACCGCTGGTGGTAGGGTACTCAAACCTGCCTCGTCCCGTCCAGGAGCCACACATGGAGGTTCCAAAGATCGGGACGAGGGTGCCATAGGGTGCCCCGTCCCTGAGAAAGTAGGTCCTTCCTCAGAGGTATGGGCCAAGGAGGTGCTGTCGCGAGGAGTACAAGTTCGGAGAACCAGGTCCGGGTGGGCCAGTACGGCACTACCAAAGTGACCTGCTCCTCGTCCTCCCTGACCTTGCGCAGGGTCTGCGCAAGGAGGCTCACTGGGGGAAACGCATATTTGCGGCCCCACGGCCAGCTGTGCGCCAGTGCATCCGTGCCGAGCGTGCCCTCGGTCAGGGAATAATACAGGGCGCAATGGGTCGAGTCGTGAGAGGCAAACAGATCTATCTGTGCGTCCCCGAACTGGTCCCAAATCAGCTGAACCGACTGGGGATGGAGTCGCCAATCTCCCGGGAGGGGCTGAAACCGTGAGAGCTCGTCGGCTGCACAGTTCAGAGCTCCTGGAATATAGATGGCACGAAGCGACCTCAGATGCTTCTGACTCCAAAATAGGAGGTGGCGGGCGAGTTGCGACATACGGCGAGAGCGCAGACCACCTTGACGGTTGATGTACGCTACAGTCGCGGTATTGTCTGATCGGACTAGTACATGCTGGCCCGAGAGCACGGCTCGGAAGCGGCGCAGGGCGAGCTGTACAGCCAGCAACTCGAGGCAATTGACGTGCCAAAGGCGGTGGGGTCCTGTCCAGGAGCCCGCGGCAGCACGTCCATTGCACATGGCACCCCAGCCCGTGGCGGAGGCATCTGTTGTTACAACAACGTGCCGGGAAGCTCGTTCCAGGGGCACACCGGCCCGTAGAAAACTGAGGTTCGACCACGGGGTGAAGGTCTGACGGCAGGTCGGAGTAACTGGTACTCGGAGAGTGCCGTGTTGCCATGCCCACCTCGGGACTCGGTCGCGAAGCCAAAGCTGAAGCGGTCTCATATGAAGTAATCCGAGCGGTGTTGCCACGGCTGCGGATGCCATATGCCCAAACAGCCTCTGAAAAAGTTTCAGTGGAACCGCACTCTTGCCCTCGAACTGTCTCAGGCAAGTCAGCAGTGACTGCGCGCGCTCGCTCGTAAGCTGCGCGGACATGGCGACTGAGTCGATCTCCATACCGAGAAAAGAGATCCTCTGCACGGGGCAAAGTTTGCTCTTCTCCCAGTTGACCCGAAGGCCCAGCTGAGCTACATGGTGGAGCACCAAGTGCCTGTGTTCGCATAGCTGGTCTCGAGAGTGAGCTAGGATTAGCCAGTCGTCGAGATAGTTCAGAATGCGAACCCCGTGTTCCCGGAGGGGAACAAGGGCTGCCTCGACGACCTTCGAGAAGACGCGAGGAGACAGGGCTAGCCCGAATGGGAGAACTGCGTACTGATATGCCTGTCCCTCGAAAGCAAACCGCAGGAACGGTCTGTGTCGAGGGAGGATGGAGACATGAAAGTAGGCGTCCTTCAGGTCGATCGCTGCAAACCAATCCTGGTGCTGCACACATTCGAAAACGCGTTTGGCGGTGAGCATCTTGAACGGCAGCCTGTGAAGGGAGCGGTTCAGAACGCGCAGGTCCAGGATTGGCCGTAACCCACCGGTTTTCTTCGGGACAATGAAATACGGGCTGTAGAAGCCGGTCTTCATTTCGGCTGGAGGGACAGTCTCGATCGCACCCTTCGCCAGCAGGGTAGCAACCTCCGCTCTCATGATAGGGGCATTGCCACCGACCATAGTGGAGCGGACTCCCCTGAAGCGGGGAGGAGACCGCGCGAACTGAATCGCGTAGCCGAGCCTGATCGTTCGTGCGACCCAGCGGGACAGTTTGGGAAGCTCTAGCCAGGCTCCCAAGGACTGAACCAGCGGGGTCATGCGAACCACAGACTTCCCGTCGGTGGGGCAGCGAGGCGGTATGGCTGACCCAGACGTGGACGGCATAGCGGCCCGGTGTGGGGGTACAGCCATGGACCGCGTCCTGACAGAGGAGACCAGGGAAGGACGAACGTTCCACGGGGGTCTGCTCTGCCAGGGGTCTGGCGACAGAGGAGGATGAGAGCGGCACGGTCCGTGGACGTCGCGCACTGTCATCCGGCTCTGGGACAGAGGAGGACGAGGGGTGCACGGCCCGGGGGCGGCGCACCGTGTCGTCCGAGAACTCTGTGTGCTCAGAGACGGGAGAGTCAGTTCTTTCTGAATAAGGATTCTTCCCCGGCCCTCCACCAGGGAAAGGAGTGGCCCTGCTACCAGCTCCTGGAAAGAACTGAGTCCCACCTCTGAGGAGCCCATCTCAAGAGCGCCGCTTAACCCGGCGTATAGCGGGGGGCGGGGCTGGAGAGGACTGTGGCGTCCCCCTGCGGCCTCCAGAGCCAGCCCGGGTGAACGGGCGGGGTGGAAGCCGCAGGAGGACGCCTTCGGCGGTGGGCAGACTGAGGCTTATTCTGCCCCGACGGCCCGCCGTCCGCTCAGATCCCTCAGTCTGCTCGTGGGCGGTTGAGAACTGTTGGGCAAAGCCCTCAACCGCACCGCCGAGGAGGCCGACCTGGGATATGGGGGTGTCAAGCAGATGGGTCCGCCCGACATCCTGCACATCGGACAGGTTCAGCCACAGACTGGTGGACATCACCTAACCCAGGGAGCGTACGGCCACTTTCGTCGCTCGGAGAGCAAGGTCAGTGGCGGCGCGCAGCTCATTGAAGAGCCCTGGGTCAGTCCCGCCCTCGTGCATATCCGTGAGCATCTGGGTCTGGTAGACCAGCAGAATGGCCATGGCATGCAGTGAGGCGGCTGCCTGTCCTGTAGCGCTATAGGAATTCGCCACAAGTGTAGACGAAAACTACAGGCTTCGGACGGGTGCTTAGGATCGCGCCGAGAGGAAGCACTCTGAGGACACAGTAGCATCGCAACAGAGCGTTCAACCGGGGGGACCCCAGTGTACCCATGGGCAGCGGCCTCGTCGAGGGAAGGAAGGGCGGAGGAGATCAACGAGGGATCGCTGGAAGACATGGGGGGTCTTCGAGGATTTCGAGATCTCCTGATGCACATCCGGGAGAAAGGCATTGGAGTGGACGCCGACATGAGCCAGCGGCCACACCCAAAAACCAATCGCCCCGGGAAAGCATGGCCGTCATCTCAGGATCTGACTCAACAAATGCCATATGCACACCCGAAAGTGGCAGCACTGTTGAATCTTCACTTCCTGAAGATTCTAGCCCGCCCTGTGATGCTGCAATGGACAATAGATCCGATTCTGGAGCGTCAAGGGAAACCCGCGGGACATCCGAAAATAGACCCGGGGAATCCCCTGAACACTCGCGGGTTGCGTCACTGAAGAGGGGGGCGTGGTCCACGGACAAACAGTCGGCGGATTTGTTCCACACTCACACCCTCAGGTCACCCTGGCCACCAGCCGAAGTAGCACCTCACGTGGAGAGTGTTAGATCGGGGTGTGGATGAGGGGACTCTCTCTCTAACGAGATCATTGAGTCTCGACCGTAATGACACGATGATCACGTTCCCGCGAGGAGAACGTGAGTCATCCACAAACGCTGCTCTAGCGTGATCAAGCCCAAGCACGCAGAGCAGAGAATGTGCCCATCAAAATCGGAAATGAGTCGACCGCAACCAGAAATGCACGGGCGAGCCGTCTTTAAAAAGACGTGCCGCGTGCGAGCTCTTTTGTGAGAGGAGAAAAAACTCCGCGATGTTGAAGCGAGCAGGGAGAAACACACTCATTGGCAGATCACTGCACAGATCAGCAGGCAATGTGAACTCGCTGCAGATCGCCGTCACACCAACACCGGAGAGAGTGGCTCGTCTCGTAGAGTGAAGTCAGAAATGGCTGTGGAGTGAAGAGATACTCTTGGCTCCGAAGCGAAAACATGCCTATTTTCTGCCAGCGTTCTCCTTAAATACCCACGAGGTGAGGCGGTGTTACGCTATGCAAATTCCGCAGACCCATGGCATTTCTTTGCCATTGGCTCGTTTTATATTGTTTGAAGCTGATAGGCTTTCTAAGCGAAAATCCCATTCGTCGTCATCCGACAGAACTCGGAGTGACAACGAAAGGGAACTGAGATTTCTCTACGGCAATCGGGTGAAAGAGACAAATTTAGCCGTCTAGCTCCATAGACTCCCATTCATTCTGCACTCGGACGATCGCCCCCAGTGGAACTCTGGTGGAACTACAACCAAAATTCGGTACAATAGGACTTAATAGAAAGTGGCCAGGCTTTCCGTAGACGGGCTTTGGTAACCCCCTGTTCCCTAAAGTAGGAAACCGAGGCTAAGTTTACACGTGGCCGGCTATTTTCATAAACAGACATTTCACCCTCTCCGTTTTCAATAACATTGTGCACACCTGTCAGTTTTCAGAAAAGTGTTCGTTTATACGAACCCGTGTTTGTATACCGTCAAGAGCAGTGCAACAAGAAGCTCAAACCCACGTTAGCCAATCAGAATCCCGAAAATAGCAACAACAGCTCCTCGACATAATAGAGCAGCTGTATTTGCAAATGCAAACAGCCGAAAAGGGTTTACGGTGTCAGAGTCAGAGGCGTTCGGATCCATGTGCAGATACTTTATTGAGACACACAAGGAAACAGAGCAGAGCAGACACAGTAATGCAAAATACTAAAGGGCAGTCCAGAACTCGGAGTTGTTACCAGGCAAGGGTCGTGGGCAGGCATCAAGTGTTCATAAAGAGTCCTTGGAAACAGGCTAGGATCGAGGAACCAGAAGTACACAGAGATTATCAGTAGATTGCTCAGAGTTGCACGCCGTGGCAGAAACAAGACTTCGCAGGGAACGAAGGGGAGCGAAGTCCAGATAAAGGGGAGCTGAGTGAGAACAGGTGGCAGTGATAATGGAGATGAGACAGGGATGGAAGGAGATGAGTGATGACGGGGATGATGGGAAGTGAAGTCCTAGAACTCAGGAGAGAGTGATCTGGAGAGGTCAGGAGGAGGCGTCGCGGAGCGCATCGTGACACAATGGCACCTACCAGTATCCCTTTAAAGCAACACCAAGGAACTTTTCCTCTGCAGTCGCCCTACAGGTTGGAAGCGGAATTGTCAAATTACAGCTGTCGTAAATAATTTAGCCTACCGCAGCCTACGGTCGCACGCGCACGCTCGTTCTTTATCCAGCACCGGCTTTGGAATCAACAATGGCAGACATCCCAACCTGCAAGAAGTCATTTCAGGGAGGTATATCTTGGTGACTGGATTGTTGACGGGGGGGTGGCGGGGTTGACTAGCTTTCGTGAGGCACACTCGCAAGGTCTCTCGCTCTCTCCCTCTCTGCCATGCGAGCGCTATGTATGTTATGCGCGCAGTATTTTCTGTCTCGCATGCGCGCTCTAGATTCCGGCAGATTTGAACTAATTTGCGGGCATCAGGGAGACGCTATCAATATGCGGGAGACTTGGGATGTCTGCAATGGCCATAGACAATTTGAGGAAGTGGTGGGAGAAGTGACGTATGCCGTAAAGCAGTCGAATTTTGTAGTTCTTTTTGTGCTCGGGTTACTACCCGAAACCCGAAGTTACATAGTGGGAGTAAAAGCGACACAGACCACGTCAGGCTATGGCAGATGTGTCATTTAACCTATTGTAAGTCGATGTACCATCACAAGGGTCTTGGAAATATATTATGAAGGTTGAAAAGTTACATAGTGTTGCTGTAAAAGATCGAGGTTGGTTACATAACGTCAAGAACCTACACTATCAACACAGTCCTCCATTCTGGGGAGAGGAAAGGAGTCAGCTTTGGTGACATTATTAACTCTGAGAAAATCAGTACAGAATCGAAAAGAGCGGTCGCACAAGTATACAAGGCGAGCTCCATGGACTGGCTACAGCAAAGCCATTACGCACCAGACTTAACTTCGTCTTGCATTGCTTGACGTTTGTGCGGGTTAACACGGTATGGATGTTGTTTAATTGGTGTGTTTTGACCCACCTCGATATCATACTTGCGAAGGAACATCATTAAAAAACGTGGGATAGTTGTAAATCAATTCAACAATATCACTTTGCTGATTCTCAGACAAATAAGAGAGATGAGACGGCAAGTTGGCCAAAATAGCAGAGTTGGAAAGTCTTCCACAAGAGGCTTGAGCATCCTTTCCAGTTAAACCACACTCCTGTTTTTATAACAGCAAATGACTCGCCTTACTCGCCCCACTGAAACATTTTTCCAAGAGAGTAGCAAAATTCTGATTTGTTTCAGTTATGTCGCTGAAACAAACTGTATGTTTTACATTAGCTGAATTATTTATTATCTGTAGTAGTACGCAAGTGTCCACCAGGGGTTGCTATTTATCAAAAAATAAGAGTAGTGTACACTAAGAAACTACTGTAACAGACACTCTTTGATATCAGCATACATTGATGTCAGCTTTTGCAAACGTCAAAACAATCCATTGAACATTACACATATGTAGTGATTTAATTCTGAAATTTAAGTCTGATCATGATATGCAACTATATTATCACCCAAACATTTAAAATATATATATTTTTAAAAAAGCCTAGTTGCTGCAACCACATATAAACACATTTAGAGGCAATCCATCAGGGAAGGAATATCTGTTTTTATTATCATTATTAATAGAATAATATAGCCTAATGTATGCTATGATGTCAGGTCTTGCATTAGTGCCTGTCGTTACACGTGAACTTCCTCTGAACGGTGGAAGAGCTGCAGGTTTGCATGTGTCTGCGCTGCTGGCATCCTGTCAGGCCTCGCTGTGGTTTGCATTCAAAGCCTGTGATGACGAAGTGTCAGAGAGCAGAACACTCAGTTTAGGTGGAGCTGGACTGTTACTATCGAGAAAGAAAGACCCGACTGAAAGATGTGCACTTACTGGAGGGTTTTACACATTTTTGGTGAGTTACTTTACATTCTTTCATCAGATATTGTTTAGGAAGATCTGGCGTATTGAGTAGTATAAGAGCCGAAAGTTTATTAAAACTGTTCAAAGAGAATAATATGAAAAAAATCTGTTTTTGTTTTAATCATTGGGCTTTGAATTTTCAAAAATATGAAAATATCTTCCTGTATCCTTTTTCCATAAATAAACAAGATTTCCTAAATATCTCAAAATGTTTTCCTCAATAGCGAAGAGATTTAATGAACGTCTCGCAAAAAAAATGTTTCTCCTGAGAAAAGCGTTTAGATATCTCAACAACGTGCCCATATTTGCAATCTAAAGTCGCGGAATCTCAATATGAACTTGATTTATTATTATTTTTGTGATCTTTGTGGCGATTCACATTCATTTATAGCTCTAGAGTCTCACTGTATGAACGCTGTTGTTTCATTTGGGTCTGTATTTATTTCTCTAATGATTGTTTGCAATGTCATAAACATATAAGATGCTGAATTTATATATAAAAATTATAAATATATATGTGTGTGTTGGTGTGTGTGTGTGTGTGTGTGTGTGTGTGTGTGTGTGTGTGTGTGTGTGTGTGTGTGTGTGTGTGTGTGTGTGTGTGTGTGTGTGTGTGTGTGTGTTGTGTGTGTGTGTGTGTGTGTGTGTGTGTGTGTGTGTGTGTGTGTGTGTGTGTGTGTGTGTGCGCGTGCGCGTGTGTGTGTGTGTGTGTTTAAAAGCTTTTGGAACCGATCTAAAAGTAGGTTATAAAACATGTTTAGTTCCTCAAAGAACCTTTCAGTGATCAGTTCTCAGAAGAATATTCTTTCTCTCTCAGTGTGAAGAACATTGTAAAAATCTAAAGAACTTTATAAAGAATCTTTTGTGGAACAGAAAGATTCCATTGATGTTAAAGATTCTTTATGGAACCATCGATGCCAATGAAGAACTTAAGTGTGTTTATATAGAATACATGCTCTTATTTGCTGCCTTTTTTTTACTTATTATGTTTTGTCCTCTTTTATTACATTTTCAGCTGTTCTTCTCTTGTGTGATTATGGGATGTCCTCCACCCCAACACCATATTCTACAGAGAGGACCACTATTAAAATATCAAACACATCCGACTCTAACACTACTGTGACTGAAGAATCAACAACATTTGGAAACTTCTCAGAGCCTGATGCGGATGAAGATGAAGTGACAAGTGAATTGCCTGAACTTCCTACAAAAACGAGCCATGAAAACGCCTCGGTTCCAAACATCACAGTCAATGTATCTGAAGGCCCGAACAGAAACTCAGTGGAAGTGATCCCTCCCACGGCCCGTCCCGAGAGCACCACACACAGGCGGATTCCTCTCGCGCCTCCTCGTGAGAGGGAAAACGGTTGGAGGAAACTTCATAATGTTAAAAGTTTGATGGTTTTTGAAATTTAGTCATTTGTTAGGTGGTTATAATGGGCAATGGAAGCTGTTGTCTATTTACTGTAGTATTAAGAATTATACATCTTTATAATCTATATAGTTTATAGAATTATATAATAGAACTCTTATTCTAATTGATGTTGTAACAGCCGTCAAGCAACTTTATTCAGAGTCTGAGTGCTAAACCAGCTCATATATATCGTGCTTTAAAGTGAGAAATTCTCATTTTGAACCTTTTGTTCACATGCAATGGTTTCAGAAATATTTATCACCCATTTTAAAAAGTTTATTTTATTAGAGCTTCAGAAATTACTCGCTCTGATAAGCACATTTTTTACATCAAACAGATGAACGTTGATACACATGCGTCCATTCACGGTCAAACGTTTGAAATAAAATACATATGAAGAGTTCAGATGCCAAAGCCTCTAAGTGCCATTTGAAGTTTTCTTCTAGAATGATCATTTTTATCAAGCCTGTATATTAAAGTTCAGTAATTTCACTTAAATGGGAATGAAGATTACCTATTAATTGTCATTTAAGTGAAATTACTGAACTTAAATATACAAGCTTGATAAAAATGATCATTCTAGAAGAAAATTTCAAATGGCTTTTGCATCTGAACTCTTCACACACTCTAAAAAATGCTGGGTTGTTTTAACCCAATTTTGGCTCAAACATGGACAAACCCAAATGTTGGGTTAAAAATGATATTTAAAAATGTAACCCAACGGCTAGGTTTGTCCATATTTGACCCAAATTTGGGTAAAAACAACCCAGCATTTTTTAGATATTTTAAATATTTTTGAAAGAATTCGCCTTTACTCACTAAGGCTGCATTTGTTTAATTTAAAATACAGTAAAACTTGAGTGTGAAATATTATTAGAATTTAAAACAGCTGTTTTCTATGTGAATATATAATAAAGTGTAGTTTATTCCTGTGATCAAAGCTGTATTTTCAGCATCATTACTCCAGTCTTCAGTGTCACATGACCCTTCAGATCAAATCCTCATATTAGAGTGATTTCTGAAGGATCATGTGACATATATATTCACAAAGCTTTTTAAAATGATAATATATTTCACAATTTCTACTGTATGTTTGGTCAAAGAAATGCAGCCTCGGAGAGCAGAAGAGACTCTTTTAAACATATCAGTGACTTCTATTCTGTGTTTAGAAATTTGTGGTAAAGTCTGTCAAATTAATTTTTTTAATTATTTTAAGTACCTCTATATTTAAAACCCCCTTTGTACACTTTACACCTTCAGAACACATGTATAATTGTAAAGAGTAACTAAACCGTACAGGACGAGGCGTAAGAGTTGAGAAAACAGCAGCTCTGCGAGTGAGAAGTTTCGGATCTGAGCGGTTAAAGTGTGTATGGGTGTGTGTGTGGGTGTAAACGTGAACTTCTGCTCGTCTCCAGCTTTCTGAATACACACTTACCACAACAGCAAAATCTCTCTCTCTCTCTCTCTCTCTGTTTTATTTAAGCACGCATGCATGCATGTTTAATAGCTTCATATTTAAAAGGTTTGATCATAACTGCATGCTTCTGTTCAGGTACACTAAGGTGTTTGTTGGTTTGCTGTAACGTGAGCGTTCTTCTGTTTCAGACTCAGGGTCGTACACAGGAGGTGAGCTCGACTCTGCTGTGCGGAAGAGACCAAACACATCCTTTCTTCCTGTCTTATTCTTCACTTTCACACATGTATTCTGTTTTCACATTAAAACAATGTCCCGTTATAAACTTAAGACCACAATAACAGATCTTCATGTTTCTGACAGGCATCGTCATTTTGATCATAATCCTCATCCTGATTGTTCTTCTGCTTGGCGTTTTGTATTTTCTGAGAAAGAAAGGAAGGGTAAGATTTTCTGTTATTTGTATTTTGTACATTTTGGATCTGTTACAAACCCTAGTGAGCTAACGTCTAAGGTAGTTTCCTAAATAAAAGGTTAAAAATAAACTTTTTGCCATTAATAGGGGAGTTCAGTTAATTTATTGACATTTAAAAATATATATTATTATTATTATTATTATTAGAATCACCAATTTAAAGAGGGTCACACTGGCATTTCTTACCGTTTACATGTATATATATATATTATTTTATTGAATCTGTATTGTATTTGTTGATTGTTCATTTTGGATCCTGATTATGAGTGACTGATTCAATCCGTTATCTTTCATGCTACATTTTTAGCATACGTTAACATGGCGGTCAAATGTTTTGAATAATTCAGATGGTTAATGTTTTTAAAAGAAGTCTCTTCTGCTTACCAAGTCTGCATTTATTTGATAAAAAAAATACAGTAAAAACAGTGAAATATTATTAAAATTTAAAATAACTTTTTTTTTATGTGAATATATTGTAATTTTATAAAATAATAAAATATATATATACATTTAAATAGAACATTTAAATACATTTTAAATAAATTATTAAATTTTATGAAATATAACAGATTTTTTAAAAAGTTTTTATTTTATTTTTATATCATTTATTAATTTACCGGTATTGGCAGCTCACTAAGGTTTGGAACAGAGTCAGTGTACGACCAACACTGAACGCTGACAGGAATGTTTCATATATTTACACACACACACACACACCTGGTCTGAAATGATCTACTGCATTCTTTGTCAATAATTCTCCTGTTCTCATTGTAGAGTTACTCATTTGATCTGACTCGTGCTGACGGACCTGCCAATGACTACGACACTCCTCTCAGGAGCGAGCATCAAGGCATAAGCTATGAACAAACCAACAAAGGCAAGTGTGAATTAAAAACTGGTAATAAACCTAAACATGAACATTTAGGGGAAATTGTCCTTTATTTAAATGTGTCTGCGAAGCATTTGCGTTCTCTCTGGTCAGAAACTGAGAATCTTTCTGTAAATCTCTCCTTATATCTGTTCAGATCTGCCTGTGAGTCTGGATTACGTACATGAAGAGAAGCCTGAGGAAAAGTCCAGCCCGATAGCCAATGGGTGTGCAGGAGAGAAAACTGAACAAACACCTGCCAATGAAAATGGTAACGACTAAATTAAGTCATGGTCAGTGGTATAGTTAGAGAGGATAGGCACTCTCTCGTGGCATTTTTACATTGTTTTAACAGCATTGCATGCACTGTAATACTGCAGTAGTAAGCGCCCCTGCTGTGGTTTTTGTATATTACCTTCCATTCGGTGTGTAATAAAGCTGTTTGTGAATGTAAAAGGTCTGCAAAGTTTTAAAGATCAAAGTGCACGACAAATAAAGTTATTGATGAAAGAGTACCTAAAAGAATCGATTCTGAACTGCTGAAACGAGTCGTTAGATCCAGTTCAATCCTACGTAACAATGCAACAAATTTACATGAAGCCAGTCTATGGTCTTAATTGGCTGCTGGAGAACAGCGTCTGCTTTGACCCTCAAACACCAATCACAACAGACTGGATCATCTGACCAATCAGAGCAGAGTAGACCAATCACAACAGACTGGATCATCTGACCAATCAGAGCAGAGTAGACCAATCACAACAGACTGGATCATCTGACCAATCAGAGCAGAGTAGACCAATCACAACAGACTGGATCATCTGACCAATCAGAGCAGAGTAGACCAATCACAACAGACTGGGCCATCTGACCAATCAGAGTAGAGTAGACCAATCACAACAGACTGGGCCATCTGACCAATCAGAGCAGAGTAGACCAATCACAACAGACTGGGCCATCTGACCAATCAGAGCAGAGTAGACCAATCACAACAGACTGGGCCATCTGACCAATCAGAGCAGAGTAGACCAATCACAACAGACTGGATCATCTGACCAATCAGAGCAGAGTAGACCAATCACAACAGACTGGGCCATCTGACCAATCAGAGTAGAGTAGACCAATCACAACAGACTGGGCCATCTGACCGATCAGAGTAGAGTAGACCAATCACAACAGACTGGGCCATTTGACCAATCAGAGTAGAGTAGACAACAGACTGAGCCATCTGACCAATCAGAGCAGAGTAGACAACAGACTGAGCCATCTGACCAATCAGAGTAGAGTAGACAACAGACTGGGCCATCTGACCGATCAGAGTAGAGTAGACAACAGACTGAGCCATCTGACCAATCAGAGTAGAGTAGACCAATCACAACAGACTGGGCCATTTGACCAATCAGAGTAGAGTAGACAACAGACTGGGCCATCTGACCGATCAGAGTAGAGTAGACAACAGACTGAGCCATCTGACCAATCAGAGTAGAGTAGACAACAGACTGAGCCATCTGACCAATCAGAGTAGAGTAGACCAATCACAACCGACTGGGCCATTTGACCAATCAGAGTAGAGTAGACAACAGACTGGGCCATCTGACCAATCAGAGTAGAGTAGACCAATCACAACAGACTGGGCCATTTGACCAATCAGAGTTGAGTAGACAACAGACTGAGCCATATGACCAATCAGAGTAGAGTAGACCAATCACAACCGACTGGGCCATTTGACCAATCAGAGTAGAGTAGACCAATCACAGCAGACTGGATCATCTGACCAATCAGAGCAGAGTAGACCAATCACAACAGACTGAGCCATCTGACCAATCAGAGCAGAGTAGACCAATCACAACAGACTGAGTCATCTGACCAATCAGAGTAGAGTAGACAACAGACTGGGTCATCTGACCAATCAGAGCAGAGTAGACCTATCACAACAGACTGGGCCATCTGACCAATCAGAGCAGAGTAGACCAATCACAACAGACTGAGCCATCTGACCAATCAGAGCAGAGTAGACCTATCACAACAGACTGGGCCATCTGACCAATCAGAGCAGAGTAGACCAATCACAACAGACTGGCCCATCTGACCAATCAGAATAGAGTAGACAACAGACTGGGCCATCTGACCAATCAGAGCAGAGTAGACCAATCACAACAGACTGGGTCATCTGACCAATCAGAGCAGAGTAGACAACAGACTGGGCCATCTGACCAATCAGAGCAGAGTAGACCAATCACAACAGACTGGGCCATCTGACCAATCAGAGCAGAGTAGACCAATCACAACAGACTGGGTCATCTGACCAATCAGAGCAGAGTAGACAAATCACAACAGACTGAGCCATCTGACCAATCAGAGTAGAGTAGACAACAGACTGGGCCATCTGACCAATCAGAGCAGAGTAGACCAATCACAACAGACTGGGTCATCTGACCAATCAGAGCAGAGTAGACCAATCACAACAGACTGGGTCATCTGACCAATCAGAGCAGAGTAGACCAATCACAACAGACTGGGTCATCTGACCAATCAGAGTAGAGTAGACAACAGACTGGGCCATCTGACCAATCAGAGCAGAGTAGACCAATCACAACAGACTGGGTCATCTGACCAATCAGAGTAGAGTAGACAACAGACTGGGCCATCTGACCAATCAGAGCAGAGTAGACCAATCACAAGAGACTGGGTCATCTGATCAATCAGAGCAGAGTAGACCAATCACAACAGACTGGGCCATCTGACCAATCAGAGTAGAGTAGACAACAGACTGGGCCATCTGACCAATCAGAGCAGAGTAGACCAATCACAACAGACTGGGTCATCTGACCAATCAGAGTAGAGTAGACAACAGACTGGGCCATCTGACCAATCAGAGCAGAGTAGACCAATCACAACAGACTGGGCCATCTGACCAATCAGAGCAGAGTAGACCAATCACAACAGACTGGGCCATCTGACCAATCAGAGCAGAGTAGACCAATCACAGCAGACTGGGCCATCTGACCAATCAGAGCAGAGGAAGCTCTCAGAAAGGCGGGTTTTAGAGAGACTGAATCTTCGAACTAACCGTTTTCAGACTTGTTGAGCAATGAGGAGATGTATATTATGAGAAAATGTAAGTGTTTTTTTACCTTGGATGCATGTGAACCTGTTATAGGAACCTTTAAAATAGGGGCACTTTAAGACAGAGTCGAAGGAAATATCAATTCAAATACACTTATACTTCAAAACCATCTCTTGATGCTTAGTATTGTCCTCTCTCGTATTGTCTTCATTGGGAGGGGAGTTGGTGGGTTGTTGGAGTTGAATTTATTGTGATGATATTCTTCCTGTCTATTATCTTAAAGAAGAGCAGAACTCTCCAGAAGAGAACAGCTTCACTTTGAGCTCGTGCTCCACTCCACCTATGAAGAAAGTGGAGTTTAACCTGGACCTGGATCTGATTGGAGGAGATTATGAGCTGAATGATCTGAGTCTGAGCACAGCTGATGTCACCGACGCACTGCAGAATCAAAACAACAATAATCTCTTTAATGCTGGTCAGTACAACCCAGCAAAGTCCATTCTTATATGTACAGTAGAGGCCACAACTGATGGAGGACAAGGAAAATTGACATCTTCACCCTTTATTCAAATATTATTTCAAATAGCTTAGTTGTCAATAAAATATTAATAACTGATAATGTTGTAGTCGATGAATGCTTTTTCCTGTGAGCTTTTTGTTTTTCTATATGCATTGTACAATAATTGACTTTTTTGCTAAATAATGTTGTCAGATAAATACCTTGACCAAATTTAGTTAATCTTCCCTCATATGTAAAATATAAAAAATATAAATTAAATATTTCCCTCTTAGTTTGATGGTTTACTCATCGAACAAACGTCACTTTTGGCCACTACTGTATTATATGAAGTGCTTGTATCTGATTTTGGTCTCTTTTATGTTGAAAAAAAGTGATTGAAAAGTAAGTGTATGCATGTGTAATATTGTAAGTTTGCAGTATTAATGTTTCACTACAGGGCGAGGAGCAGCGGAAGAGATCTTCACTGAAATCAGTCTAGACGAGCCAAAGCATCATGCATAGTGTGTGTGTGTCCAACACGACCAAAGCAACATGCATAGTGTGTGTGTCCAACACGACCAAAGCAACATGCATAGTGTGTGTCCACGCGACGGTGAAGACTGTGGGTCCTTGGTTCCCGGATTCAAACTATATCTGCTATAAAGCGTCCTTT